>NC_090285.1:36967500-37567500 GCF_037392515.1 Haliotis asinina
ATTTTGATTAAATGTCATTTTTATACTTACCTGGTAGAAAGCCAACATTGCTCACTTGAGTGGCGCTTAATCAATTTCTCTCTTAACACAGTCTACACAAAGTAGAGACGCCAGGTCAACATACGGTAGGTCACCCAGGTCACGAATTGACCTGTACCCGTCATTCCCTTACCCAGCGAGGCAGTTAATAAAACCCTCAGGATTGGAGGCTGGACAGGAACTCCCGAGTGTTGGCTGTCTACCAGGTAAGTATAAAAAATTACATTTAATCAAAAATGTTATATTTTTTACATACTTATCAGTTAAATAAGCCAACATTGTCCAGAAAGGTACAGAGGTGGAGGGCTGAGAGCATGGACGCTAGACCTCGCCCGTGCGTCTCTACTTAAAGAAACCCTGAGGGGAGCGACCTTGCGGAAGCATCCGTCCCCGCACTAGAGGGCGGGGAGGACACGAACCACTGCCCGGACACCGCTAAGGTGGGGGGAGCAGACGGCAACCCCGGAATGGAAACCCAATACGATAAAAGACAGCACAACACCGTAGGAGTGGAGATAAACAACGGAAGTGCTTATTAGCACAAACAAAGGTGGGGAGCTGAGGTCCCCAGCTTGGGACCTATCGGGAGGCGGAGGAATGAAGGCCTCCTAAGGAGGAAATGGAAAGTCTGGAAATGCCCGCCAGATCCTCGTTGGAGAGGGCACTTAAATAGTGGTTGGCGAACACCAAGCCAGACTTCCAGAAGCAGCCCGCCATGATGTTCGCCACCGCAATGTTGTGATGATAATCTCCAGAGGGCCCTAATCTTGTGTGGGTTAGTTCGAGGCGAAAACCACTGCAGATCGAATACCTGAGGGTTTTCGTGAACGCGGCCGCTTGGCTTGCTTAGGAGTAGGTCCCTCTGGAAAGGGATCCGAATAGGATCCTGCAGACAAAGTCTGCGAAGGGGAATGAACCAGGGTCGAGCAGGACACATGGGAGTCAAAAGAAGCAGTCTGATGGACTTGGTGGTCTGAAGCTTGGTTACTACCTGTGCTAGAATCGCGGGTGGAGGGAAGGCATAAGCGTCCATCCCTTCCCACTCTAACAATAGTGCGTCGAGGGCCCAGGCCGCTGGGTCCAGCACTGTGGATACATAAATCAGGAGCTGGTAGCTCAGCCTGGTGGCGAACAGATCCAGCATGGGCCTGCTGAACTGGAAACAGAGGGACTGAAACGTCTGCGGGTTCAGTTGCCACTCCGTTGAAGGAGTTGCCACTCCGGCCGGGAGAGAGCATCTGCCAGGACGTTCTTGGCTCCTGGGATGTGAACCGCGTTGATGCTCAGGTGGAGCCTGTCTACCAGTTCATACAGGCGGAGTGTCAGGTCTAGGAGAGGAATGGCTCTGGTCGAGCCTTGTCCGTTGATCGTCCAGGCTGCGACCGAGCTGTCCATGTGGACCAGTAAGATCTGGTGCCTGAGGGGAATGGACCAGTGGAGGATGGCAAGCCGGATGACGTCCAACTCCAGCACATTGATGTGCCTTCTGGTCTGCTGACCAGGAACCTGCTGTCTGGTTCGACCCCAATTGAGCACCCCATCCTTTCGTGGAGGTGTCCACGAAAAGGTGACTGGTCGGGGGAGGTGTCCTTAAGGGAACTCCTCTGAGGATATTGTCGTCCACCTGTCACTATGCAAGAAAGTGTCTGAGGTGTGGTGGAAGAGTTATAGGGTGAAGACAGAGGGTCTGTCTGACGTGCTCGTTGAGGAACACCTGAATGGGTCAGAGCATCAGCCTCCCCCTGATGGTCAGGTCCTGGGCGGACGTCAGGAGGCCCAGTATCCGCTGACACTGCCTGGTGGACAGGGGCTGTGCCTTGTCATCCGCTCCTTGGGTACGAAGGCCTTTAAGGCCACTGTATCCAGTATGGCGCCTAGGTATTGGAGAGAGGTGGATGGTACTAGATCCGACTTCTCCAGGGTCACTAACCTAGGCGTCGAAGGACGTGGGTGATGAGGTCCCGTTGTGCCTTGAGAATGGAGGGCTAAGGGTTGTGAGCGAACCCATCGTCCAGGTACATGAGGACTTGTACCTGGAGTTCGTTGAGGAACTGGATGATGGGTTTGGGTCACACGAGTGAATAGCCATTGGGCGGAGGAAATCCCGAAGGGGAGGACATTCCATTGAAAGTGCCTGCCCCCCAGGATGAAACGGAGGTACCTGCGATCCGCCATTGAATGGGGATGTGCAGGTACGCATCCTGGAGGTCGAGGGACTCCATGTAGTCCGAGGGCTCCAGCAACAGCATGACTGATGGAATGGTCAAGAGTAAAAAATATGGCGAGTAGGTAGGACGAGTTGAACTCCTTCAGATCGTGAATCAGCCACCATTTCCCCTAGTTGGGCCATACAAAAACGGAGGAATAGAACCCTGGAGTCAGATTCTGGGAGTTAGATCCCTTGGAGATGAGAGCCTCCACCTGTTCTAAGATGAGTTGGAACCTGAGCGAGTCCATCTGACGTTCCACTGGAGAGTAGGTTAGAGGGGGCGGAGAAGAGATCGGGATGCGCCCCGCTCCAGGATCCGACACACGAACCGGTCTAGTCATAGCTGATGCCAATTCGGGACAAAGAGGCTCAGACGGCCGCCAACGGGACCGTCAAGTGGAGGAATGATAGGTGGTGGAAGGACTGAGGGCACCAAGAGTCAATTCTTCTTGGAGGTCCACTTACCCTTGGTCCGTTTCCGGGGAGTGCCCTTGCTGGAGGTTTGGAACCCCTGGTTAGCGTGGCTGGGCTGGTTAGATTGGTTCGTGGGTCCTCGGCCACGACTTCTGAACCGAAAGTCCACCTTCCCCGCTCGCTTCCTAGGAGTGGACTGGTCCGCTGGAGGACTTCCCTGGTGCTTGTGGAGGGTTCCCCACTTGTCATGATCCGATTGGTTACATCCTGCTGCTGGATGTGGCGCGTGCGGAGGGCTTCTGGGATCTCCCCCGCGAACAAAGTGTCTGTGCACACTGAGGCGAGACAGAAGGAGATTAGTACGCCCCAGAAAGCCTTCCCCTCTGAGGTTGATAATGGCGGCCGAAATTCTAGCAGCTGATAGGGTGACTTGTGCCACTCCGCCAGCAACAGCTCCAAATGCCCTAACAGAGGCTCCTCGCGCTGCTCCATCCCCGCCTCCTTGGCGAAAGTGGTCATAGGTTGGCAGGCGTGAGCAATATAGTTGCTCATCCCCACAGAGAACTGAGTCTTCAGGGTAGAAAGACTCTCTTCTTACCCTGGACGCTGCGGAAGGTTGGTCCTGTACCTCCGCCAACACCATGCAAGTGTATTCGGCAATAGCCTCCAGCCTAGAAGCAGAGTCAGAGACTGGAGGGTTAGGTTCCAGAAGGATAGGGTCGCTGTCATCCCCCACCTCTTCCGGAAGGATGGGAATAAGAGGAGGATCTCTTATTTCAATGAAGTCCCAAAGACCTGGGAGCAGGAGAGGGAACAGGCATCTGACTCCGGAGGGGAGCCGCCAAGGAGGCAAGGGGGCGGAGTGGAGCGGAGGGTTCAGAGGAACCTGACGGCTTGGATGGACCAAGGCTTTGGTCGAGGATTGATTCCACTAGCCCTTTAACTGAAAGGAGAAGTCTCTCCCTGTCACGAGACTTCTTCACTTTTTTATCTTTCCTCCTCTTCTTCTCCTTCCTCATCTCCAGTGATACAGACATGTCCTCCCTCAGGGCAGGCCGAAGAGGAGAACAGGAATGGGAGCGAGAAACACTCCCCTCTGGCATATTCCTAATGGGGTCCGACTCAAGTTCAGACTGAGAGTCGAACTCCCCTGCCTCATCGTGAATAACTAACTCCTCAGAGGTGCAGGGAGACGGAGAACGGAGGCTGGAGGGAGACATCAATTGTCTGGAAAGAATCATCGCCAAAGAAACGGCGAACTTGTGGAATGCGCCGTCTTCTTCTGGTGAGACTCCCTCTGACTCTTCTTAAGTACTGCCAGATACTGACGGAAGTCCCGCTCAGATAGAACCTCGCACTCTGCACAAGTGCTATCCGTGGCGCAGGGGCTCTTGCAAAGCCTACACAAGGTGTGAGGTCCCACTTAACCTACTTCCGAGTGCCGCACTGAGTGCAGAAGGAGGCGAATACCATGGTGGAACGGATGAAATGGATGTGATACTAAATGGAAACAACGAGAGTCCGCCCCAGCGAAGGGGTCGCCTGTCCTCCGTCTCTCCGCACAGAGGCGGAGCGGTTCGATAGCAAAGAGAACTAACGGAGGGTTCGCCTGAAGGGCGATAGCGAAAAGAGAAAAAGGTACAAGAAACAACGTACACTACTTTATTCACGCTCACAAGATAGAGCGGCCAAGCAACACGTCCTGACTCGCTCGTCTCTAGTAAGGGAATGACGGATACAGGTCATCTCGTGACCTGGGTGACCTACCGCCGGTATGTTGACCTGGCGTCTCTGTGTAGACTGTGTTAAGAGAGAAATTGATTAAGCGCCACTCAAGTGGGCAGTGTTGGCTTTCTTATCTGATAAGTATGTAAAAAATATCAATTCACAATGCAGTTCAATACGGTTACTGATCTGTGAATCTACTCTTAAAGTGGATGTATTAAATACACAATACAACTATAATAAAACTGTCTGAATGACGGAATCATTTTTAGGTATCTCTGAATAACCACTTTGTCCTGGTTCGACAATATGTAACTTTAGATACGAATCAATTCCTAGGCAGTTATAAATAACTGTCATAGAGATAAAACAAAATAACTTCACGATGATAAGATAAAAAAATCAAAGGATAGAAATTGGCTTTGTACTTGTTCTTGTACCACGAAAACTTCGTGCTGCACGCACGAAATTGACAAGCGGTGAGTCAAGTCTTTTCCACAAAGGACAAGAAAGTCATGCTTAACTTTTCTTCGATATCTGCAATGCTTTCACGTGCTCCTTGCGAGTTTGAAGCTTCCGAGGTTTCACTGAACATGTTCTGACCCCCGGACCGCCTCACCCTCTCAGGTAGGTTGTTAGCATTGTTGACACCATTCACGAAAACGCACACCCATAATAAACACGACACTCCATTTCATCTGTGCTGGGCATGGCCGAAATGCCTTCGTCAGTATGTCGATTTTGTCGTTGATATGGACAAACATCACTCAGGATATGAAAGGTGACGAAGCCGAATATTACGGCCAGGTTCATCCGTCCCTGACACATTCTCATCATCCCGTGAAATAGTGCCCAAAAATCAGGGCTAGGACAGGTCCAAATTTCTGCCCGGGGGTGGGGGAAATTTAGTCTAATGGTTATAGCGTCCGCTCATCACGCTGAAGACCCGTCTGGATACAAGCCGAGCTCATTTTTTGTGTCTCCTGCTGGAATATCGCTCTGTGATACTAGAAATTATTCTATGCTTGTCGTAAGAGGTGACTAACGGGGTCAGGAGGTCAGCCTCGCTGACTTGGTTGACAAATGTCATAGGTTCCCAATTGCGATCGATGCTCATGTTGTTGATCACTGGATTGTTTGGTCCAGATGTATTGCTGGAATATTGCTGAGTGCGGCGTAAAACGAAACTCACTCACCCACTAGGAATCATTGCTTGCTAAGGCCAACGTAAAACTGAACTCACGAAATGAGGTACTTCCCCAAACAAACAAAAAAGAAACCCCAACTCCACTCACTCAGTCGTGAACACAACATAATTAACGTTCCGAGATTTAGGTAATTGCACAATCTGAATAAAATCAAAAGTGCATTTGCATAAGGGTGATTATCGTCCGGCTTGGGGAATCGATCCCAGTCTTCGGTGTAACGAGCGAACACTTGATCCACTTGGCTACCCCGCCGCTTCCTTCTGTTTGAGTGCATTGATTCCGGTTAAGTCGTATTACAAATTGTATTGAGTAATACCAACCAGTTTCATAATAGCACATGTCATGCTCCAGAGCGTCTTCCAGTTGCAGCGCGATGTTGCAACACAAACTCATATATTATACAGAAATCCGTTTCATGGATATCAGTCCTGCGTCATTGTCCCGGCTTTATATCCTCATCAGCACTATATGATGGGGTAGACACAAAAGCCTCGTCAACCAATTTCATATCGCCACCTGGATAAGACACATGTGATTGCTTTTGCGGAAAATTACATCATTTGTGACACAGTGTTGCGCGATAACATCCACAGATCGTACAGTCAGTGGTAAATTTGGCCTATCGATTAACACTCTATGCGTTTCATAGTGGATGTTCATCGCCGAGTGATAGTACCCTTGCGTAACGAAAAATCGACACGGCAGATCTTTTCTCCTAACAGCTTGGCAATACTGGCCTTGGTGCCACGGAGGCTCTGATTTACGGAGCGGCTCGAATCAACTTCTAATAGAGTTTCTTTCCAAAAGTTTTCAATTTCTACGTTCTGGTGATGATTGGTACAGCGCATGCGCAGACACGAGGGACTGAAGTAACCTTCTTTTTCTAGTGTGCCTTGATCAATGATGACTTTGTGAGCATTCCGACCTTTGGTGACTCGGATATTCTTACTCGTTGCCTCTTCTTCATACAGTGCAGGTAAGTGCTTTGTGGACTTATGATGCAATATGTGCCTGATTCAGGATTGTTGAACCACAGAGTCCAAATGACTCTGGGTCAATTTTTGTAGGAGATCTCCAATCAAAGGAAATATGTGAAAGTGTACGAATATCATGAATATGGGGGTTTTCAGAATATGTTTTAAAATCACATTAGTAGACTGCAGAAAATGTCCGTGAACAAAGATTTCTCATTGCAAGCCATGCATCCGTTATCTTGTAAGTGTGACATATGTCATATTCTGACAGTTGTCTATGGTGGTTCCGGAAGGAACTTGTCCAACATGTGGTTGACTTGGTATGCGATTTAGTGAGCCATTTGTCCGCCTCGAAAAATTGGGTGATGATGTGCCATCGTCCTCAGATCGTCGTTATCAATACCAATCACTGGATTGTGTGAACTAGATTCGAATGCTTAACAGGTTTGACTGTTACTGGGAAAAAAAACGTGTTAACAACCACACAACTGAGTCAGATTAAATAGAATATCATGTAAAAATGAATGATTTGAGAGACTGTTTTCATCATATGTTACAGTGTTTTTGTACACATTCCTGAGGCCTTGGTTCTGAAATTTTATTAGTGTACCAAAGTGGTTAAATTGTCAGTTCGTCATAGCCAAATCACTGTTTCGATTAAAAACATTGACACAGTCTGTAATGTGTCCTATACACTGTGTATTATTTCTCAAAGAAGCGTAAAACCACGTTCATTCACAAATATGGATGTCTTTAATGTCACGTTTTGTCAACCGATCTCCCACCACGAGTGGAGACAGTCCGTGTCAATGCTGTCAGGCAGGTGATGCTGTAGTTAAAAACATGATGTTTGTCAGGAAGAGTTGGAAAATCGATCCCCACATTACGCAAATGTCACAACGGTTATGATTACGTCTGCATTACAGGTAATCATGTAGATAAAAACAATAAGTTATAATTACAACATAATCGGTGACGTCAGTCAGATCGATGACGTCAGGGAAACGTTTCTGCTGATTCAGCTTTTCCCGCTGTTTTCAGCCTACTATAGCTACCAGGTGTAGAGAGGTGTACATAGTGATGATTTATTAAATGTTTATATTGGTAGGCAGTAATGAGCGAAATGTTGGAATATATTGATCCTAAGGGAAAGCCGACATATGTTTTATCAGGTTCAGTTTGTTTTTTAACACCGCAAACAGCACTTTCCAGCTCAGTAGCGGCGGTCTGTAAATGATCGGGTCTGGACCCGGCAATCCAGTGATCCACATCACGTTCTCACAACGTTATGTTACGATGTTACAATGCTAACATATGGGCTGCCATGTACGTTGTCACAACGTTTTGGTCTGACATTATGATACGTCATTGTTATGTCTTCATAAGATTCAAGTAAGTTGATGCTAATGTATACTGGACAAAAATAGTTAGAGATATATGTAAATTTTGAGATTATGAATAATGATCTGTCTACTCATTGACAGACTGATAAAATATCAAGCATAAAAATACTAATATCCCAAACTTGTTTTGTCCAGTATATTTACGTTCCCTGAACTTCTATTTAAACAGTTAATAGTTAAACAGATTTCTCAGTTATGAACGGTACACAAGCAACAACAGAAATTAACGTCAACGTTCATTCGTCAGTTTACATGTTGTTTTGGTTGTGTGTTCCCTGAAAGTGTAGGTGAATAGTAAAGAACGAATAAAAAAATAAACGTTGTACATGAGATGCTGTCATGACACCGTTGCGCCACACCGTTAGGAAAACGCCGTGTGTTACCTGGCAATCGTGTCTGGATCATACAATCCAGTGATCAACATCATGAGCATTGATCTATGCAATTGGGATACGATGACATTTGCTGTTAGCTGAATATCAATTCTGACTCGGATATTAACGGTTCTCGGGTTCAGTACTCTTTAGAAAGAGCACAAAGAAACTGATACATAAACATCAGGTCTCAGGAGCTGAAGGTCACTGATGGCCAATCTAAAAGGATCCGCTATTTGCTGAGTGTGGCAAAACTGTGTTCAAGCCCCAGGTTTGACGTGTTTGTTATACACTGGCGTGTCACACATTTCATCAATTTGCTTGTGTCCATCTGCGGAGTGACGAGAGAATTCCTAAAGTACAAGGTAAACACGTCGCTCTCAATCCAGTGATAACGTTTCCTCCGTCCCTCCACACCCAAACTCCCACCCCACCTTCCCTCATAACACAATTTAACATAAATGTAAAAGGAATAACATATCACCATGCCAAGAGAGGCAAATAAGGAAACACCACTTCATTGCGCGTTATTTATTCTGATATTTCCTCCAGCAGCGCTTTTCAAAGCTGGTGATAAAAACTGGAAAATATTAAAGAAACACTTGAATTTTCACGTCTTCCTTTATTTGTTTCTCTCGGTATATGTAATTTGTTAGATGATAACAAGAAGTTAAGGAACACCTTCATAGTATAATTAATGAAGCCTGCCCATAACTGTGTTCTTAACGTATTGTGAGTAGTGCATATTGATTAGGACAATTTGTCTATACTTATCACCCACAACGTGCCTGGACTGTCGAGGATGGTTGAAGCAGGAACCTGATTAGATGAAGCCTTTATGTCATGGGGATGATGATAATGTGTCTGGGACGGAATCATACATCCTCAGACGGATGAACCTGACCATAATATTTACTCCTGCTTCGTCACCATTCATATCCTGAGTGATGTTTGTCCTCATCAATAGCCCGTCTCAATCAGCGTCGGCTGAGGGTCAGGTAGCGTCCCAAACTGCAGACGTTGTGTGCACGTAACACATTAACGTCTTTAACGTACCGAGTTTATAACACCGTGGACGGTATTGTCATGTATCGGTTTCCTGAGGGCGTGAACATCTTAAACATTTGTAGAGGCTGCATTGAACAGTCGATGTTTGGTGGAAGTATATACAACGGAAGCTGTCTAAACCGGCACTCACTGAGCCTGAAGAAATAATCCGGTTTAGACAAATTGCTGGATTGTAGAGCTAATGGTAAATGTACAATCTATGGATGGGACTAAGATTTCATGCCGGTGTTGACAACTTGCCGGATTGGACAGATGCCGGTTTTGTAGGCTTCCACTGTATTCTCTTTCCTGGGTTACATACTGGGTTTTCCATTGCCCTTCCATTTGCCATTGTCCCGTCGTGCAGTGCATTTTTAATGTTTTAACACACATCTTTGCATTTACTTGGAGTCTAAACCTGATATAGTAGATATGGATGACAAGTCTGGATTGTAGTGAATATTTGATACAAACATTGCATTCCATTTCACTGGTTACCTTGTGAGTGTTAATATACTTAGGGAAAAAATAAGGGATCGCATGAAATCACAGGTGTCCACAAGCTTTACATCGCATAGTTTGTGAAGAGACCTGAAAAAAATACAGGAACGCTTGTCCTTTCATGTGATCCCATGTTCTTCTCTCAGTATATACAGAGAATGAGAAGGTAGTTATACTTAGTTGCGATGAATGTTTGATGCTTGACACAAGCTTTTTAATTATTCCTACCTTTGACTTAGTACTTGTTAGTGTTAATGAGATGATAACTGTGCTTTCTTGAAGTGAATGATTGATATCTGATACAAAACTCCTTTTCACTGGTTACGTAACTGGATCCGGGTATTGAAATTGGTAACCCGAGAACGGGACGGGTGGATAAAAAGGTGGATCCAGGTACCCATCACATTACTCGGACCCGCTTTGATCAACGTTGGTTTTTTTTTTGTAGTTTGTTTTGGGGTTTTTTTTTTACATTACATTGTTAACCTTTAAGTTTAATTATATACACTTTCTATATATACCGTAAACTATATGTTGCCAGTTAGTTGTTGGAACTGCAGTTGTTTATAGCTCCTTGTTAGTTACATCCTCGATATCTCCAAGGTATACGTTCCGATAAGTCTCCACTATACCCTGGATGCATCCACGGCTGAAGGCGAAAATTGTATTACCTCCCTTCGCTGGCTCCGCATTCTCACAGTAGCCAATCAAGTAAGCCGCCGTCACAACTGAACTTGCCAGTGTCAACAAAGATAGATGTCGCAGCTGCGAAGGTTTGTTCGCAAATCGCAGTGCGACTCAGATTTGTGGGAAATCATACAGACACATTGATAGGTCTGAAAACACATGCAAGAACTCATGGCTCTTTCAGAGACCATCTGCATGGTTCGTTTTGCCAAGTTTAATAGGTTAGATAATTTGAAGAGCGAAAGTGAGTTGTGATCGGTTTGCTCAACTTAGCAGCGTATACACCTGCTTGGATAAAAAGCCAACCAAGGGAGGTAATAAATTCATGGGGCTGAGCCGTAGATGCGTCCAGGGTATAGTGGAGCCTTATCGGAACGTATACCCTGGAAATATCGAAGATGTGTTAGTTACGGAGGGATGTTTGGTGTTCAGATGTTCCCACATCGATGACGCACCCCTCTCATCGTGACCTAGTTGCACTGAGCACAAAATGCATTTGCCTGATGCGACGGATTCAACTCACTTTATCTCGGCAGTGACCGGGTCGGGTAATAGTTGGTCGGACCGGGTAGAAAATTTGGGCTCGTCCAAATGTATTCAGAAATGTAAAAATTGTGTGGTTTTTGTTGTTGTTGTTGTTGGTTTGTTTTTAAATAGTTTTTATTTTATTTTATTTTATTTTATTATTATTATTTTTTTTATTTTTTTTTGGGGGGGGGTGGGGGGGGGGGGGTGGAGATGGGGGTGGGGGAGGTATTATATACGTTTAATTTTAATAAGACACAACTCTACGTACGGAAACTCAGAAACTCTACTTACGGTGGCCACTTTCTGGCAGGGGATTGGTCAAAATTACACATGCTGTTGTCATGGATATATGTTAAGGTTGATTATATGAACAAATCGTATATTTAAATATTTTTCTTGTGGTCGGTGCGATGGAACTCTGGCGGGAAATGTGGACTTGTGTTCTTTCTTAAGATATCGGTATTGTGTTTTGATGACAGGTTTCTCAAGACCAAGAGTCTTTTACTATCATGTGCTTTAGATGTGTAGAAACTTACTGTTATAGAGCATGCATTCTGTTTTAAGTTACTACCATCGGATATTTTACACGGCTACTTCGTTCATATGCTGGTCAGTGGGTTAGCCCAGTGGTTATCGCATTCGCTTGTCATCCAGAAGACGCAGGTTCGATTCCTGCTGAAAGTATTAGAAACGTCGAAAGACACATCATCACTTACATTAATTCCTGATGTACAGGGGTTAAATTTGTTCGTGTGATCAGGCTCGTGTCACTGTTCCCCAGTGGCGTTAGACAGTGATCGAAACATCAACCCAAAGGCGGATTAATTACAGGCCAAAGAAAGCTGACGTTCTCCCTACCCATTCTCCCGACAACATTCACCTACCCATTTAGTACTCTCTTGCCTCTTAACTTAATCCCTTCAAGTTAAGATTAGTGTTGCGAGTAAATTACTTCGCATGACAAAATCTAGTAATCTTTACAGCTGGATAGAAGGATGTTGAACTATTTAGTACAAGACATGTAATCACATCACTCACCGCCGCGAATAGCGGTAATATTGTTGAAGCGGTGAAAAGCAGTTCCTTGCAACTACAATATATTGAAATGATAAATATGGAGCTATCCCCAATCGTGGATTATTGCTGAATTATATACTCCTAACTGGTCTTGAATTGCCTGGCTAAGGAACCGTTTGAACAGGTCACAATGACAATGCCGAGTACGACGGAAGACAATATTCACACATTCAACCTTGACAGTATTGCAGATTAATAACTGATACCTCTTGTCTTACCTTTTTTAGAATCATCGCGACGAGAAAAATATGATTGTGGCGGCGTAACTCAACTTTAAACTCAACTCACCCATGACGTCAACTCATAACATTAGAGAACGTGTAGCCGGTATTATACACATTTGTAAAACAAATTTTAACGATCAAATCAATTACCAATCCCTTAACCCATTGCCTCTAAGACGTATCCATACATTTTCCCCAAGTAATCGTGTTGCAAGAAGCAACATGCCAGCCCCAGGCTATCTGTAAACCGCGGCACCACAAACAGTCCATTTCCAGTGTGACGACACCTATATCATTACCTCGGGAAGAATTACAGTCTTTTGATGTCGGGAATATTGATTTGGCCGCATAGTCGATGGTCTTTGGAGATAACCCTGTACCGGCGACGTCTTCTCCGCTATACTCCGTCTGTCTCTGACTCGCTCTACTAACACGTGTAACGATCAATGCTAACAGATAATTGTGTTTTGAATATAATTTATGATGTATATTTAAGAGGCTTCGTTCTCTTAGGATCACTGACGAAAAAGACGATATTAGCATAGAAAAGGCTGTCGTTTAAGGTATAAAAACGTAGGCCAAAGGATGTAGGATGCCTTGATTGTAAAACCTGACATTTATACAGCGTCATTTCAGAGGAATGGAAAGTGTATTGAGTATTAAAGTGTGCTTAGAAATATTCATAGAATCAAAAGAAGGTTCCAATTAGTTTCGGAAAACCTTTCATGTGGATGTAGCATGTGGTAAACCTCCAAGATTTCCTTCCCAATACCTTCAGTTTTGAGCACCATCTGTCTTCACGTTGTCGTAATGGAACTCTACAAGCCAGCCGTTAATGACACCTGATGTTCGGTACAGAGCTGTTCTTGGTTTACGGCAAGAACGTATTTCAAACCAAGAATGTCCTGCCATTAAACTCTGACTCTGCCATCCCCTAAGACCCACATCTCTTAGAACTGTTCGTCCCCAGTCAGCTGACGCGCTTCCTGTTCTTGTCTGTTGTCGTTAATAATAAGGTGTCGGTGGATGAATGCATTTTGCTGCTCCCAGCACGCAAGCAGCAAAGAACATACCCTGTACCCACTATAGGCGTCTAATGGTCAACGCTTCTTCACCAATCTGGACTTGGGACGTACAATATATAATGTTCGTTGGAATTGGCCTTGGTTAGTGAAATCAGAGAGTACTCTAACACCATCGTGAAGCTGCTGGGATACTGTGGACTGGGACGTTCATATTGATTAGCATGTCACAAAGGCATTAACATCACACACCCGTAACTCAACTTTAAACTCAACTCATCCGAAATGACGTCAACTCATAACATTAGAGAACGTGTAGCCGGTATTATACACATTTGTAAAACATATTTTAACGATCAAATCAATTACCAATCCCTTAACCCATTGCCTCTAAGACACAAAGGCATTAACACCACACACCCGACTCTCAAAACCATCAATCCTTTAATCAACCGCATACATAATAGTAACGTAGTCAAGTGTTTAAATGTGAAGATCCGGGTTACAGTTGGTCTTCATCAACCCATGCTTGTCGTTAGAGACGACTAAGATGATCGAGTGGTCAGGCTCGCTGACCTGGTTACACATGTCATTGTATTCCCCAATTGCGTAGATCGATCCTCATGCTGTTGATAAAAAGATTGTCTGTTCCAAACTGGAATTTTTACGAACTGCCGCCATATAGCTGGAACAGTGCCGGGTTCGACGTTAAACAACAAGCAAGCGACAAATGGACAAGTCACACTATGTGCTAACCTTTGAAAATATGCATCGATTTTCGACTTCTTGTGATTGTTAGTGAGTATGGTTTTACGAATCTTTTGGCAGGTCATCATATACCAGTAGCATAGATATATAGAACGATAACAAGTGAATCTTTCTAAAACAGATTAAGATAGCACGATTCCGGTAGGCCAGATGACCACCCACGAAACATATTTTCATATTATTTATTTCTTGTTTGTCTTTTAATTAACATATCTCTTGAGAAAACCCCAAAGGCATCAATATGCAATGTCCCTTCCTCGAACAAGATCCGCGATATTAAAGTTTTCATTTCGTTCTCAGTTTTATCGGTAATACTGGCACACTTATCAAAACCGTCCCTATCTTAAACACTTGTTACAAAACCAGATTACTTTCATCTCATGCCGACCAACGACTTTCTCTACGGAAGCGAATGGAATAGAAGCGTTTTGTCAACTTGTTTTGTGAGAGTAAAATCGATATACGTCGAACTGTTTCTTCTCCAACCCTGCATCAAAGACCCTCCGGGGAACTCTAAGGAAATTCCATATATCCTGAGTAACCCAAAAGAACCAGTTCCAGGAAGTACAGTATATTCCCAACAGCTTGAAAAAAGACCGTCTGTTCTAAACGTAGCTAAAGCATAGAAACGTGATAGCAGAAGAAAGGGGGTTGCAATATGTCTCCTTGAAACTTCCCCACGGCGTGTGTATGGATCATCTGTGGTGCCATGGGAACAACACTGTCCGTTAGCTGTCATACACTATTGTTTAGCGTATAACCATTGCCAATAACGGAGGCAGAAATTCTGCACTAAATGCATAAAGTTCAAAGTGAGAATTAGAACGAGCATTTGAACATAGTTAGCATTAGAAACATGATGAACGTCTGCATGTCGCAAGCAACTTTTGCTTGGCAAAAGTTTCTTAGAAAGTTTTCGAGGTTTTGAACTCTGTTTAGATGACGAAGGATACAAAGGGTAGTAATTCCTTTAAGGTTCCATCATCCGAAGTCATGATTTTTATTTAAGAGCTTCCTTGGCCACAAAGCCATATGGATCTACGACTATCCGAAACTATCCCTGTGATGAACGCGTAGGAGGTCTCTGTGATTCCCGACTTTCAACATTCACCAAATGATCGTGTGATAATGAGTGAGAACAACACTCTCACAACGTTGGGATAATAGCTTTAAATTGCATTTCTTACGAGTTTCATTTTATGTATAAGTCTAATTGGAATTTAATCAGTGAAAGAGAGGATGTCTGACTGTGCGTGTTGATTAAATAAACAGTTTGTATTTGTGACAAACGACTGAACATTCCTCAGTTTGACGAAGTCCAAACCATGCTGTTTACTTTTTCTTATGAGAAAATAACATCGCTTTTTATCCAATTTAGAAACTCTGGTAGTAAAATCCAAAGTAAATTTGTAGTATCTCGAAGTTTTCATTTTACTTTTACGTCTGGCCAAGTCGTTAATTTATCTCTTCCACAACCTCCCACTTCTCCGTGTCGCTCTCTATATCTCTTTGGCTCAACCTCTCTCCTCATCAAACTCAACATTTCTTCATCCCTCACCCCATGTCTCCCACTCCAGTCTATCTGTCTGATTGGCTTTCTGTCTGTCTGTCTGTACCCCATACCATGCAACGCTTATCCTTATCTTATCATATAAACGGGTAACGGTCATGTCCTCTTGAAATTTATACGGTAAGCAGCTTTCACGTTAAATGTTACACTAACGGTAAAGCAGATATTTGATCAATGCTAACTCTGACATTTTAACAACATCAGTGTATCATTTCCATTGCATGACCCCCATTTAGTTTGTCACAGATCGTCGGGAGTATGTGATAGTTTGGAATTAAATTGAATTCTATCTGAACATTGCATTACTGAAATGTACAATATTTTATTAAACATCGTTTTGCACTTTATTTAGTTTGGTAATACCCCTGTGAATAGCACTACCATCTACCTTTTAGATTGCCTTTTCATAAAGTGGGTGAAGCACGGATTTTATTTTCAGTCGTTTTCAGTGAAATAAGATGATACTCAGGTTATGAGGAAACTTCACGTTAATGTTCACACGGATGGATTTCCTCTTTTATAAACGTAACTCTTAAGGTTCTCCCCTCCCGTACCTGCATGGAGGCATTTTGTATTAATGTTTCATTGGTGTTAATGGTTGTCGACTTTGGCGTTGTTGGCATTATATAGCGATAACCTATATTCATGAATCAGAAGCGACGCACAATTCTTATTAATGAGGAGATTCTATAATGCTGTGAGTAAGACGAAGGTAGGTTTGTCAACGCTAATTTATTTTGGACTGCCTGCGACAATATGTAATGTTTTCGGGAGCACTGCTGATCCAAGCATACTGGATCAAGCACTGAGATACGTAACAACACAAACACCTGTGCAAGTACTGATACGAGCACAGAAGTAAGAAGTGATCCAAGCACTGATACAGGAACTGCCTCAAGCATTAATCCAAGCACTTGTACAGATAACGCTCCAAACACTCATCCAAACACTGTTACCGGGATCGTTCAAAGGCACCGATCCCAATTCTGGTACAGACACCGCATCAAGCACTGTTCCAAATCATGGTACAGGCACCGCCTCAAGCACTGATCCAAATACTGGTACAGTCACCACCTCAAGCACTGAACAAGCACTGATCCGAATACTGGTACAGGCACCGCCTCAAGCACTGATCCGAATACTGGTTTAGGCATCGCCTCAAGCACTGATCCAAGTACTGGTGCAGGAACCGCCTAAAGCACTGTTCCAAATACTGGTACAGGCACCTGAAACACTGATCCAAGTACTGGTGCAGGCACCGCTTCAAGCACTGATCCAAGTACTGGTTCAGTCATCGCCTCAAGCACTGATTCAAATACTGATACGGGAATCGCCTCAAGCACTGATCCAAGTACTGGTGCAGGAACCGCCTGAAGCACTTTTCCAAATACTGGTACAGGTACCACCTCAAACACTGATCCAAGTACTGGTGCAGGCACCGCTTCAAGCACTGATCCAAGTACTGGTTCAGTCATCGCCTCAAGCACTTTTCCAAATACTGATACGGGAATCGCCTCAAGCACTGATCCAAGTACTGGTTCAGCCACCGCCTCAAGTACGGGAGAGGGTTACCTAAGTTGGATAACTTGTTCCTAATCCCTTTCTTCACTGAATAAAATATGTTTAAAACAAACAAAAGCACTGATCCAAGTACTGGTGCAGACACCCCCTCATGCACTGATCCAAGTACTGGTACATGTACAGGCACTGCCTGAAACACTAATCCAAGTAATAGCACAAGCTCCGGTTGAGACACTGTCACACACTCTGGTACAAACATCGGCCATACCATTGATGCAAGCACAAGTACTGATAGCTGCACTGCCCTTTGTACTGATGAAAACCACGATGTTTGGTAACATTTGGCATGCACTGCCTTTAAAGTTGACATCTAATCACTATATGTTTTTCTCCGAACGCACCGAGGAACTTCATGGTGCTTCACTTTACAGTATTAACTTTAATGTGCTTGGATTGATTTCACAATCATCAATATTCTTTATTATTGCACGGTTACCAAGACTGAAAACCCAAAATGTCAAAATCTGTTCACGTAGTACTATGAAGATATTTACGGAACGTGGATGTTGACTGGATTTAAATATTCAAATTGCATTTTGATTGCAAAATCGATGCTACACATTTTCAAAATTCATGTAGGTTCCTGCTCATTCGAATAGTTCAAGCAACACCGTTGTTTCCAACACGTATAACTGTTCAAACCGTTCATCATTTTTGTAGAACTCTTTAAATGCTCTTTTGCAGTTTGGGTTTAGAATGTTGGCCACATCAGCCTATGTTTGCTGTGAGAGTGAATGGGTAAGGTTGTGAATCTCGCTGACATGCTTCACAGCATGTAATCGAAGCTCGCAATCGGTTGCATACATCGACGGACTTAATATCAGTTACTTGATTATTTATGTTGTTACGTTACTGGACCATAGCTAGATGTGGCAGTATGCAACACGCAAACATAGAAGAAAATCAGAAAGACTTGACGAATACACGTACGTGTATATTCCTACATATTCCTCAGATGATCCTGCGGCAGAAATGAACCCCAAGATTCATGCCTGCGTAAGCATCGACACTATACAAAAACTTGGATGCCCCTTTATATTGATATGAAGGATGTGACCCACAATTTTACAGTTTCCATCAAGTTCAAAGAGTAATAGCTAAACCTTCGATTATGTTCAATGGCGATAAGAACGATCTTTTCATGCAGTTCCTGTCGACAAGCAAAGTAAATCTGATTTACAATTGTATTCACAAAAAACATATGAAGTGACAAAGGAAGTATGAATACTGTACTGCTTGACAAGTATTAGATGAGGCATGACCCGACACGTGACACCAATTTGCATATAGGGGAACGCCTTCCAGAACAGTACATTTGAAATATAACTGGAAACAGGTTGTCGTCTAGATTTTGAAAAGTTCAATTTCCCCTTGCGAATCGTACCTAGATGGTGTTTTGCTGAAGTAAATCACTCTACAAGACACGTGTTAAACAGTAGCGGTACTGATTTCACGCCACGGCGAGCATGTATTACACGTGCTTAATCGCCAGTCTACCTGTACATGTAGCAACCAAGTGTATTCGTCCAGATTACTTGCCCCGCCTGTAAAAGTCACAAAAGTGTTCACTGCGTTGGTTTCTGTAATACTTGTCAAGCAGTAGTTACAACCTTGACAAATATTTGCACACGTATTGCCCTGATCGGTAGTTACAACCTTGCTCTGTAGGCAGACGCTACATAATTTGACACGACGTTCGTGGCGCTCATCTCTCTCGGTGTTACAGAACAAAGAGTCTTCATCCCGGATGAAACTATCGGTAGAGTGAGCACAGCACAATTGACTCTTTTGGTCTACAAGCCATTCGCACGTTTATGGAATCGTAGAAGGGACATTGTATAGTTGTCGCCTTGCTGCTTTTCATCGTAGATGCATTAACACCCTTATAATGTACAACAATAGAATGTAGCAGAAAGAGTAACAATTAACGCACAGTCACACCACCACGCGACAATATGACTATTTGCTGTATGTCCTCTATGTTACATTTTGGTTAATTTTGACACATTTTTGCTTGTTTTTGCGAGGGCTTCACCAAGACATGTCTCTTGTTGGATTACATACATCCTTCACTGATGACTTCTGACAACTTCTACACGAATATGTATCATCGTAATTGTGGTAATGTGCGGAAGTGAGAACGGCTTGTCTTTCCTCCGATACATGAAATCGTGGGGTCCCTGTTTATGAACAGAAACCTTGGCATTGCAGGATTTATGTTAATGGTGTCATAAAACAATACTCACTCTCCAAGATCTCTCAAATTTATAGAAACTGCTTTCTTGCCCAACGTTTCAATTTAGTCCCGCAAAGGCAGAACATTTTATACGTTGGATCCAAAAAAACACGCTCCGTTCCATCACATTGGCATTTCGATAAATGAAACATCACACGAGGACTCCATAATCACATTTGTTGGGAACTCTATATCGGATATCTTGTGTCGATCTTATCGCCATGTCTTCTTTCAGACCTTCCTTATCGATCACAACCAGGAACTGGAAGAGTCCAGTTCCTTCACTTCCTTCCCCACAAAGACCAGGAGGTCACATCCTGGCGTCCGTTATTAAAGATCATGATCCAGTCGATGTCGGTCCAAATCATATTAAGTAAATATCTCTGCAAGATTATCCAAGAACGTTTGTGGGAGAATATGTGATGTGTTCGCATTTCTATTGATCGAGCAAGGATAGGTATCTCTGTGCTCGGCTGGGTTGGGGTCGCTGAGCCAGAGGATAAGAAGTACCAGGCTAGTAAAAGCAAGGATCACAGGTGAAACTGGCAAGATGATTTGATGACAATTTCTTTAATGCCAGATTCTCTACATATCATGGTTGCTTTTGGTCATAGTATAATTAGTTCTAGACTAGTCCCCCTCGGGGATGATTTGTTTCACGCCATGTTAAAACCTGGGTCTCATGACCATGGGTCGTGGAGGACTCCGCTGAGAGGACAAAGAATACTCTAGTTGAGGATATGAAAATCCCCACATGCAACCAATAGTTGAAGAAAGTGACCTTACATGGCGCTTCCTATTCTCGCGGTACTTACAGATTTCGGCTGAAGCAGTGATACAAACAGTTCTTTTTGTATGAATGCTTGTTGTTTTTAAATGTATATATGTTTTATACCATTTGTATACTTGCTTTACAATGTACCAGGAAAGCTTCCAGTGTAAAGAGGGCATGAATTCTAATGTACTGTAATAATAATGATTTCATTACTTATGGCAGCAAGTATTTTCATTAATGTTAAAAATATACTTTACTGTGAAAAATATATCAGTATTGTTTCTACAGGTTTGGTATTTTCGTTGAATAAATTCCAGAAAACCTTTGCATCCAACTTAAATTGTCAGCATAAACCGTTCAGCATTTTAAATTATGCAGTATTTATTTATTATCACTGCATCTTAAGTTAGTCGTGTGGTCATACGTACTGGCAAATGTCATCATTCACTGACTGATTGCATGGTAAGACGAAAACGCTTTCAAAGAATGAGCGAGTTTAATTTTATTCCAGCTATATGGTGGCTATATGTAAATAATGGAGTCTGGGCGATAACAGCAGTGATCAACAGCATGAGCATCGATCTGCGCAATTGTGAACCGACATGTGCCAACCAAGTGAGCGAGCCTGACCACCCGATCCCGTTAGTCGCCTGTTACCACAAGCATAGTCGCCTTTTATGGCAAGCATGAACTGAACTGATTACAGAGGGAATATCCGTTGGCATAGTCCACTGTAACCTTAGCAACGTAATGTCAGTGAAGTCACTATGTCCTTGGTCTAGGGTGCGTTCCTGTGTCTGAGAATAGGACCGCATATATTATTTATTCTACTGGTTCTATTTATGAAAGCTGCAAGCGGAAACCCGACATCTGAATGCAGGTGGTCACAGTCTAACGCAATGAAATAACCCAGGGATGTATCAGAGGACAAAATGTCACAAACCGCAAAGCTCGTTCCTTTGTTGAGATGATGCCAAGCATCCTTGTCTCCCCTTCACAGCTGAGTATGCAGTTCATGGAATGTAAAGGTAATCAAGGATCGGGTTGCTAATATCTGGAATAACGCCGCAGTATGTAATACCGACAATGTTCCTCGTTATCACGTCGTTCAAAGTGTCCCTTTATGGAAGAGATCGTGTTGTTTTGCCACTTACAGAGTAATAACATATGACCATAATGCGTAATGATAATGCCTTTGCTGGTAAAACCTAACAAGTGACAAATGACAGTGACGAGGTTATGTTCGTCTATTTCCTTCCCAAATGGAGAGGATCTCCTGTGTAATGGAGCACACTACTCGACAGTAGTTCCTCAATTTACACACAGATCATTGTTAACACATTTATTGTCTTTCTGTCTTGTTCTACACTGCACTTAGCAATATTCCATCTATATCACATCGGTCTGTAAATAATCGAGTCTGGACCAGACAATCCAGAGATCAACAGCATGAGCACCGATCTACCCATTTGGTACACCATTACATGTGTCAACAAAGTCAGCAAGCCTGACCACCCAGTCCCAGTTAGTTGCTTTTTATCACAAGCAGGTGTTGCTGAAGACGGACCCGGGCCGTCACGGGTTGTTACAGCAAGTAACTGTAGCAAGTTACGCCTTTACGAATGAACTCAGGGTTCATTTTTATCAACTGATGTGCTGCTATCTGGATTTACAAAAACGTACAATTCAGCTTATCATTTCAGTGGAATATATACAAACGGGCGTTGATGACATAAACTTGTTGGCATGATGTACTAGCATAACTGGTAGGTGGTGCATAATACATTTATACAAGAAAGTACAATCAGGCTTTCGTTCCAGTAGAGCATTTACCAAAGAGTATAAGTGTACGTTTCATTTCAGCAATTATAAACGGGTATAGGTAAAAGTTGAAGTTATGACTGTGTTGGCCTAATAAACAAGCGTGACACACACGCCTATTTAAAATAATAAATTAGTTACCTTTTGGCATGTTTTCATTCTGGTGATAATGACCATCTGAACTACACACCGACATGCAGGTTTAAGATCTTTTGGGAGTGGAAGTAATTCTGTGTAGTTTGTTACTGCCCTCCGGGAGTGGAAGTAATTCTGTATATTTTGTTACTGCCCTTCGGGAGTGATTATCCACCGATGTCTGAACCTGTTCAGAGTTCTGTAGAAAGATGTACATTTCTTTCATTTGGGAATATACATTGTGAAACTAACCGACATCGGTGTTTGCGAAGAAATCTTCATGAACAATTCCGCAATTCCTCTGCCGCTTGCCAGTCCTATGTGGGAACTTCAAAGTGAGAACTGCTGTCAGAGTGTGAACTCTTTCTGAACAATGTTCTAGACTGGCGTAGTTTTCGTCCTTTTACTCCCTCATTCCATACAATGTAAACTGGACTTTACAGCGTAGCATGTCAGATCCCTCTAATTCGCTTAGGTCAGTATTCATCATTCACAAATATAGAAATGCTTTTCGTCTAATACCGTTGGTCCATGTCGTGGAGATCTGAAACGGTTTTCTGACTCTGTTTGCATTTCATACCTGCCCTCTCAGCGATTATCTTTATGTTAGATTAAAAGTTTGTTTCCTAGTTTGTCTTTTCTAAAGTCAATTTCAGACTTACTCAGTTTCAAGTTTACAACCACTTATTTAGTTGCTCGGTACCACGACAGGACGCCATCGATTTGCCACCAAGTACCACTGTTGTCGCCAGTAACCTATTTTACAAGAATGTGATGCAGAAATTTCTGTGTCACATTGACATATCAGCTTACTTAACACATTAAGTTACTTTGTTTTGGAGTGCTTCGTAATGGCTGTTTCTTCCGTGACGCTACTGGGTAATTTCCCAAGACAATGCAGTGTACTGTCACGAGTCTATTGCACCGTCGTTTGTTCCAGTCTCCACTGAGAGCATGTGTCTACGCTATCGTGAACAACATTGATTTTTTAAATGAGTTTGACTAACGCGGTCATTGTTTCTAAATGGTAACCTATTTGTAACATTTAGATGATGAGGTAATGTACTTTATCTTACCTCAGACACAAATGTCGTTTTCGTTTTGGCTAAGCGCTCATCTAATATTTTAAATGTACCCCATTTACAGGCATGGTATACACTGCAATGTACCCCACTGCCAATGGCAACTAATTCTATACTTCGTGGTAGTGCTTCTTTACCTCGAATAACATTGAATCGTGCATGTTGCACGGAAATTACCGATGTTTTACGAATGCAAGCCGATTGAAGGGAGGTAACTCTAAATTTCTTTTTCTGGTGTCGTGTCGTGACTACGAAAAGATTCACATCGCATACCAATAAGTAAATTTTGACAAACGTTCAAATGTAGTCCCTGTGGACATTAAGAAAGGGAATTACACCGCGGCGATTTTACCAAGAAAATACATGTGGGAAAAACAGCAAAATGCCAGATTCGAATCTTTTGATTCACACATGTTGTCTAAAGTGTACGATCCAGTACCCAGGCTTCAAACAGTTCAACATTAACATTGAGGGATTCGGTAAGATAAATGCATTCTTAGTCCTTAAGGTCCTTAGGGGCCCGTGGGCTCAGGGAACATAAACATCGAGGGTACATAACCCCCTCGTGAACAACGTATAATGTACTTACTTTTCACTACACTGGCACTCCGGGACTGTACAGGTCTTCAGTACCCATGTTTGCTGTGAGAGCCGTTCTGTGAGTAATGGTCTGGTTAAGATGTATGATCTTGCAGTCATGTTAAAAGGTGACCCGATTACTGGATTACTGAACAAATGGCAAACCATCAGAGTACAGAGTTAAAGGTCAAATTCTGTTGCTGTGAGTGACAAACGTTTACCATACTTTAGCAAACTATAACCATTGGAACATGACTTGTGTTAACATCGATGGCTCCTTTAATGGGCCGTTATATTCCCCGTCGTAAATGATGTGTTTACATAGTGTCTTTGATGTCCTGTCAGTAGGTGGTCATGACTTTTTATATTGATGTGATGGTGTGATTCGTTTTTCATTTGGGGAACCCTGAATGTTTCCATTCTACGGATGCTTCTTTATTGCCGGGATCTTGCGATGGATTCCATCCTCATCGTCTGTCAAAAGCTTAAGATGGATCACTGGATTGAATCCAGTGTACGTGACATTGAAAGTGATGACTGTTATTTCATACAATAGAATTTAGAACACAAAGACCTTGGCCACATTCAGATGTTCTCGATGGATTGGTTCAGTTGACATCCACGTAAATCTTGTTGGTGTAAGTTTGTTTGGCTCTTTGTGTTGCACTTGTCTTTGAAGGGCATTTAGAAGTGAAATACATAAGAATGAAGATTTTGTTGATATCAACTTCTTTATTATGAGAACACAACGTTTCGGAGTTAATGCTTACTTCACCTGATGAAGGAGTAAGCATTAACTCCGAAATGTTGTGTTCTCATAATAAAGAAGTTGATATCCGTAAAATCTTCATTCTAACGGCACTTGCTTCAATAGGCAGTATTCCAGCAATAAAACGGCTATCTGCAAATATTCGGGTCATACAAGACAATCCAATGGGTGAAACCATGAGCATCGGTCTACGGAGTTGGATTATGTTCTGACGCCCCAAGACACGTGAAGCTCCGGGGTAAAATAAGCGACCATGCTTGACGTAAGAGGCGACTAACGGGATCAGGTGCTCAGGCTCGCTGAGTTGGTTTACACATGTCGTTTCTCAGGAGCGCAGATCAGTGCTTATGCCGTTGATCACTGGATCGTCTGGTCCATACTCGATTATTGCTAAGGACGGCATAAAACTAAACTCACTCACTATGATGCCTCAAGTGAGAGTCCGTTATTTGTGTCTTAGCACAGCCATGTGTTGTTTAGTCAAATTGTATCTCTAACCGGGAGTTTCACACTTCTTTTGCCAAACGAATGGGACGACAACAATCCTCATGCAACTTAAATCATATTCTATCCAATTCCACCTGGGGAGTAGGATAACTCATTGATGGAATGGAATATCCTTGAATTCTTTTTATTCTTTCAACCACAGCGGAAAGCAAGCTCTCATTTGATGGATCGGTCACGATGTTTTGACTGTTGGACTTATCCTCACTTTGTCGCATGGGTAAAATCCTGGTATACTTTATAATGGACCTGAATAAAACCTGTTCAAGAACCAGGAAATGACTCTCGTGAGAAACTGGCAAATGGTTAGACTTCTAGATTTGATTTGAGGAATTCGACTTTTGTTGGACTTTCTATTAACGAATTTTGAAAACTTTTATCAAAATGACATGTTCTTTACAAAATGTATTTTTAGACCTCAAAGACATAACTTTTTGGTAGTTAAAACGCAGTTTTCGATGCACGAATATCTGCCAAAGCAAATATTGATATTTCATGGTGACAGAAACGCATAAAATTTGGAACTCAATTCGTATACCGTTAAAGAATCGTGTTTATTGGATTATGTGTCTTCATATGGCATTTTTACCGTCCATATTGAGAAACATGATATCAATCAATGACAACTGATGCATTTTTAATGCTATCGTCAACGTATTGACTTTGTTTTAGGAGCATAGTCCATGTCGAATAGTTGACAGGTTTTTTTTCAGATGCGTTTTCATCTTCCATACAGGTATTATTCACTTTTTAGTCAGTCAATAAGTAATGATTGGATTAGATTGTTGTTAACGTTTAGGAAGTTGGAGCTATTTTTCGTTTCACATCAAAGCTTTATGAACTTTCTGAAAACAATTTGCGACTAACCTGATCACATCACAATATGCTCAACTGCTTAATAGTCCGTTCATACAGTTTATGCATTATTAGCCTCATTATTCGTTGTGTGTTTGCACTGCTTGTTGAAGAGCTGGGGTTTTAGTAAGATGGTGGAAATCCAATAAGTACTCCAGTAACCGCTTTTATATGTATGTCGACTAAAAGAGACCAAGGACACTTTCGTTGTCTCTGTGGGGTAAACCAGTGGTTAAAGTGCCAGATAAACATGCCAAACACTCACTCACTCACTCCACCAGGCTTCCCAACCGACCATGTTGGTGATTGTATGGTCCCATATTTGATCACGTACATGTCAACGTAAATACACATTCCCACTACACTGATATCCGTTTTAATCTGTGTTGCCAAATGTGCGAAAACGTGTCAAACGGAAGCAGTTAATGAGGACTGTTACGTTTACAGATTTTCCTTTGTTTATTTCATGCTCTGTCAAACCTTTAGCTCACTGCACACAAGTATTTTGTATTTTGCAATTCACTAAAACACAATAAAAACATTTTAACACATCCTGGAAAACATGACGCAACATGTGATATGTGATATTGTGAATGTGATAGCATTTCAAAACTGTCACATGCATCATGTTTTGAATCAGTGCACATTGTTTGAAACACTCTGTCAAAACGTTAGTTACATTCGACCTGAAGCCTTCTCACGAACTAGTGCAACCAAGCGACAACGCCGTAATGGTGAGCCATTGTCGTTGTCCAAATATGCATTCCACATGGATGCAGGAACTTCCGCTCAAATCTACTGATGACTTCAATGACAGAAAATAATTCTATACATGAGCAATGTTTTCCTTGAATCCTAGTTCAAAGTATTCCATCATGTTCCCAACTGCATCGGCTCTCAAGCTATACGTTTTCGCAATAAATTCCGATCCAAATCAAATGTCGACGCCAATTTTGTACCCAGGAACGGTAATTGACGAGAACACCATTTTGCTGGATGGCCACCGCTTTGTTGAGATGACAATATTTACAAATCAGATATGACACGCAATCTATAGAGTAATATCACATGGGCTATTTTTAAAGTATCTTTGCGAATAAACCTCTTATGTAATCACATCTGGTTTGAGTATTCTTTATTGATTTCTTCTGGAGATGTTTACCATTATCTCCGAAACCGAAGTTCTGGAATCATGAGAACTGATTTAAACTGTGAAAAAGTGAATGCTTTATCCATTATTCATGCTTTACAGTGTGTTTAGGTATGAGTGATGGATTGTAGAAGGTACATATACAGACACATGGAAATACTAGTAATAGTAATACTATCGGCATGTAGTAATGGTGGAAATGAGGAACATCATTCCATAAGACAGCTACAACCATTTTTATCTCAGCAAATATTAACCATAAGCGACCGTTTAAAACATATCAAGTTATAGGTAATTCCACATAAGGAAACTTGAATTTGGGAACTTCAATAATGTTATGTACAGTCAATAACTGCTGTTAGAATAACAGTTCTTTGTTTTCATGCTGTCATAGAAATTGCGATGAGAAGTCATTCGTTGTCATCACAAACAAGGTTCCTTTTTCGTGTATGGACATTTTAACTGTCAATGCAAAGTTAAATTGCAGTTAACCGACCACAAGGTTCTGAGGCTTATGTTAAACGTGCAGAGCGATAACGTTTCTTTTACATTTGCTGCATTTGTTTAACGGTATCAGTTTAATCAGTCAACTTCAACCTAACAACCTAGCCACATGGGACTCACGCTATGTTTCACAAAACGTAATGCAGGAACGTAATGTTGTAATTTTAACATCAAAAATGTGTACCTGATTCAAAAATCAAAATAATTAGTTAAGCAGTATACTGACGATCGAATCATGCCAGTGAACAACGGAAATTCACTATTCAGAGTTTCAAGTAGCTGGGGAGACATGACTTTTTCTGCTGACGATTAGGGGCATGACTGTGGGTTCCAATCCCGGATGGGACTCCAAAACAGCGACAGTAGAATTAGTACTTCACTAAGATAGTGTAATCACAAATCTCATATGGCGAGAACATTGAGCATCACACACAAATGGCATCTGTTTCTTAACATGTACACCTTAAATTAGTATTTTTCGGCGTATTTTGTGACTAGAATTCAAAAGAACGAGCACATAATTCAATAAATCCTTTCTGTTTGCGAACAGTTCCTTGACAGTTTGATTACATCGATAAATTACAGCAAGCCAAAGTTGTGATGTTAATGATGTCGGTTTAATAGTACTACAGGAATATGTGCTGTTACATGCTACGTATACATTTGCAGCATTTTCCTTGATAAAGGATTGTTAACCACAATATCACCAACTTATGTTCCCCCAAACAATCGTCATCTGAGAGATGTCCATCACAGTGATCATCACTCTCTGTTCAAAGTAGTAGTACATAGGCTGTTGTAGGCTCTAATCAGGTCACGTGAGAGGTTTTGTCAGAGGAATCGTTTGAAATTCCATCAAATGATTTGTAAAGAACTAGTAGTCCTTCTCTAACAACACCACAGTGGGTTCACGGAACTAAAGTGTCAAAACGAACCAAGAAACAAACTCAAAGATGTCATCATTGTTGTCTTTTCAGAATGACAATGTACTCCAATTGGTCCTGAGTTTTACAGATTACCTTAAATTTTCACATAAATTCTTTACTCTTGAATTTCACTTGTTCTCTCAACACATACATTTCTTATTCGATTGTTCAAGGAGTATCTTTGGTTAACCGACTTCTAAATATCCACCACTGTAACATCATCTCAGCTTTGACATCGGAGCATCCATGGAATCTCCGGATTAAATAAGTCCACAGCAACTTAAGAGCTTCGGGTTCTTAGGCTCCGACACTTGAAGTATTGGATAATATAAAGACTGCACTTTGGTTCTGCTTGAATATTACAGTGCATAAACAAGAGAACGCATTTGTAACACTTCAAGGCAACTTCTATTCATGCCCACGCAGTCAAGCAGAGACACATTTAGGTTCCTCTTGTTTGATGGACTTTGATGTTTGATGACAACTCAGCCAGTCAGAGATCTCATGACTACATCATTGAGTATAAATCGTCGATTCGTTTGAATGACGACGAAATTAGACTAACTGCATAATATCAAAAAGTACACCCAGTCATGTCAATATTGACATTGCTGCTTGGCGACTGGCACATTTCGCGAACGGCACTGTAACGTTGTCACACATAAATTGCATACACTATTTACTGAAGGGAAAAGACAGGCAGTCAAGTCACATCCCTATAATGTCAGTTTATCTGTCAACACACGTCCCTCCCCAGACAGTTTCACAAAACACGGCAGACTACAAATGCTTTTTCTCCGTCTCCAGTTATTTGACTGGTGACATGAGTGTCATCGTATTGGCAACATAAACTTCGAGCGTCAACTTTTACTCTCTTGACAAATCTTTACATACGTCGAATTTGACTGTAATTGTTTAATCCAATTTGCCGTGAGCAGTTATTAAAATAACCTCGGAAACTCAGAATAAAGAAACACAAGCTGTTAACTGATTATGAATTGTGAATGTATAATTTTTACCACTGCTGGTACTTCAGGTGGGATTTCAACAACGTGTCTTCTGTGTCTTCACCAAAGACGTCCATCTTTCATTTTCTCGTACTCTCAGTGACATACAGAAAACTATATCGATTATGTATTTCATTTTTAGTCTTGTATATATGTTTCTTTGACACTGACAACGTCTGATGTTGACAACAGGGAACCCTTTTCTCTCATCACAATTTCGGCTGGGACTAACATTGAAATGCACATTTAGCAATTGGCACCGATGATACCTGTATACAGAAATAGAATAATAGGGATATAGTATTAATCACCCTTAATACTCTCAATGGAATTATCGTTACATACATAATGTAATGATAACGTTCATTTATGTTCCAAAAACATTTTGGAATATTGGTCCCAAAACAATGTTTGGAACACATATCGGAATGAAATTATACTATCAAGTACATAGTTTTACGGGATGCAAAACAAGTTTCAAAAAGGGCTCTAAAAATCTGGACCCGATCTGACAAACAAACAGCTTTTCGAAATACACCGCTTGCAAAACGTATCATAATGGAATCAAAGCTTACTGTCAAATACGTAGTTAACGTGGAGCAAAACATCGTTCTCTTGTCCGTAATTGCTAATACTTCCAATTGAGAGCCCTTTAAAACTGCCCACGGTGATAGGTCAGCTACCAGCATGTTAGAGTGGAGAGTCTCGCCAGGCGTTTAAATTCAAGCATATTCTGGTGGCGGAACAACTAGAAATACACATCTCAATTACTGTACTCTACATACCACTTGTCAAAACACTCACGGAGTCATCCAACGAGAAGGCAAATGGCTCACTATTGACACGAATGAAATCGAAATGGAACATCATTACTCTCTTCTGGTGCTTTCCGCTACGTTTTGTGGATACGAACAGGTTCGCAATTTAGGTTTTTTCGTCGGTAATTATTTTGAGTCTTCAGAGTTTTGATAACATCAGAAATCCCAGGGAACATCTTCACAGATATTGCTCCAAGAAGCATGAAGTAGCTGCACTGTGTAATATAATCCGCATGCTGCACTGACCTCGACGCTTGCGATCAAATAAAATTGTTAATTTCGTTATGGCTGAGCATGCAGTCAGATTCAATGCAAATGATAGAACTTTATATTTAATTTTTTGTTGACATTGGCCTTCAGCAAATCATAGAGTACCAGGATGGTTAAAACCCATGGACCCGTTTCTATCTTGGTCTCAATCTTCAATATATCATATTTATAGTATGTACAATTCATACTGATTACACATTTCCATACATTTCCTGCGATACCCCACCCCTTTGGTTTATGGATAGTACAAGTTTCAACAAAGTTCTATCATTTTTTTGTTTGACCCTTAACCCGAATTTTTCAAGGTGTACCACCCGTTAGTTGCCTCTTATGACAAGCAAGAGTCTTTTGGTGCAATTTCCTACAACTGTCTGATAAAAGGTTTTGTCATCAGATGGGTGTTCTTTAATTGTCATGAAATTGATCTAACTGTTACGTGTTTTTGGCATTGCTGACACAAAGGACCTACAGTACACTAGCATTCGTTTCCCGCTGGAGAGTCTGAATGTCAACACGCCGGTCGCAAATATGCATTTGCTTGCGGCCTAACTCCATCCTTCACGTAATCCAGTTTTATTGTCGTGAACCAGATAGTGAAAGGATGAACACCTATAGAGTGCAACACACAACGATACCACTCAAGCAGCTTGATCCACTGCAATTTTGGTTTACATAAGCAAGATCATCTTTAAGCACGTGGATTTGGGGAGTAATTTTGTCCCGGTATCCCTAATCTGTATTTTTCTCCGGAACTTCAATGAAAGAAGTCTCATGGGAGACTAAAAGTAAGATGATGAACGGTCTCTTTTTATGATCTTGTTAACCTGGTCATCTCGTTCAAGCCTTTAAATAATATTCACAATTGTCACAATTGCAACGGTATGGTATTGTAACTTCTATAGGTGAAGTGCTGGGGTCTTTCGTGTGATCAGAAGTCTTGATGGCGACCTAAAACAACACTCACTCACCTATATCACTCGCATCCATCCAGACCGCTTTGTTTTCCGTTTCAACCACACACCAAATTAGTAATAAAATCGTTCAAATTAGTCTGGCAAAAGTCCGAATTTGTCACGACGGATCCCAATAACATGCTCCATTCCCTCACAGTAACATTTCAATAAAATGAAACATCCCCCGAAGACTTCATAAACACATTTGTTGAGTGCTCGATATCGGTTATCTAATGGTGATCTTATCTCCATTTCTTCGTGCAAACCTTCTTTATCGATCACAACCAAGAATTCCTTCACATTGTTCCCCACAAAGGCCAAGAGATCACATCCTGGCATCCGTTGTTAAAGATCAGGACACAGAGGATGTCGGTCTAAATCATATTACATAAATGTCTCTGCAAGACTCTCCAAGCAACGTTTGTCTGAGAATATGTGATACTTGTGTGTGCGCATTTCCATTGCTTAATCAAGGATAGGTATTACAGTGTGTTCGGCTTTGGCTTTGGTTGGCATTGCAGAACCAAGGGAGAAGGAACATGTCAGGTAATACTAACGGTGACAACTACGGTATTGTAATAGTTAGTAAAACGGTTAAGATGACTTAAAGATTATGTGTATAGACTGTTAAAAGTCAGGTTCTTTACTTATGATGGTAATATTCGGTCAGTTCTGGATTATTCCCGTTCTGGCATGGTAACTGCAGGAATGTTAGAATGTAATCTTAATGACTGACCATGGATCGTGTGTAGAGTCCACTTCGGGGGCAAGACATTCTTTAGCCGATGACGTGAGAATGTCCCCAAATTACATCACCATACAAGGACAGGAGTAGTAATGTACAATCCACAGAAGTTGAGACGAGAAAAATGTCAGTTACAAAAACTGGAGCTTACAATGATCCAAAACAATCAAACAAGGTGTCACATAGTATGGTAGGTTCTTCTCAGGAATCTTTAGAAATGTAATGTAATCTCCAGTTGGAATGTTTGTTTGGAGTAAATAACCAGCAACCGACCAAAGTGGTCAATGTCTAAGACTAGCTTCATTTCGGGGTTTCCCCAAAATGAGACTAACACGCCGTCATGTGATAGGAACGATGCTGAAAGGGACTATAAAAATCCCGAATCTCTCACTCGATCACAAAAATAAGAATTTCTCCAAACATTTAAAAGTCCACAGAAATCCATCTTTCAAATATGTATTAAATCCAATTTCACAAAAAGAAATTCCTTCGGACACGATTTGCGGGAGTTTGTCCCAGAACATTTCTCTAAAATAAACGTTTAAGAAATATCTATAAAGGCAATGCAATCTGCTTCTGTTTGCGTGATGTGGGCATTTCATCCGTAGCAGAATAATCCTTTTTGGCATGTTCTCACTCTCACTAGTATGGTGATCTACCTTCAGTTTTTGGCGATATATGACCCATTTTCACATTGTTTTGTCCAAAAATAGTTTTTCTACTTTTAGGGATATATGTTAGCCTTTTTCTGAAAAATTCTGTATTAATCTAGTACTTTCACTGTCCTTCGTTCACAGGGTTTTATGTGTATGTAATATGAATTTAGAACTAGTTCTAGTCAAAGTATGGCTGAAATATTGCCGATGTGACTTTAAATCTTCACTCACTCACTCACTCACTCACTCACTCCGGCATACAGCTTTAACCTGTTCCGTGAATGGGAGTAATTCCGTTTCTTCCACTACTCCCTTTCGGGAGTGAGCATGTATTCCGTAACCAATATCTGAACCGGAAGCCTTTTACTTTCAACGATGTACATTTCTTTTACTTGGGAATATACACTATAAACATGTAAAATGCATAGCACAGGTGGTGGTTTATTGTATCCTAGACAGTTCCACAACTTCTCAGCACCTTGCCGATCATTTGTGAAAGGATCCAAGTGAAAATTGCCGTCCGGGTTTTAACTCTTTCTCAGACATTTTCAACACAAGAACGGCCACGTTTTATTCACATGATTCCTTCATTCCATGCAAGTTTTATCTGCCTCATGGAATTCTGAAACGGGTTTCGGACACTTTCATACCTGCCCTGTCATCAAATATCTTGATGTGTCTTTAAACCTTTGTATTCTTGTTTGTCTTTTATACAGACATTTTCAGACTTACTTGGTTCCAAGGTACGGTCAAATATTTACTTGAGCTTTTCGGTACCATCACAAGATGCCATCGATTCGCCACCATGTACCACTTCTGTCCCTAGAACCTATTTCACAGGCATGTGGTTTAGACATTTCTGTGTCAAGTTGACATGTTAGACGAACTTATCTTAACATATTAAGTTATTTTCTTTTGAAGTGCATCGTATTGATTGTTTCTTCCGTGACGCTACTGGATAATTTCCCAAGACAATGTAGCGTTCTTTCACGAGCCTCCTGCACCAGACTCAACCATCATCTGTTCCAAGGTGAGAGCATATGTTTGCACTATAGGGAACAAGAATCAAAACATTGATTTTCCATGAGTTTGACCAACACGGTCATTGCTTCTTAATGGTAACCCATTTGTTTCATTTAGATGATGAATGTAGTATCTACTTACGTTTCGCTACACATGTGACTCCGGGACACAATACATCGTAATAATAATCAGTTATCTTCTATACCGCTGGACGCTCTCCTGACCTGTACTATGTACAACTAGGTATTTGTATAGCGCCGATATCCAGTTAGTTCAGCTACTCAAGGGCGCTTTTTTTCCCTCGATCATTGGATGTTCATCACAACGGCACTTCGTATTTTCAATCTCAACTCCCTGGGGACCATACAACTCTTGCAGCTTTACCAGGCGCACCGAGTTAATGTGGCTTTCCCATCCTTACGAGGTACCCATTCACAGCTGGGTAGACTGGGACATATCACACTACTGTGTCCATTTTTACTGCACGTTGCTGTACCACGTATTCGTGTGGTGTATGTACGTATTCGTGTGGTCACCATCTGGTCATCTACCAACGGATTTGTGGGTTCTTTTAAGTGCACAGGGTTGTGTACTGCACACTATGGGTTGTGACAACACTGAAAGAGTCTGCACACAAAGTTGACTCCAAGGTTTTTTACACCCGGTCACAGGGGGGCTCGGTCCCGGCACCTCCAAGCTCGCTGGATTAGTAGCCTGGCCCGTTAGACAGCTCGCCCACCGCGCCCCAGCTGGCCTCCAGCTCGCCCACCGCGCCCCCTGCTACACATGCTACACATGAGACTCCAGGACATAATAGGTCTTCAGAATCCCTGTGCGCTATGAAAATCGTTTTGTGAGTACTAGTGTTGGTTTGGTTAAAATGGATTATCTGCCCTATCGTATGACGTGGCCAGATTCCTGGATTGTTGCATTCACTTTTCAACAACTGTGTTCGACAACCACATAAACATACACTTAATCTCCCGCCAGCTACCCACTTTATTGCTCGAGAATAATCTGTAATCCATGTACACCTTAAATCAATAGACACTGAGATGAACGGATGTGCAGAGCACGATATGCAGTTGCTGTTTTCGGTAACTCCTGGTCAGTCAACCAGTCCTCAGAGCAAACCTCGTCAAACTATGCGGTTTATATGTATAAGCTGGTGATAGTCACAAGGGTAAATAAGGTGAGAAGGAACACTCCCATACTACATTGCAACGTGACAGGTATGAACGTCCCGACGGGTGCCTCTTGTAAATATTTTATACTGTGCCTTGTATATCTTAAAAGGAGGTGATGACGACTTTTGTAGCTGATATTTGATTTGGCTTTTCCTTTGGAAACCCTGAATGTTTCCACTGTATTGAGTTGTGTTTGCTGAGGAGATCCCCTGTCAACAGCCTAAAACAGAGCTCTGGTTTCAAATAACATCTTGTTTTCATGAAGTGATGACTTTTATTTCATACAATAGCATACTAGGAATTTATTGCACATGGATTGTTTCAGCTGACGTAAACGTAGGCGTGTGTGGTTTTACTCATGGAATTTGTTTGCCCATTAATTTCCTTTTAACGGCAAATGTGTCATTGGACACTAGTTCAGGTATACAACGCAGAATGGAATATCTTCTGCTGTATCAGACCCGTGAAGGTCCCGGGGTAGAGTAGGCCTTCAGCAACCCATGCTTGCCATAAAAGGCGACTGTGCTTGTCTTAAGAGGCGACCAACGGGATCGGGTGGTCAGGCTCGCTGACTTGGTTGACACATGTCATCGGTTCCCAGTTGCGCAGATCGATGCTCATGTTGTTGATCACTTGATTGTCTGGTCCAGACTCGATTATTTACAGACCGCCGCCATATAGCTGGAATATTGCTGAGTGTGGCATAAAACTAAACTCACTGACTCACTCTGCTGAATCAGAGAAACGCGACTACCTGATTCCATTTTTGGCTTCTTTCCACCATGTGTGTCTCGCACATTCATATATCGATCGTCACTCTTTTGCCAAACCCAAATTGCGACATCAATAATCCACATGCAACTTCCACCATAGTCTTCAAGATGCTCAATACTTGGTTATGTCCAGTCCCAAGCTGGAACGCATTGCCCTGATAGAATATCCTTGAAATCTTTGTATTCTTATTGCCACAGCTGTAACCCAAATCTCTTTTGATGGGATTGGTTGCAAAGGCCTGGCTGCTGGACTTATTCTCATTTTGTCGCATGGTTACAATCCTGGCATACTTTCTACTTAACCTTTATACGACCTTTTCAAGAACCAGGAAGTGGGTCACTTGGGCAATTGACAAATGGTTAGACTTCTGACACCTGTTTGCTGATTTGATTTGAGAAATGCGATTTTTGTTTGACTTTCTATGAACGAAATTTGAGAACCTTTATCAAAATGACATGTTCTTTACAAAATGTGTTTTTAAACTGAAAAGACATAAATGCTTGGTAAATAGGAGCCAAAACGGAGGTTTCAGTGCACCAATATCTACCAACGGAAATATTAATGTTTGATGGTGACACAAACGCATACAATTTAGAACCCCTTTTCCTATACCGTTAAAGGATCGTGTTTATGGGATTATGTGTCTTGATATGACATTGTTATCGTCCATATTGAGAAACATGACATCAGTCAGTGACAACTGATGCATCTGTGAATGCTTAAGTCAACGTATTGACTCAGTTTCGAGGAGCATTGAGTGCATGTCGAATAGTTGGCTAGATTTTACGTTTTCATCAGATACGTCTTTTTCTTCTTCTGTACGCGTAATTCAATTATTAGCCACTGAATGAATGATTGTATTAGATCCTTGTTAACGTTTAGGAAGTTGGACTGATATTTTTCGCTTCACATTCAAGTTTTTTCCTTGGGTTGGTTTCCTGAACTTTCTGAAAACAATTTGCTACTAAACTGATCACACCACAATATGCTCAACTGCTTAGAAGTCTGTTCATACCGTTTACACTTTAGAAGCTCCACTAAGGGTTGTGATAGGGATGGTTGTTTCCCCAGTGTTTGCACGTCTTGTTAAAGACCCTGGGTTTTAGTAACACAGTGGAAAGCCAATAAGTGTTCCAATAACAACTTTCATAAGTATGTAGACTTACAAAGACCAGTCAGGGACACTTTGTAGTCTCTGTTGGGTAGCCCAGTGGTTATAGTGCTTCCTAAACATGCCATGTTGGTGGGTGTATGTTCCTATCACGAACGTGTTATGACAATGATAATGACAATACGTTATTACCCCGAGGTGAATTCTTTTTACATTTGAAAGTGAACACATTTGAGATTGTTAAAACATAAAAAATACATACAGACATAAAACGACAACAAAGACAGACAGTCAACAGCCATTTAAAAGGCGGATACTTGATGAGAAAAAGGAATTTTGAACTCTTTTATTTTTAAAACGGGGCATTTGATAACGCGGCCTGAAGGTAAAAAGATTGTATTCTTGGAATAAAATGTGACTTGAGTCTGATAAAATTCTCTCAGCGAGATTAACAGCACCATCATTAAAGAGGGATTGTAAAGATGAAACAGAAATTCCAGAATTCTTGTTTGCCATAAAACAGCAACATTACTTTTTGGCTAACATTAAAAGATCTCAATTTTACGCATAAAATGTAATCTTGAAAATGAAATCAGTGTTTGGGCCTCACTGTAGTTTGTCGTCAATATAGTGCTTCTAAAATCAGTGATGAGTTCTTTTGTTTTCGAAACATTTAACTGAAGTTAATTATCGTCACACCACTGAACAAAGTTATCAACGTCTTTTCTGTAGTCGGCTTCTGTCTCTCTAATCAGGCCAACCAAGGCAGCGTCATCAGCAAATTTGACAGGCTTACACAGTCATTAGTATAATGAATGAAAAGCACGGGCGAGATGACACAGCCCTGGGGTGCCCCAGTGTTAGTGTGCACAACTGACGAATCTGCTTGGTTCACGTGCACAAATTGCGGTCGGTCGATCAGAAACTGTTCAATCCAGAGAAGAAGATTGTTAAGATGTTAACGTAAATACCCATTCCCACTACCCTGACATCCGTTTCAATTTGTGCTGCCAAATGTGCAAAAACGTATGAAGCAGTTAGTCAGGAATTAATATCAACCTCTCCATTGTTGCCATACATTCTAGCTCAGGATCTACAAGATTGTTAGAATCATGAAAATACGTCATGAAATACGTGTGAAATTGTTAAGGCAAAGAAGTGAAAGAAAGAGTTTAGGGGCTAGTTTAATGGTTGAGGTGTTCGCTGCTAATACAAATAAAGACAGGTTCGTTTTACCAACAATGACGCAATATCAGACCATTTTCCTGATGTCTCGTCATGAACAAAGTAGAGAAAGATTGTTGTTTATTTCTAGCAAACCTTTTTGGGTTTTTACTTGCAAACCCAAATCTGCTTCGTGTTTTTTACTTATTGTCCCTTGTTTATTTCATGGTCTATCAAACCTTTAGCTCACTGCACACAAGTATTTTGTATACTAATGCTTAAATCAGTTCAATAAAATACAAGGAAAACCTTATATCACATCCTGGAAGTCAGATTCCTACTGAGCTGACGCCACATGTATGTAACATCTCCTAAGATGTAAAATATTGACTAAAAGCATTTCAAAATTGTCACATGCATCATGTTTTGAATCAGTGCGCATAAAAATTGTTAGTTAGTTAGTTAGTTAGTTAGTTAGTTAGTTAGTTAGTTAGTTAGTTAGTTAGTTAGTTAGTTAGTTAGACCTGATACCTTGTCACGAACTGTTACAACCACGCGTCAACGCCGTAATGGCAAACCATTGTCGTTGTCCAAATATGCATTGCACATGCATGCAGAAACTTCTGCTCAAATCTACTGATGACTTTGATGGCGGAAAATAATTCTATACATGAGCAATGTTTTTCTTGAATCCTAGTTCAAAGTATTCCATCATGTTCCCAACTGAATTCGGCTTACCAAGCTACATGTTTTCGCCATAAAGTCTAGATCAGATCTAATATGGACGCCAACTTTGTCCTCAGGAACGGTAATCGAGGAGAATATCAGTTTGCTGAATGGTCACCGCTTTGTTGAAATAACACTATTTACAAATGTGATATGACACGCAATCTATAGAGTAATATCAGATGGGCCATTTTAAAGTATCTTTGCGAACAGTCCTCTTATGTAATCACATCTGGTTTGAGTATTCTTTATTCATTTCTACAGGAGAGGTTTACCATTTATCTCCGAAACCGAAGTTCTGGAATCCAAGACACGCCAAAACATTTCCACATCTCGAGACCTGATTTAAACTGTAAAAAAGTGAATGCTTTTACCATTATTTATGCTTTACATATTGTGTTTAGGTAGTGATGGATTGTAGAAGGTACCTATACAGACACATGGAAATAATAGTAATAACATCGGCATGCAGTAGTGGTGGAAATGAGGAACACCATTTCATAAGACAACTACAACCATTTTTTATCTCAGCATATATGTACCACTAGCGACCATTTAAAACATATCGAGTTGTAGGTAGTTCCACATAGGGAAAGTTGAATATATCTTAAATGTAAAAGTCGCAATTTCAGACCTACTGTTACGGTTAAAAATTTACCGTGACAACAATTTAAGAAATCCCCTTGTAAACCATCAAAACAGAACAAAGACAAGTTGTTTACCTTCAAATTATGTTATTATGCAACGAGAGCAAGGTACACAAAGTCACAAGTCAGTGGGTCACAAAATACAATATAGCAAACTCACCAAAGTCTTGGTGTGAGAGAGAATCAACTATGGCAGAATGTCAACACAGCGATCGGTGCGACAGCAGATAATGTAGGTCAGGCGTTGACGGGTTAGCGTGGCAGTAACTCCAGCAAATATGAATGAATGTCAGTGTGAGTGTCCCCCTCCACACGGCAACAAGCCTTTTCTTATATAAACTAAGTCATTTCCCGAAAGTTCTGGCACAAACGAACATCGGCAACACTGTAGAATGCCCTAGAATAAGTCTCCCGGAAGTAAACATCGAAAACTAGGAGCAGATAAATTCCGGAAAAAACAGAATGCTAAAAGTGTTGACCAGCTATTAAAACGAAATGTGACCCATCATAAATAATATGCAAAACACTAAACATTGTGACCCAATAATAATTATTACTGAATTAATAACAAAATATACAGGAAATACACACACGTAACACTACGAACAAATCTGGATAGTTCTTTTGTCTAAAAGGAACCTGGGAACTTGAATAATCATACAGTCTATTCTTGCTGTTACAAAAACAGTTTCTTTGTTTTCATGCTATTATAGAAATTTCGATGAGAAGTCATCACAAATCGTTTTCTCTTCTGAATTTAATACAAATTAAATGGCAGTTAACCGACCACAAGGGTTTGAGGCTCACATTAACAAAGCAAACGTTAACGTGTCTTTTACCTTTGCTGTATTTGTCCAAATGTATCAATTTAATCAGTCAACTTAAACGTAACAATTTTAATAAATGCCTATAATAAGTTTCTCCAAATGTAATGCACGAAAGAAAACTATAGTAGTAATTTGTAACATCACAATTGTGTAACTGTTTCAAAAGGATCAAAATAATTAGTTAAGCAGGATACTGTTAATCACATCATGCCAGTGAGGGCGTAGTCAGCCTTGAAGAACGGAAATTCACTATGCAGAGTTTCAAGCCGTAGTGGCTGGGCAGGCATGACGCCTGACTTTCTGAGCTGGCGATTAGGTGCATGACTGGAGGTGTCGGTTCGAATCCCACACCTACTAAAAAGTGTAATCACAACTCTCACATGGCTAAGAACATTGCTGGAAGACATTTTGAGCGTCAAACACATAATTGTATCTATGATACTGGTTTCACGACATATACACCTTAAATCAATAATCTTCAGCGTGATCGATATTGTGACTGAAATTAAAAAAACCGATCCCATAATTCATTAATTCTTATCTGTTTGTGACCAGTTCTTTGACAGTTTGATTAAACTGATAAATTACAGCAAACTAAAGTTGTGGTGTTAAACACAGCAATATGCCCTCTCATCCTTAAAAGCCAGGACATGATTGATTAATGAGGCATCGTACAAGTCATGAAAAACGATAATGATGTCGGTTTATATTGCTACAGGTATGCGTACTTTTACATGCGATTTATACATTTGCAGTATTTGCCTTGATAAATGATTGTTTACCACAATATCACCACCGCAGGTTCCCCCAAATTTATCCTCCAATAACTGTGATCTATGAGATTTCCAGCACGGTGATCATCCATCTTTGTACTCAGACAGTACCAGTAGACTGTCGTTGGCCCTAATCAGTTTAACTGGGAACGTGAGAGGTTTGTCAGTGGGATCGTCTATATGAAATGATTTATACAGTAGCACTACTCCCTCTCTAATAACACCCGGAGGGTTCACAGAATCAAACTGACGAAACGAAGAAAAAAAACCAAAATCAAACATGGCGTCATACGAAAATCACTGCAGTAAAATCATCGTTGTCTTTTCAGAATGAGCATGTTATCCCTGAGGTCATGACGTCAACGAATTACCTCAGATGTTTCCCAAAAATCTCTTTTGTCTTGATGTTCACTTGTTCTCTCAACACACATATTTTTGTTTTGATTTTTCACAAGAGTATATTTTGAGAACACTTTTGGTAATATCTGCCTCCTAAATACGACCTTAGCTTTAGTATTGATGCCTCGCTGGAAATTCCGGATGAAATAAGTCTACATCAATTTAAGAACTTCGGGTTGCCAGGGTGTTATACCTCACTTTGGTTTACCTTGAATATGATTACAATGCAGCTTAAGTAAGAAAACACAGTTTGTAGGACAGAAGGTAAGTTCAACTCATAACTACGCAATCGACCATTCTATGATGGTCGTTCGTCGTTTATGTTCTTCTTGTTTCACATGATTTGTGACAACACCAGCTGTTCCATGACAACATGAATGATTATAAATCGATGCTTCGTGTGAATGATGGTATAATAAGATCAAATGCATAATATGTAAAAGAGCACTCACACATGTCAATATTGACATTGTAGCTTACCAACTAGCCCAATTCGTGAATAGAACTGGAACGGTGTCGTAATTAAATTGAATACACTATTTACCAGGAGGATATAACTCGCAGTGAAATCATTTTCCCCATAATGTCAGTTTATCTGTCAACACACCTCCCTCTCCAGATGATGTTCCATCTTCATCAAACAAGACAAATTACAATGTGCTTTTTCCGTCTGTGTTTGTTTGATTGGTGATTTGAATGTCATCATATTGGCAACATAATTGAAAACATAGAGGACCTGAAAACATCAGCTCGTCCTCTCTCAACAAATATTTATGTACATCGGATTTCACTTTAATTGCCTGATCCAGTTTGCCGTGAGCAATTATAAACACTGCAAATAGCCTTGAGTAAACTCGGCATTAATCAAAACAAGCCGCTAACTCATTATGAATGGTAATGCATAATTATTACCACTGTTAGAAGTCTTAACGCATCTGCTATGTCTTCACCAAATGGACGCCCTTATGTCATTTTGACGTACACTTATTGTCATGCAGAAACTAAATGGACTTAAAAACTCTTTTTAGTCTTGTATATGTGTTTTACTAACAACAACGTCTGATAATGTGAACAGAAGACCATTTTCTTTCACCAGATTTTCAGCAGAGACTGACTTCACACTTCGCTATTGAATCGGTAGTACCTGTTTTACGCACAGGTGTATAGTAGTAGTAGTAGTGGTAGTAGTAGTGGTGGTGGTACCGGTAGTAGTGGTGGTAGTAGTAGTAGTAGTAGTAGCAGCAGTAGTAGTAGTGGTCGTAGTAGCAGCAACAGCAGAAGCAGTAGTAGTAGTGCTAGTAGTAGTGGTAGTAGTAGCAGCAGTAGCAGGAGGAGTAGTAGTGGTAGTAGTAGCAGCAGCAGTAGTAGAGGTAGTAGTAATAGCAGCAGTAGTAGTAGAGGTAGTAGTAATAGCAGCAGTAGTAGTAGTGGTAGTAGAGGTAGTAGTAACAGCAGCAGCAGTAGTAGTAGTGGTAGTAGTAGCAGCAGTAGTAGTAGTAGGTGGTGGTAGTAGAAGGAGGAGGAGCGGCAGGTGGAGCAGGAAGAGGAGGAATGTGCATGACACTGCTATAACAGAAAGAAACTCTGATCCCATGAGTATGGGCTCTCCCATACATTAAATACGAGCGACAGTATTCAACCCTATTATTACTCTTGATGACATTATCATGTTATAAGTATCAATCGTTGTATGAAAACGTTTATGTGTGTTTCAAGAAGTCCTCTGAAAATATTGGGCACAGTATTACAAAGTAACTTTTCAAAACACAACGTCTGGAGCACTTATGGAAATCAAACTAAGCTATCAATTACATAATTATTCACGCGGAAAAAACGTGTCCTTCTCCGTAATAGCTGATGCTTCCAACAAATGCCCTTTGAAACTTTCTGCAGTGATAAGTCAATTACCAACGTGCGAGTGCAGGGCCACACCAGGCGTTTAAATTCAAGCATATTGTGATGGTCGAACAACTGAGAATACACGGCTCAATTACTGTACTCTAGCTACAGACCACTCACGGAGGCATCCAGAAAGAAAGCAATGGCTCAGTGTTCACTCGTATGAAACCGAAAAATGAGAGCATCGTCGGTAAACCTCGGGAAAATCTTCACACGCAGAACGGATATTGCTCCATGGATGTGGAAGATTAAGTAGTTGCACAGTGTACAATAATGCATATGCTGCACTGAGCTCGACACTCGAGATCAAGTAAAATTGTTTGACTTCTTTATGACTGAGCATGCAGTCAGATTAAATGTAAATATAGACTATTTGTTGATATTGCCTTTCAGAAAGCCATGGTGTACCGGGAAAGTTGAGCACATCCACTCTTTTTTGTCTGTGTGTCAATATCCCATGTATCATTTTGAAGTATGTACAAATTGTACTGACTGCACATTTCCATCAACGTCTGAGATACCCTAGTCCATTGCCTTAAGGAGAGTACATGTTCCTCCAAAGTCTGACCATTGAGTTATTTTTTTGTTTGTTTGTTGTTTAACTCCGAACTCAGCAATTATCTAGCTGTACCTCCCATTAGGTACCCAGGGGTCGTGGAAGACTAATTATAAACCCGAATCTCTATGGTAGGAAAAGGAATCGGTCTTAAGGGAAATCTATTCCCATTGATTATTTATGAAATATATAATTTGATTCTGCTTTTGTCACGATTTGATTCTGTTTTTGTCACGATTTAATTTCAAAATATTTCATATCAAAATATAAAGTAAATCTCATTCGTATTACACATATATATTACGACTTTTGATGTTTGCACAGATGACACTGGCTTTAATATGCTGTCACAGTCGTCGCATACAGTTTATGCCTTTGTGACGTAAATCATGTCATTGTCATTGAGTGCAGTTTACCACCACTGTTTGGTATGATGTTTAGTCGACAGATAAGTGTTCTTTTCCACGGGATACATTTGATCTGTTACGTGATGTTCACCCTCCCCTCGTGCTGGCGTCCGTTATATAAGATAAGCATCCAGGGGATGTCGGCCTAAATCATATTACATAAATGTCTCTGCAAGATTATCCACGCACGTTTGTCTGGGAATATTTGACAGTGGCGTGTCCGCATTGCCATTGATTAATCAAGGACAGATATCAATGTGCAGGACTTTGGTTTGGGCTGGGATCGCAGTACCAAATTGTAAAACCCAGGTTGATAAAACTAAGGATGACGGGGGACAGCTAGACTATTTCAAGGGTTTCCTTCAGTCATTGTCTACTTGGTTTTGGATTATTCAAGTTCTGCTATTATAACTGCACGAATGTTACTAGTCATGTTATTAACTGGATCTTGTGACCAGTTCCCGAGAGTCCCCAGAGGACTCCTTTGAGGGGATCTAGTTCAGGTCATGTGAATGTCCCCACTAACAAGGATAGAAGAAGTTATGTACAATACGAAGAAGTCACGAAGACGGATCCTGATTTGCTACATACGAGAAATATATATATCCGTGAAGAAAATTGAATCTTACAAAAAGAAGCAAGAAAACACTCACGATGTCACATACTATGGCATAGAAATGTGTAGTAATTAAATAAAATCCCCCTTGTGAATTTTCGGTTGGAATGGATCCCCAGCAACAAAAGTGGCCAATGTCTAAGTCTAGTCGGATTTTCCTAAAGCTGACTAGACGAAAGTTGAAACGGGTTCTAAATCCCAAATCTCTCACTCGCTCACAAATTAAAATTGCGGTACAAACGTTGCCAAAATGTTTAAAGCCCATGTAAAAAGTCCATCTTTTGAAACAGTTTATTTTAAATGTGCACAAAATATAATTTGATAAAACATTTTCTTTCTGACATGATTTGCTGGAGTTGTTCCCAGGACATTACTCTTCCAACTAAAACACAGGTTTAATATCTATATAAAGACAATGCCGTCTGTTTCTGTGCAGATCTGATCGGGTTGGGATACTTTATCATTCATTTGCTTGCTCTAAACCCCACGTAATGTTTCAGTGTCACAAATGCATTATCAACCATTGTTTTCTGATAGTAATAAGTAACTGAGACATTGAGGTATGTTTAATACCTTCGGTAGCAACCATGTTTATTGCTGCTGAAAACTTAATATTCTATGTATCATAAGTGTGTATCATTGTTACAGCTTTTGATATCATCCGTGAGTAAAGGCTTTTGAAGAGAAAGCTTCACATTTTTCTGTATTGTTGAGCAATTTCCAGAATGATTTTGTTTACATTTAGAGTGTTTCGAATTTCAAATTTGCGAATATAACTATTTTTTAAAAAACAGCTTGTTGATCATGTTTTCTACTCGTCACCATATGCTGTTGTCAAATTGTAATTGTATAATTGACTGATTACAGAGTAAGCGGCCTTTCATTCTGCAATATAGAGCCTCCCTCCTGACATATGTTTAAACTCTGTTTAAAATAAAGACACATCTAACGGGCTGACTGACATAATAGACCCCCCGTCAAGGGCAATTAAAATATATACATGTGAAATGCGTGTAATGAATTACACCTTTTACAAAGTACAAATTATGGTCCTTTGATATATCTGTTGCTTCCTGACATTGAGTTAACACTGCTGTTGAAGCAGCAACAGAAATTGTATCCCCAGTAGCTGAAAACGGAACTAATTTTCTTTGTTGCAGTCCAGAATAGCTTTTCATTATAACATCGGCCAAGTCAGTAAGTTCTTGACCTTGGGTGCCTTCCAGTGTCTGAGTTTAGGACTGTGTACGTTATATATTTTACCGAATCTAGTAGTACCTGCTGTGCCCGTTCCTTTGCCCATCACCATTCATGTCTCCAGTTTACAGTTGAGTATGGGATGGAATGTTCTGATAATTATGGACATAGTTGCTCATGTCTGGAATACAGCACCCTTACATAACGTCACGTCAAAAGATTTTCCTTGTTATCACGTCATGCAAAGTCCTTCCTTTATGGAGGAGATCGTGTTGTTCTGGTTCTGCCCTTGTCATTAGGAATATCATATGACTAAAATCCTTAATGATTATGTCTTTGCTGTTGGAACCTTATAAGTGAAACATGACTATGACGAGTAATGGAGTAAGTCGAGGGAAGTTCCTAAATACACATACAGATTACTGGTACTACATTTGTTTGGTTCTTTCTTGTTTTACGGTCACCTAGCAGTATTCCAGCTACATGGCAGCAGACCAGAAAGTCCAGAGGTCAGGATCTGTCTACCACGTTAGAGAGCCTCCCCACACAATCACGTTTGTCGACTCTTATGACAAGCATGGGTTGCTGAACACCGATTCTAACCAGGATTTTCACGGGTTGTGAAGTAATTCTAAACAGAATTCTGTATCTTGTATTTCAGTACATCAGCTTATGTGTATATATGTATGTGTAACATATACTGAAACCTTTTCAATGCAGCAATTAGTAATTTGTATTTTTTGTGCATTGCATACCAATTCAATATCCCCTCTGTCATCAGTTTCGACATCACCACACGTTCAGCCTTTTGCGATTCCAGCCCGTTATTATCGTGAGGTTGGAGATTGTGTTGTAGGACTGGTAACAATTTGTCTGCAGTGGCACATCAAGATCTCCTGTTCTTCTTGCTATTAGCAGCTGCCATGTTCCCACTCTGATGATAAAGAGCAGGTCCACTACACCTTGACATGCAGTTTTAATGTCTTCCGGGAGTGGGAATGATTCCGTTTCTTCTGCTACTTCCTTTCGGGAGTGATCATTTATTCCGTGACCAATATCTGAACCTGAAGGCTATTTCTTTGAACGATGTACCTTTCGTCTTCTTCAGAATATACATTGTAAACTGATTAACACCGATAGTGGTATATTTAATGCAAGGCACTTCCTCATCGTCTTTGCTCTTTGCCGATCCTATGTGAGAAGATCAACGTGAAAACTGCCTTCCAAGTTTAAACTTGATCAACAATGTTTGACACAAAAATGTTCAAGTTTTCTTCTTTTGATTCCCTCATTCCATGCAAGGTAAATCTCAAAGCACAGCATTTCAGAAACAGTACCCTCAGTATTCCTCTGTCAGATATAGAAATGCTCCTTCCCTAACTGCTCAAACCGTTCTATCTATCTCATGGAATTCTGAAACGGTTTTTGGACACTGTCAGCATTTCATACCTGCCCTTTCATCAAATATTTTGATGATTAATTAAAACCGTCTCTTGTTTGTGTTTTTCACAGACAATTTCAGATTAATCAGTTCCAAGGTACTGCCAAATATTTTCATGAATTGTTCAGTAGCATGACAAGACGCCATCGATTTGCCACCAAGTGCTACTGTTGTCCCTATAACCTATTTTACAGTCATGCAGTTTAGAAATTTCCGTGTCATGTTGACATGGCAGATGAGCTTACGTAACACATTAAGTCATTTTCTTTTGAAGTGCATCGTATTGATTGTTTCTTCCGTGACGCTACTGGATAATTTCCCAAGACAATGCAGTGTACTTTCATGAGTCCTCTGCCCCAGACTCAAAGACTGAACCATCATTTGTTCCAACTCCAGTGAGAGCATATACCTGCGCTGTAGTGAACAACAATCAAAACATTGATTTTCCATGAGTTTGACCAACAGGTTCATTGCTCCTTAATGGTAACCTGTTTGTAACATTTACCTGATGACATGCACTATGTTCGTCCGTTTCGCTACACATGGTACTTGGGAACATAATAGGTCTTCAGTAATCCTATTTGTTATGAGGGCCGTTCTAAGGGTATTGGTCTGGTAGATCGTGTTTAAACGCGTACCGATTTCTGGATTGTTTTCATGATTAAAGTACAAGGTTTAAGGCCAAATTTTGTTTGAGTGTATGAAATCACAAAACGTTCATGTCACAGGTACCCACTTGTAAATGGATATCTGTGATGATACACTAGTAGTCTTATTGTTCTTTGTGAAGAACATTTGTCAAAATGTCTAGGTTTGTTGACCAATAATATAATTATTAATTATTCTCGTAACAATGAGGCTTAAATATTGCTGATGTGACAATAAATAGTAACTCATTCACTCTAAAGATGGAATATGACAGGTTTGTTTAGGTTTCGATGAACAGTAGGTCTAGGTTAATATCCTTCTATCTATAGACTCTTCGTCACTCTGTTAATGAACAACTTCATTTAAAACGTCCAATTATAAGTACACTAGCCACCTGACAAATGTCTTTGAATATACCTGCCAACAGCTCACAATATTCAGCTCATATGACTGATGTCAGCAATTTAACGAAATCATATATTGCTCTGTAGTACAGACGTTATATATTCTGGGGAATTTTTAATTGTATTGTCAAATATAGTTAACGTATATTAGTGTTCATTACTAGTTTCAAATTGATATCTGCGATATACTAGATGTTTTGTTGTCCTTTGCTGACAGTCTTTTTATATATAAATTGCGTTTTTTTATTTGGAAAATAATAATTCGTTTGTAGTCACGATATGCCTGAAATATTGCCGATGTGGCTTATACTCTTAACTAACTCACTCACTAGTACATCTCTATACACCTGAACAGCTTTGTAATTAAGTGTTGGAGGTCGATACAAACGTTGCAGTCTCTCTTTGCAATTTCTTTTGTTTAGTGAGTTTCGCAGCATATGCCAATTGTCAGTATCGACGGCCATCCACGGCCGAAAAACGTTCTTAATCCTCGTTAAACTGAGATGTCCCTTAATTGTATAACTTGGTGATGATCACAGGGTTGAATAAGATGGTGATGATCACAGGGTTGTATAAGTTGGTGATGATCACAGGGTTGTATAAGTTGGTGATGATCACAGGGTTGTATAAGTTGGTGATGATCACAGGGTTGGATAAGTTGGTGATGATCACAGGGTTGGATAAGTTGGTGATGATCACAGGGTTGGATAAGGTGGTGAACCATAACCATTGCAACATGGCTAGCGTGAATGTCGAGGGGGGGCTTTATATAGAACATTCTTAATGTGTCAGCATTGCTGTGCCAATGCTGTCGTAACAGTAGGTGCTTTTGACTTTTGATGTTTTACTGTGTGGTTGTATCATTTGTCTTTCATTTCGGAACCCTAAATATAGAGTTCCAGAAACTGGAGAAGGACATGGTAGCGTTCATAGAAGGTACGGCCCAATTGCTCCAGGATTTGTTTCTCTCGACCAGAAAGCAAGACTCGGGGACATGTCTCCAGCATGGTCTCAAACAATTCTGCCATGTCGGGAGTTGGCTAAGAACTGGCCAAATTTGCATCGGGCTTGTGATATGTGGTACTTCCCTTTCGCCTCCTGAAGGAAGAAACGACACGATCGGATCTCGACATAGCCTTCGCGCAATAGCTTGGTTCCCAACATAGTTAGATACCTATGTACTTTTTTTTCAAGATTCCATTTTGTTTTCCGTATACCTGTCATGGTATTGGGTCAAAAACTATTTGAAGACAAAGAGTGTCTCTAGAGATACTCAAATGCACTTCGCACCACCTTCTTGAAAATCCGTATGTATTTAACACAGGGGTTTTGCTTTGCGGTCCCGTACCCGCATTGTACATACTACACGTGAACATTTTGATTGGTTTTAGAGGAGCATTGACTTCATTTCAAATAGTTGGGTGGAATTTCTTAGAAACGTTGCTTCTAGTCACTGATTTCTTGTGTCTACGAACGAATGATTGTATGTGATTCTAGTTTGATTTTAGGAAATTACTGTTATTCTTCATGGTACAATACAATTCCTTTTGTAAACCCTCTAAAACCGATTTGTTTAGTGTATATTAAAATGATCATGTCACAATGAACTTGATGGCTTAAACTTCTATTCCTCCATAATACATGAGCATGCCCACCTACAACTATGGTGGGGTACGGTTGTAGTATTTGCATGTCATGCTGAAGCCCTGGTTTTGATTTTGGTTACACATCGCGAAGCTAATAGCCAGTTAACCCATAATTTTAAGCATGTAGACAAAAAAGGACGACCGACACTTTTTGTAGTCTCTGAACGATAGCCCAGTGGTTAAAACATTCGTTCAACACTCGGAAAACTCACTTGCTCACTCACTCTTTCCACTTTACTAAATCTGTGTTTGCAATAATAAATTTCGATACAGGCACATTAAAACTATTTATGTTCCATCTGAGCAATTACTGTGATCTGTTGTTCCAATAAATGTCCAAGTAGGGTTCAGGTTCCCATGCGCCTTAATGCCACAGAAGAATATGCTGCTGTGCGTACCTACTGGTTATCGGTGCATGTGAGTGTGGATAATTTCGCGCCTTCTTTTGCCTTGAGATCATGGTGGGGACACCAAATATTTTCTTCTCCTTGTTGGGAATAGAACCCAGACATAAGTAATGTGCGAAAACTTTAACTGTTTCCTTTCTCAACCGCTCTTGATGGTGTATGTAATGTTCCATACCTGTTCATGTATATTATTCACGTAAATACTTATTTCTACTATCATGATATTCGTTTCCATCTGCGTTGGCTAATGTGCAAAAAGAGATTTTGTTTTAAAAAGTCGTAATTACGAGATTAAAATTCGTAAATACGAGATTTTTTTAAAAACAAACTCGTAATTACGACTTTTTAAAGCGCAAATTTCAGATACGGATTTGACCCTAATAGGCTTTCGTAGTTAAAATGACCACGAACCTTGAATGACTAATTGGGTTGGGTTGTCAGGCTTGCTGACTTGGTTGATCAACGTCATCACATCCGTATCGGGCATATCGATGCTAATTATGCCAATCCCTTGATTTCCATACTCCATGATTTACAGGATAGTCTCATGTGTTGGAACATTGCTGAGAGATACCTTGAAAGTAAGACACGCAAATCGTACCCATGGTATTGGTTTCACTACATATACACCCTAAATTGATAGCCTTTTGAGTAATCAGTTTTGTGACTGAGATTTAAACATCCCATAAACCATTAAACCCTTGTTTGTGACCAGTTCTTTGGCAGTTTGGGTAGATTGATAAACTAAAGCAAACCACAATATATGGCCTCTCATCCTATGAAGGCAGGACATGAATGATAAATGAGGCATGATTTTCTGTAGCATCGTACAGTTCGTGAAAAAAACTAGAATGAATCGCACTACTGGTGCTATTTTGTGCAAATGATGCATACAACAAATACATTTGCATCATTTTCCTTTATAAAGGATTATTTCTCACAATATCAAGCACGTTCCCCCAACGGTAGGCCCCATTAACCATCATCTTGGAGCTTTCTAGCACGGTGATCATCCGTCTTTGTACTCAGACAGTACTACGTAGACTGATGTAGGCTCTAATCAGTTTAACTGGGAACGTGAGAGGTTTTTTCAGTGGGCTCGTTTATATGGAACCACCTATACAACAGTGGTAATCCTTCTCTAACACCACCTGCAGAGGGTCCTTAGAATCAAACTGACAAAACCTATTGGATAACACTTACCGTCATAGGGATACCTTTGCAGTAAAATCATTGCTGTATTTTTAGAATGAGAATATATTGCAACTGATATTGAGGTCAAAGATTTTCCCCACATTCTCTTTTGTCTTGAAGACAACTTGCTTTTGACACACATTTCATTCTCGGTTTTTCACCAGAGTATATTTTGTGAACCTTCATCTTAATATCTACTGCATTACCATGACCTCAGGTTTAATATTGCTGCCGCGATGGAACTTCCCGGTTAAATATGTCATTAGCAGCTTAAGACTTATGAGTTGAGTGCGTCGTCGTCGTCGTCGTAGTAGTAGTAGTAGTAGTAATAGTAGCAGTAGTAGTAGTAGTAGTAGTAGCAGAAAAAGAAGAAGAAGGCGGTGGGGTGAGGTGGGGTGGAGCACGCCAGGAGTAAACCCTGATCCCAGATATAGATGTAGCAAAACATTCCTTTATGTATGAAAATATAGGGCCCAATTTAATAAAATAGCTTTTCAAAACACAACGTCTGGAACACTTATCGTAATGGAATCAAATTATACTATAAAGTACCGAGTTATTAATATGAAACCCCAAAAACGTTCCCTTGTCTGTAATTGCTAATCCTTCCAATCCTTCCTTTTAACCTTCCCACGGTGACAAATCAGTTACCAGCATGTGAGAGTGGAGAGTCTCACCAGGCGTTTAAATTCAAGCACGTTCTGGTGGCCGAACAACTGAAAATACACATCTCAATTACTGAACTCTACAGACCACTTGTCAAAACACTCACGGATGCATCCGACAAGAAGGCAGTGGCTCAGCGTTCACTGGAATGAAACCGAAAAAGGAATATCATTAACCTCTTTTGGTGCTTCCAGCTACGTTTTTGTGGATACGAACATGTTGAGGATAGACGGTAGTTATTTTGGGGGCTTCATAGTTTAGATAACATCTGAAGTCCTCGAGAACATCTTAACACTGGGAGCGGATATTGCTCCAACGTTGAAGAAGATTAAGCAGCTGCACAATGTAATATGATCCGCATGCTGCACTGACCTCGACACTGGAGGTCAAATAAAATTGTTTGATTTCTTTATGGCTGAGCATGCAGTCAAATTAAATGTAAATATAGATTGTTTGTTCAGCAATTCATAGTGTAGCACAATGATTAAGCATATCCACTCTTTTCTCTCTGTGTCGCAATCATCAATGTATCATTCTGAAGTGTGTAAAATTATACCGATTACACATTCGCATAATAGCCTGAGATACCCCACCCAATTAGTTTAAGGAGAGTACATGTTCCACCACCAAAGTCTTATCGCTGATTTTTTATATTTTTTTATTTTATTTTTATTTCATTTTTTATGTTTTTTTACTTTGTTGTTTAACTCCGAACTCAACAATTCTCTAGCTGTATCACCCGTTAGTTGCGACAAGCAAGGGACATTGAAGACTACTTGTAAACCCGGATCTTTACGGTAGGAAAAGGAATCGTCTACTCCCATTGAACATTTACGAAACATAGAATTCTGCATGTGTCACGATTTGATTCTGCTTGTGTCATGATTTAAAAGCAAAGTATTTCAAATGTAAGTATGTAGTAGATTTCCACAACATTCTGCATGCATATATATACCGACCAAAGTGGTACATTCCAATATGACACTATTGATGTTTGCATAGATGATAATGGCTTTGATATACTACTTTTGTTGGATGCAATTTCCTATCACTGTCTTATATGGGGGGTTTTGTAAACAGATGAATGTTCTTTAATTGACATGGCATACCTTTGATCTAACTGTTGTTAACTAATGTTGGCATTGCTGATGCACAGGACGTAATGTACACTGGCATCCGTTTCACGCCGGAGAAACACGTTGGCTAAAATGTGCAGTTGTTAGCTGCATAATTTCATCCTTCACATAAACCAATCTTATTGTCGTCAACTAGAGAGTGAAAGTATGAATACATATCCCATGTATCAAACTACGATAACACGATTGCAATTTTGGTCAACTGGTCTTATCAACTTTAAGCACAAGGATTTGGGAACTAATTCTGTCCGGTTATCGCTATGTCTTTTTTTCTCTGGACCTTCAATGAAAGAATGTATACGTATTTTAAGGGAGACTAAAAAATGAATGATGGATAGTCTCTGGTCAGGATCTTGTTCATATGGTCATCTCGTTAAAGCGTTTATGAAACTGATATATTACTAACTGAGACGTTCAATTTCAGAACCTAACGTTTCTTGGGGACAAATTTCCGAAATGTTGCATGGGCAATGACATGGTGTTGTAACTTCCACTGATAAAATGTTAAGGCTTGTTTATGATCAGTAATCTTAAATTCCCCCGTAGCCCGCATTTTCAACCAGCCACCAAATAATTAATAAAACGTTTCAAATTGGTTTTGCAAAAGTCAGGAATTGTCCCGTTGGATCCCAATAACTCACTTCATTCCATCACAGAAGCATTTCAATGAAATGAAACATCACATGAAGACTTCATAATCACATTAGTTGGAAACTCTATATCGGCTATCTTGTGATGATCCTATCTCCATGTCTTCCCGAGGACCTTCGTTACCGATCACACCAAGAATCGGCAAGAGTGAATCCAAGTCCTTCACATCGTTGCCCACAAAGGCCAAGAGGTCACATGTTGGCGTCCTTTATCAAAGATAAGGATCAAGGGGATGTCGGTCCAAATCATATTACGTAAATGTCTCTGCTTAAGATTATCCATGCACGTTTGTCTGAGAATCTGTGAAAGTGGTGTGTACACATTTCCATTGATTAATCAAGGACAGATATGAGTGAGTTTGGCTTTGGTTTGGGATGGGATCGCAGACCCAAAGGGGGCACAGCGAGGCTATTTCAAGGGTAGTAAAACTGACAAAATGATTTGATGATTATGTGTATAGACTCTTTCGATTCAGGTTCTTTACTTGATGGTTTCCTTCGGTCATCGTCTACTTAGTTTTGGATTATTTAAGTTCTGTTATTGTAACTGCAGGAATATTAAAAGTCATGTTATTAACTGGATCTGATGACCAGTTTCGGTGAATCCCGAGATGACTCCTTTGAGTGGATCTAGTTCAGTTCACGTGAATGTCCCCACTGACAAGGACAGAAAAAGCTATGTACAATATGAAGAAACCACGGAAGAAGACGGATCCTAATTTGCTTCATACGAGAAATGTATCCGTGAAGAAAACTGGATGTTATAAAATGAAGCAAGGTAATCACTCACCATGTCACATACTATGGCATGGATTTCACGAACATCTTTATTAATTCAACAGAATTCCCCTTGTGAAGTTTCGGTTGGAATGGATCCTTAACAACCAAAATTGTCCATGTCTAGGACTAGTATCATTTAGGGTTTTCGCCCAAATGGGGCTAACACGCCATCTTTGGAGTGGACCGAAAGCTGAAAGGGGTTGTACAAAATCTCTCACTCGCTCACAAATAAAATTGCAATATAAACGTTGCCAAAATGTTTAAAGTCCGTACAAAAATCGATCATTTAAAACGACTAATTTGAAATGTGCACAAAATCTAATTTGGTGAAACAAATTAATTCTGACACGATTTGCTAGAGTTGTTCCTAGAACATTACTCTAGAAACTAAAACAAAGGTGTAAGAAATATAGATAGAAAGACAATGCGATCTGTTTCAGTTGCGTGATGTGAGCATTTCATCCATAGCGGAATTACCATTAAATCTTGAATGCTGCTGCTTTTGAGAATAAACCAGCACTGTACAAAAAGAGTAGTCTGTCTGTAGTGATCAAGTTAACACTGCTGTTCAAGCAACATCAGAAATTGTATCCTCAGTTACTGAAAACGGAACTAATTTTCGTTGGCACAGTCCAGAATAGCTTTTCATCATTTTGTCAGCGAAGTCAGTATGTTCTGGATCTTGGATGCCTTCCAGTGTCTTAGAGTATTACAGCATACTTTATATATTCTACCGATTCTATTTCTGAAAGCTACAAGCAAAAATCTGACATCTGAGTGCAGGTGGTTACAATGAAAATAACCGAGGAATATATCAGAGAATATAAGGGCATAACTCGCTGTTCTCGTTCCTTTGCCCAGCATTTATGTCTCCTGTTTACAGTTGAGTGTGCATTTCCTTGGAAGATTATGATAATTAAATGATTAAGGATACGGTTACTAATATCTGAACGAAAGCACCCTTATACAACATCACCTATTTTCCTTGTTATCGCGTCATTCAAAGTCCTTCCTTTATGGAAGAGATCGTGCCATGTAGATAGAAGTATCGCCCTACTAAAATCCTTAATGATTTTGTCTTTGCTTTTAGAACCTAATACGTGAAACATGGCTACGACGAGGTAATGTTCGTTTATTTCCTGCTCACATGGAGTAACTCGACGGTAATTCCTAAAAGTGTTTGGTTCTTTCTTGTTGTACGTCCACCTATCAGTATTCCAGCTATATGGTGTCAGATCAGACAATGCAGAGATCAACATGTGTCTACCACATCACAGAGTCTCTGAACACAATCCTTTGAGTGGCCTCTTATGACAAGCATATGTTGCTGAATATCACGGGTTGTGAAGTAATTCTAAACAGAATTCTGTAATTCTCTTTTCAGGACATCAGCAGTTGTATAACATATCCTGAGACTTTTCAATGATTTTCAATGCTGCGATCGTGGTAATTTTCCTTTTCATCAATGGCATACCAATTCAATACCATTTCTGTCGACTACACAGTTTTGACCTCCCAAACTTTTTGACGACTCTTGCCCGTTATTATCGTGAGGTTGGAGATTGTCTTGTAGGATCGGTAACAATTTGTGGACAGTGGCACATCAAGATCTTTTGTTCCTCTTTCTATTAGGAGCTTTTACCTTTTGGCATGATAAAGACCAGGTCCACTACACACTGTCATGCAGGTTTCACCTGTTTTGGGAGCGGGAATAATTCCGTTTCTTCTCCTACATCCTTTCGGGAGTGATCATTTATTCCGTAACGAATATCTGAACCTGAAGGCTATTTCTCAGAAAGATGTACATTTTTTCACGTGGGTATATACCCTTTAAAACTGAAAAGCATCGTTGGTGGTTTATTTATTCTAGACATTCTATTCTTTGTTGATCCTATGTTGGAAGATACATGTCAGTCCAGCAGTTTTCAACACAAGAGTGGTGAAGTTTTCTTCATTTGATTCCCTCATTCCATGCAAGGTAAATCTCACCGTACAACATTTCAGATCCAACAGCCTCAGTGTTTCTCTGTCAAATATAAAACTGCTCTTTCCCTAATTCGTCATACCGTTTTATCGCTCTCATTGAATTCTGAAACGGTTTCCTGACAATGTCTGCATCTCATGCCTACCTTTTCATTAATTATCTTGATGTTTCATTAAAAGTTTGTCTGTTTGACTTTTCTAAGGAAAATTTCACACTTACGTAGATCCAAGTTACTGTCAACTAGTTGCTTGTGTTGTTCGGTACCATGAGAGGACGCCATCGATTCGCCACCACTGGTGTACAACATAATCTACTTTACAGGTATATGGTGTAGACATCTCTGTGTCGTGTTCACATGTCAGACGAGCTCACTTAACAAATTAGGGTATTTCCTTTTGAACTGCATAGTATTTGTTTTTTCTTCCATGGCATTACGGAATATTTTCCCAAGACAATGCAAAACACTGTCTCGAGTTTTCTGCGCCGGACTCAACCATCATCTTTTCCTGACTCCAATGGGAGCATGTGTCTACGCTATAATGAACAGCAATAAAAGGAATGATTTTCCATGCGTTTGACTAACACAGTCATTGCTTCTAAATGACAACCTCTTTGTATCATTTAGATGGTGTTACTACGTACACAAGTTTCCTTACACATGGGTCTCCCGGACATAAAAGGCCCTCAGTATCCACGTTTGCTGTGATTACAGAAATATGAAAGGCCCTTAACCTTTCTTAAACGACACAGTCTGAAATTACCAGAATGTCTCTGAATATAGTGCTGTCCTGTCTCTAATATGCAATATGAAAGGTTTGCTGGTCTCGGGTTTCCTTGAGCAATATAGGTTGAGAGCAATACTTTTGTTTGGTGTCTCTCCAGAGACTGTTTCTCCATCTTTCACTAAACATTTTGATTTATAACGTCCGATTTCGAAATACATTATCCGCTAGACAGATGTCTCTGAATATATCTGTCAGCGTCAATATTCAGATCATATGACTGACGTCAGTAATTAACTAAATCCCATGTTGCTACGTTTTCCCTCAAAACCATTATTACATCTCTGTACCTGAAAAGCTTTATAATATACAGCAAGAGGCCGATACAAACGTTGGATGGTCTCTTTCTATGGTGTTTAGTCAGTTTCTCATTGTATGCCCGTTATCACATCTTTGCGGAAGGACAACTCCTGGTCTGTCAAGCAACTCCCTACAGTAGCAGTCAGTTTTCAGGCCTAGTTAAACTGCTGGATTGTATAAATTTATAAAGCTGATCATAGTCACAAGTGTGCATAAAGCTGGTAGGGACTTCCCCATTCAGGTACCATTGCACCATGACTGGCGTGAACGTCGACGGGTGCCTTTAAATAAAACATTCTTATTCACAGACGTAAACAATGTGTCTGCATTGTGCCTTTGGTGTAACAGCAATTGGTCACAACTTTGCCGTTGATGTTTTTTATGTGGTTGTATTATTCGTCTTTCACATGGGTAACCTTGAATGTTTCCTCTCCATGTATTCTTGTTTATTGTCACGATTTTAGTGACATATTCCATTCTCACCACCTGTCAACAGCCTAATATGAAACTTTGGATTGCAATAACATGTCCATCTGGCTTACAAGACATTAAAGGAAAGAGTATATTTCATACAAAACAGGGAATTTATAGAAAATTATATCACAAAACCCTTGGCTACATTCGGATTGACTACGTACACATTGTGGTTTCATGTTTCTTTGTTTCTTATACCATTTGTTTGGACAGTATTCCAGCTATACCACGACTGTCTGTAAATATTCGAGTCATACAAGAAACCCAAAGGGTAAAATCATGAGCATCCATCTGCGTTGTTGGAAAATGTTCTGATATGTGACCATTTGACTTTGGAATTCCTATTTTTGTTGGACTTTCTGTTAAGGATATCTTAAAACCTTTATCAAGATTGCATATTCTTTTCAAAATTCATTTTGCCGACAAAGAAGAATTTATTTGGTCATTACGAGCCAGAACGCAGCGTTCAATGCGCCAACAGCTAACAACGGAAATATCCGTGTTCCATGATGATAGAGACGCATACAATTTCGAACTCAGTTCTCATGCCGTTACAGAAGTGTGTTTATTGGATTATGTGTCTTCATATGGCATTTTTATCGGCCATATTGAGAAACATCATACTAGTGAATGACGACGGATGCTTATCTGAATGCTAACGTGCACGTAATGATTGTTTTAGGGGAGCATTGAATTTAATTCAAATAGCTGGCTGGAATTTACGTTTCCTAAGAAGCGTTGATTCTATACACTGAATTCTTATGTGTCACCGCCTTGAGTAAGCACGTGCACTAGTTGCCTGGATATGTGCACTATATAAATATCCTATAGCAATAATATTTCTTCTGTCTATGATCGAATGATTGTATGAGATTCTGTCAATAACCGGTGTACCAATATTTATATGGATGTAGACAAAAAGAGACGAGAGACACTCATTTTTCCACTTTACTGAGTTTGTGTTTGCAATAACAAATCTCGGATACAGACACATTAAAAAATTTTGTTTTCCATCAGAGGAATTACTGTGATCCGTTTTTCCATTTAATATCCAGTAGTTTCATGTTCTCATCCGGCCGAATACCACAGAAGAATATGCTGCTCTCTGTACCTACTGGTTGTTGATTCATGTGAGTGAGTTTAGTTTTACGCCGCACTCAGCAATATTCCAGCTATATGACGGCGGTCTGTAAATAATCAAGTCTGGACCAGACAATCCAGTGATCAACCAAATGAGCATCGATCTGCGCAACTGGGAACCGATGACATGTGTCAACAAAGCGGACCACCCGATCCCGTTAGTCGCCTCTTACGACAAGCATGCATTTTCCCTCAGGTTCTACAAGATTGTTAGACACAAACATTAACATATCAACATACGTTAACAAACTGAATTGTATTGTTCGGAAGGTATGAAAGAAAAGAGCGTTGTGCTAGCTCAATGGTTAAGCTGTTCCTTGCTTAGTCAGAAAAGACGTGTTCGATTTCTCACAAGTAAATAAAATCAGGCCAATTTCCTAATGTCCCGTCACGAGCACAGTTGACAATTTTGCTGAAACAAAAGCCAATACAAATCGGCTTTAATTCTTAGTTTTGCACATTGTCCCCTGTTTATTTCATGCTCTGCGGAACCTTTTGCTCAAAGCACACAGGTTTTTTTATATGCTAATGGTTGGATCAGTTCAACAAAACAGAAGGAAAATCCTTTTACCACATCCCGAAAAAGACATTCGTTCTTACAATGACTAGAAACGCATTTCAGAATTGTTACTTGCATCACATTTTGATTCAGTGGCAATCGTTCGCAACCCGTCAGTGTGTCCCGTCATGATCTCGGTTAAGATTTTTGGCTGAAACATAACCAAATACAAATCTGCTTTATTTGTTAGTTTTCCAGATTACCCCGTGTTCATTTAATGACCTGCGTGCTCACTGCACACAAGTACTTTATATGCTTATTCTTACAACAGTTCAACAAAACACAAGAAACCTCCTTTCACCACATCCTGAAAGTATCATTCGTGTTAACAATGATTGTAAAATCATTTCAGAATTGTCACATGCATCACATTTGGATTCAGTGCCAATCTTACGCAATCCCCTGTCAATGTGATAGATAGATTTGACCTGATGCCTTCTAAGGAACAGGTGCAACGAAGCGAGAGCATGTAATGGTGAGGTATTGTCGTTCTGCAAATATGCATTGCTCATCGATGCAGGAACTTCCGCTCAAATCTACTGATGACTTTGATGGCGAAAAATAATTCTATACATGAGCAACGTTTTTCTTGAAGCCTATTTCAGAGTATTCCATCATGTTCCCAACTGAATTCGGCTATAACGCTGCACGTTTTCGCAATAGGTTCCAGTTCAGATCAAATATGCATGCTAGACTTTTGTCCCCAGGAACTGTAATCGGAAAGATTATCATTTTGCTCAATGGTCACCGCTTTGTTGAAATAACGCTATTTACAAACAGGACATGACAAGAAATCTAGAAAAATGTCGCATATGCCATATTTGAAGTGTCTTTGGGAACAATCCTCTTATGTAATAACATTTGGTTTGAGTATGCTTTATTGATTTTTGCTGGGTCGGTTTACCACTATCTCAGAAGTTCTGGGATCCAAGACAAGCCAGAACACTTCCGCTGTTTGAGACGAGATGGTACCTGTTAAAAACGTGAAAGCTTTTTATTGGAAGTGCAGTCTCACACTGTGTTCAGGGATTAGTGATAGATTGTAGAACATATCTATATAAGTGTATCGCATGTTGTAATGGTGCAAATAAGGATATTATTCCAATGGACAGCTACAACAATTATATATAACTACAGCTAGCGATCAGTGAAAACGTATATAGTTATAGACAGTTCCATACAAGAAAAGTGAATGTGAAAGTATACTTGTTGCAAGGTCACAACTGTGGACAGTTCCTTTGTCTTACACATTTGGAAACTTGAAACACTATTTTGCTGATACCACAATTAACTTGTTGCAAAATTGCAAAGCATTGGAATAAATTTCACAATAGGTCTCAAATTTCAAATGAATTCTATCCCGGACGAGCCACCAATTTTCTAACGGTTAAAACTTGCCGTGACAAAGAACTCCCTTCAGAACCAGCAAAATACAACACTGAGAAGTCTTATATTTTAAATAACTTGATACTGAACAAACAAAGGCAAGAATACAGAGGTTCACAATAGAGGTTTCATGTACAATACAGCTGACTCAATTCTAAAGTAATGGGTCACAAATATGATGGCAACTCACTGAAGTTTTGATGTGAGAGTGAGAAACAGTTGTGCAGAATGTAACGCAGTGAGCGGTCAGACAGCGGTCATGTAGGTCAAGCATTGACGGAGATTGGTAGACATGTACTCCAGTAAATCTGTGTGTATTCGTGTCAACAACACAGCAACTAGCCTTTATATATACAATCAACATTTCTGCTTATGTAAGTCATCAACCTTTTGTTAATCCAAATAGGTCTTAAGGTCAGAATGAACACATTGCTTGGAATCTTCTATCAAAACTGTCTCAAACCATCCAAATTTTGTGACTTCCTTAGACCCACACCACCTATCAAACAGTGTTTCCCTTTCTCTAGCAAACTCTACATGAGTCTCATTGACCCTTTTTGTGAGCATTTCTGAATTTCTGACGATAAGCCGCAGGTACTAACTCATAAGCTTTCACAAGTGTACTCTTGGCAAGATCATAGCCTTTGCTGCACCCCCCGGCTGAATAAGCATCCTGAGCTTTACCCTTCAAAACAGTTTCCAAAAGCATTGTCCATGACGTCCTATGCCTCTTGAGATTTTCAACAACCTTTTTCAAATTGTAGAAAATATTTGTCTACTTCTTTCTCATTAAAAGGGGGTACCAGTTTAGCATGCCTTGCAATATCAGAATAAGAAGAATCTGAGGGCTGAAATGACTTTTCTAGCTTTTTCAGTTCAAGTTCTAATCTTTTTCATTCTATTTCCGTTCTCTCTCTCTCTCTCTCTCTCTCTCTCTCTCTCTCTCTCTCTCTCTCTCTCTCAATGCTTTCTCCATTTCAAACTTTCTCATTTCCATTTCCATCCATTTCAGTTCCATTTTTTTCATCTCCAACTGGTCTGAACATTCCTCCTCAACCATTTCTAAAACTTCATGTCCCAAAACTCCCTCATCAATATAGTGATTCAACACAATTTTCAAAATATGAAATTTACTCATTGCAGGTTTGGCATCAAGTTTGAGATGTGAAGAAATCTGCAACAATTCTAATTTGCGCAACTGACAGATTGTCTCAGAGTCAGGGGACAATACAAACTTCTCAGGTTCAAACAAAGTTTTGCTGGATCCTCAATTACCTTATTTCACAAATTTCACAAATGATCTGAAATGTCAAATGAAATTTATTCCAGACGAGCCCCCAATTTTGTTACTATTACTTAATTGATAATACAATTTACAGAAATTAATTGCAGGTAAACGGCCAGGAAGATCTGAGCCTACTATCAAACGTGTTTTTCTCTACGATTGTATTTATTCAACTTTATTAACTTAATCAATCAACTTAATCATGTGAACAATTTCTATAAATGTTTACAACTCGGACAATCAGCCCAATGGTGGAAGTAGTAGTAGTAGTAGTAGTAGTAGTAGTAGTAGTAGTAGTAGTAGTAGTAGTACCAGAAGTAGTAGTATGAGGAGGAGGAGAAAGAGTATGCCTGTACTATAACAGCAGCAATCCGACCACGTAAGTATCGGTTCTTCCAGAAATGGAATAAGAGAGACATAGTATTAACCCCCGTTAATACTCTTAACGAAATTACTATTATATATATATATATATATATATATATATATATATATATATATATATATATATATATATATATATATATATATATAACGTCTAGAACACTTATCGAAATGGCATCAAATTATACCATAAAGTACCTAGTTATGAACACGAAGCACAAAAAACGTTCCCTTGTCTGTAATAGCTACTGCTTCCAATACAGGGCCCTATAAAACTGCCAGCGGTGATAGGTCATTTGCCAGCATGTGACAGTGGAGAGTCTCGCCAGGCGTTTAAATTCAAAAATATTCTGGTGGCCGAACAACTGAAAATACACATCTCAATTACTATACCCTACAGACCACTTGTCAAAACACTCACGGAGGCATCCAACAAGAAGGTAATGGTTTAGTGTTGGCACGAATGAAACCGAAAAAGGAATATCATTAACCTCTTTTGGTGCTTTCCGCTACGTTTTTCGTTGATATAGACGTATTGAGGGAATAGGGTTTTGCGTCCGTAATTATTTTTGAGAGTTTAGATAGCATCAGAAAACCTAGAGAACATCTTAACACTGGGAGCGGATATTGCTCCAACGTTGAGGAAGATTAAGCAGCTGCACAATGTAATATGATCCGGATGCTGCACTGACCTCGACACTTGAGGTCAAATAAAATTGTTTGATTTCTTTATGGCTGAGCATGCAGTCAAATTAAAAGCAAATATGGGTTGTTTGCTTACATCGGTCGTCGGCAAGTCATGAAGTGCCAGGAAAGTTAGCACGTCAGTCTTTTTGTATGTATGTCAGTTTTCCATATACCTTTATTAGGCATGTACAAGCTCTACTGATTACACATTTTCATAAACATTTTCATTTTCATCTGAGATGACTGAGGTTGGTTTCTAAGGGCGGTGCATATCGCACCTAAGTCGTATCATATCCTGATAAGGAGAACGGTAGTGAGAGCTTTGCTCAGCAATTTTCCATCTGTATGGAGGGTATGTAAATATCTGAAGCTGGACCAGGTTCGGGTCCCGAGGTGGCCACATTTGTGTTGTGTCTTTGGACAAGATACTGAGATCCACGTTGTCTCAGTTCACCCAGCTGTAATATGGGTACCCATGAAGATGTGCTGGCAACGTGGGTGTTTACTTCTTTGCGCATAACAGGCAGCATGGCTGTATGATCCCAGGATGTTGAAAAAGTGTCAGAAAATACGATAGTGTCATGTGATCGGGAATAGTAATATACGTAGCGCAGGCAATATCCCAAAATAGGCGGACTAGTAACCTTCAAAACAAGCAGGGGAACCTGAACTTTTAAGTCTGGTAGACAGAAAACCAACTGAGGAACGTTACAATGACATTCATCTTGTGTATGCAGCATCATTTCACGCTATCATCACGCACAAACACAATGCATGGGAAACACATGCACAACGTGGGAACCTCCTACACGTGCATGGGGTGTCCTTATGAATGTTGACGTTTTTCAGGCAGGTCGATAAATCACTGTAGGCCATTTTTCCGATGATTTTCTTGTATCTGCGCGTGGTCAGGGTTTTCAGAGTGAAATCACACTCTACTGACTGGACATTGGAAACCTGAAACTTTCATGTCATAATCCAGTCACTTGAAAAGGGGGATAATTGAACGAAAAGCTTTGCTTTGAATGAAATCCATGTGGTGACACATCTTCAAAACATCCAATATTTTTATAAACATTGATTCAATCACATATATCTCCCAATTTCGACAATCATACATTGAAAGCACAGTTCCCCTACCGTTTTTGAAGAGTATATCACTATGTTTACATGACAAAAGGTATCAGTCCAAAAGGAATAGTCGAAAGGGATAGTTATTCCCATGGAATATTTACGAAACCTTGAATTCGCTTCTGAATTTCTCATAAAATCTAAACTCGATGAGGTAGATTTCCAGAACCCTATTCATGTATAGATACATACACTATCCAACATTAGTGACTTGTTCCAGCCTTCATTTTATGCACATGCTCAGCAAGTACACTGCAATATGACACTGTCGATGCTTGCATAGATACTAATGGCGTCCATATACTGTTGCTGTCGTCGCATACAGTTTCTATCCTTGTCGTACACGACGTCGTAATGATACCTACCACTGTCTCATATGATGGTTTGTGAAAAGAGGGATGTTCTCTAATTGTCATCAGAATAGAAGAACTGAATGATAACACCGCGGTCCAAATCACCAAGTTACCGGCTGTATTACTTCACCCTTCATGTAACCCAACCCTACTGTCGTGAACCAGTGAGTGAAAGTATGAACACCTATTTAATCTATCGGGCCAGGATGACACTCCAGCGGCCCGATCCATCGATTGCATGTTTTGATCTGCTTTGGGGATAAACACGAGAATTTGGACACTGATTGTGTCCCGATATCTCTATTTGGCTTTCCCTCGAGAACTCCAACGTGTCTATCTGAAGGATAAAACTCTTACAGAAGTCATAAGAGAATGAGAAATGATGATAGTCTCTGAATGGGGACCCGTGAAGATTAAAATTCGTCTCCAGAAACCCATACTTGTGGTAAAACGCTCGCCGATCTGTATTACACTCGTCCTCGTATCGCAGTTGTATAGAACGATGCTCATGATGTCAATCACTGGATTGTCTGGTCCAAGCTTAATTATTTACAGACCGATGTCATATAGCTTGAATGTTGCTGAGTGCGGTGTAAAACAACAAACCATACATAAGAGATGACATTCAGAGCTGGTCGTGGCCGTCAGGACATATTATGTGCCACATTTTCAAATCACAGTGCCATGATCTTGTTTGTCTGATCATCTAGTTAGGACTTTGATAAACGTTCTACATTGTTGGCAACTGTCCAACTTGAGAATGCAATGTTTGTTGTTTGAGAAAGATCCAAAATATCGGTAGTAATAGGATGTTTACCACTATGAACAACATTACATTATTAATAACATGGTTCTGTAAACGGATACTAGTTCTACAAAGGGGCACAACTTCTGCGTTTACACAGCGTTAACAGCTTTTGGCATCACAACACATGACTCAGTCGATTCTCCATACTATGAACTAATGTCTTGCACTGTACCATCACTTGAAAATATATTCAACTGATTTGTATCCTAAATTCCATTATTCGGAGCTGGTGCCTAGGAGAGACGAACTTTATACAACGGAATGGCTTTGCTGAATTGCCAAAGTAATGTGATGTTCCTAAAATGGAACGATTTTCTTTCACGTTTGCCCTGTTACAATAATGTTGACATTTTCCTGACATATAAATAAATTTCATTTATCCATCATGAGAAAGTTTGTCAATCTTCCTTAAACCGATAATAGAATCTGCTTGTGCTGGACAAATGGTGCAAAATCTAATCTTTGGCCTGTTAGCATTTGACATTTATCTTGTATGACCAACGAACAGGGGTCACTGGTATCCAGACTAACCTTTCACAACTTTAGATTGGGGGAAATGTGTGTGCTTCGTTCATTAATCACGTGGAAATTGAAGGACGTAAATATGTTTTAGCTTGGTGCACTGATTGATCCTTTTGGACCTGAGTGTGAATGTTAACTTGGAAGCATCTAAAAAGTTAGATTATACTTTATTACTTTTTTGTATTATTTCATGGATGAAACTGCCAAAATGCAGCAAGGGATGAGTCAAAGTCGCAAACATTGCTGTGATTGTAATAAATGTAGGAGCAGCATCAGGAGTGAGTGAGTGAGTGAGTTTAGTTTTACGCCGCACTCAGCAATATTCCAGTTATATGGCGTCGATCTGTAAATAATCGAGTCTGGACCAGACAATCTAGTAATCAAGAGCACGTGCATCGATCTGCGCAATGGGGAACCAATGACATGTGTCAACCAAGTCAGCGAGCCTGTCCACCCGATCCCGTTAGTCGCCTCTTACGACAAGCATAATCGCCTTTTATGGCCTTGTTGAAGGCCTATTCTACCCCGGACCTTCACTGGTCGCATTAGGGGTGAGTGAGATGAGTTTTACGCTGCTTTTAACAATATCACAGCAATATCACGGTTGGGACACGAAAAATGGGCGTCACACATTGTACTATTGTTTTCGAACCCGGGTCTTCGGCGTGGCGAGCAAACCACCAGACTGCCCCACCGCTCCAGCAGCATTAGAACTAGCGCAATAATATAAATAAACATATTCAGCAAAGTTTGTTTGGGTAATCCTGTGGCTGTTTGACTCAACATCCGTTCAGGGACGTTTCTCCTCTACACTCAGACAGCTCATTGGTCTCCCACTGTGCGCTGTCTAGTTGAATCCACCAAGACTATTTCGGAAATAGCATGATACAATGAACTTGATTCATTGAAAAACTATGAGTCTCTGGCGATTTGATATGGCACTTGGTCGGCACCCATTTCCGCACCTTTGATCTGTATCGAAACTTCAGAAGACATCTCGTGCCTCCAACTAGAATTTCTCGAATTTATCGTCCACCGACGTTTTATTTTAATTATCTCCTGTTTAACATATGTCGAATCCCGGGTGTCTCAATGGTAAACATGTACAATTTACAACTTTGAAGTCGAAATACAGAAAAATCGAAATGCAAAATGGAGAAATTTAAATCAAGTAAAGTGGCTTGTAATTAAAATGGTTCTGCCAAAGTTTATAATTCATTGATTGTGATGTTTTTAACGTAGCACTGGTTTTGTTTGTCCGACGGCTGGGACAGACGAAACTAAGTTCAAATCCGATGTGTCGAATCGCGGTTATCTCGGTATATCTATATGATGGTCACTTGTGCATAACAGAGTCTTAACTAGAATATAATCAACCGTATAATCAAATCTCTAAATCAAACGAGCTTGCCAGGAACCTCCATATGATCCAAATCGAAATTCCCTCCAAATTCATCGCTCCCTTACCTCCTCCCCCCCCCAACCCCCCACCCACCCCAACACACACACCCCTCCGCCCCGGCACGCCATTATTTTTTATTTCCTTTTTAACATATAACAAATCATTACAAAACACAATGACCGTCCCACGTCACAAACCACCATTTCTTGTTCGAAAGTGCAAACAAACCCACGATTAGCCATATTCAGTTCGGACATTGATTCCCAGGGGCAGAGTAAATAAAACAAACAATCCCAGTTACCACCTTCTAACACTTTAATTGCTCACCTACTCATCCATCTTAGGAGACCAAGGATCACGCGCGGTAAGTGAAGACTCAGGAAGCGACTGGGATTGATTGACTTCATGTCCACAGAGAGGCTTGCAAGGCATCAATTATCCCTAATCTAATGGTGAACCCGTTAACTGAGGGTGAAGTCGCCTGTGATGGAGCTGACTGCTTGGTTCCATTTTTTTATCCATGGATCGATGTGAGCACGGTGTAGATGATACACGGGTGTTGACTATAGACGGTTAGATGCAGGATTATCTTCACTGGGACAAACAAACCCACGGATCACCTTCTCTGTTTCATTGAACACACCTTACAACCAGAGGATGTTAAACGTGATTTAGTTGGGACGTGATTTACTGCAGTTTAAGGTAGGTAGTGGTGATCATTGCATTTCCATTTCGCTGGCATAAACCTTGTCCGATAAATTTATTTTAATAGCAAGAAATACAAATATTTGATTTATCGGAGCGAGATTTCGATCACCTTCTACAGTTAATCGCCGTATATGACTATCAAAAGTTCATTGCTTTCTAAATGGGCTTTTATGGAGGTATAGCATGGATCAATTGTTTAATGTTCTGTAGGTCTGTATTTTTTTAGATCTAGTGTTTTTTTCAAACGGCAACAAAATCAGCTGAAACAAAGTGAGAAATGCACGTGTTTCCTATTATAGGCATCGGATGTGTTTTCTGTAAGCTATTAAACCTTGACCTCGTGGGACGGGTGGTGAAATTGCCGCTGAGAGCTTTCATGTTTCCATTATCGTTTCAGCATTCCTTTTTTTCATATCATAAATAAGAAGTAACACACTTATATAGTTGTTTTACATACTCTCCTTGCAGACAAGACGCTCAGTACTTCACATCAGCCTTATGCATACGGTTTCAGAATTACCAAATCTTTTCACCAACAGCTTCACACAGGCTCATTTGCAGATTATATCAATTTGGCGCATTTGGTATCAAGATCGTTAATGTTGTAATGAAGTCAAAGTATTTACTGCAAATGTCATGGTCCGATGTATTCATGATTTGTAAAATTGCTTGTGTCAAGGCATCGTGTGCTCTGATCATGTCCCCATCAAGTCCAGATTCAAATATGTTGTGCAAATGTCTAATGGCATTTAGAATTCAATGGGCGAATCGAAATAGTCGTGATCAGAATGTAATGGACATGTGACGGCGTTCAGCAGCTAAACTTTCTGTTCGCATTAAGGTTGAAACGTTTAAACGAGAATTTGACTTTCGTGTGCTTTTTAGTTCCATTGCAAGGTTCGTTGAGGTTTTAGATACAATATGACCTCTGTGGCATCGTATTACGCAGTAAGATTACTGTCACCAGCGGTGTGTAGTCATCATGTTGACTTCTTTAAGTGGCATTTTAGAAATTAGTAAGATGAACCCTTTATATGTATCAGCAACTTCTTTACAGCATATACATTAGTGACCATTTCACACAATTTACGTTTATGATCACTGTAAGATCATAATATGCAAAATTGCAAGTGGATAACATTTTTTTCTCATGGCCATGTTGTCATAAACATTTTATAAAAATGTGGATGTAGTGTTGTCATAATCATTTCACAATACTGTGGACATCGTTAAGGTGTAGCGATCGTGTTGTTATAATCATTTAACAACACTATGGACTTCGTTAAGGTGTAGCGATGGTGTTGTCATAATCATTTCACAATACTGTGGACATCGTTAAGGTATAGCGATGGTGTTGTCATAATCATTTCACAATACTGTGGACATCGTTAAGGTGTAGCGATGGTGTTGTCATAATCATTTCACAATACTGTAGACATCGTTAAGGTGTAGCGATGGTGTTGTCACAATACTGTGGACATCGTTAAGGTGTAGCGATGGTGTTGTCACAATACTGTAGACATCGTTAAGGTGTAGCGATGGTGTTGTCACAATACTGTAGACATCATTAAGGTGTAGCGATGGTGTTGTCACAATACTGTGAACATCGTTAAGGTGTAGCGATGGTGTTGTCATTGTTAACATGACATTGTAGTCATAACTCGTGTTATATTTGTGATTACACTTTCTCACCAAGCAGATTCTTCTACTCTTGTTGGATTGAGTCTGATGCGGGATCTCATCACTTGTCCGACTTCCATTTTGGGTGGAAACCTGGTTGCCTGGTTGGGTTAGAGGGCTGGTTTTGTGTGATTGCGATTTTATGTCTGAGTTTGAGGGTCTGGGTTCGAATTCCGGATGGAACTCATTCCAACAGAACTACTAGGGTCTGTATTTTGCTGTGTAAGTGCATATCTGAATATAGCATGTGTCATGTATGGAAATTATGTTGTGATCATGTTGTCATAATCATTTTACAACAATGTTGACGCTCTAAAATGATCATGTTGACGTCTTTGGCATGTTGTGACGTCTACATAGATGACATGTTGAAATGGCTGCTGGTTAACTGTAGTGAATGTTTCCAGATTTGTGAATCTGAGAGTCTTGCCATGGTCAGTGATTGTTATTACCGTGTCAAGTCCCAGACATCCATTCTTCCCTTTGTTAGGGATGTCCGGACCGTGCCGTGTTCGATGATTAAATCTGCTTCCATGTTCATTACGTTTAGGCATGTGGAGCTCCCTAACTTCCTAGGACTGTTTACTTGTTCTGTCCGCTGGCCATGACACGCCCAGATAATTAAGTTGGGGAAATGCTGATTGTGTCATGTTTCCTTGAATTGGATGTCCACAGGAAACATCTGACCATGATCTGTCACGACTAGCAGAACATGACGTTTGCCAGCGTCATTAGTTTGTTGTTAAGGTGGTTTAGGTGTGAGGGAATTGAAGATTTACTGCCGAGACATTTCAAAATGTCTGTGAAATGAGATGGAAAAATTTAAACGAGAATTTGATTTTCATGTGCTTTGTTGTTGTTCAAGGTCTAACGTAATAAACAAAATATTGTTAGAGGGTCAATGTGAAAAATGTTTAAAGTGATGTAAGTGCGCCATCAGAAGTTGTAAACAACCAGTCTTTAAGGTGAGTTAATACTGTTTCAGTGTTTTTGCAGTGTTACATGAAAGGCTCATTTACGTATACTGCCGAGACATTTCAAAATGTCTGTGAAATAAGATGGAAAGATTTAAACGAGAATTTGATTTTCATGTGCTTTGTTGTTGTTCAAGGTCTAACGTAATAAACAAAATATTGTTAGAGGGTCAATGTGAAAAATGTTTAAAGTGATGTAAGTGCGCCATCAGAAGTTGTAAACAACCAGTCTTTAAAGTGAGTGAATACTGTTTCAGTGTTTTTGCAGTGTTACATGAAAGGCTCATTTACGTATACTGCCGAGACATTTCAAAATGTCTGTGAAATAAGATGGAAAAATTTAAACGAGAATTTGATTTTCATGTGCTTTGTTGTTGTTCAAGGTCTAACGTAATAAACAAAATATTGTTAGAGGGTCAATGTGAAAAATGTTTAAAGTGATGTAAGTGCGCCATCAGAAGTTGTAAGTGTTACATGAAAGGCTCTTCACAAATGTTACCCATGTGGGGAATCGAATCCGAGTCTTTCTTGCGATTGGGGAACGCTTTAACCACTGGGGTACATAAGAAACCCTGTATTCAAGAGTGTATATTTTTTCTCATTTGAACAAAACTTATTCATGGCTTTCATTAGTCTATTGAATAGGGATTCACGACACAATCCCCAGCAGCCTGTCATTAGTCTTTACTGAAACGAAAATATATGTGTCCAAGTGGTCTGTGCAGAGGTGATGGAGTAGCCTAGTGGGTTAAAGCGTTTACTTGTCCACCCGACGTTTTGGGTCTCCATTGTGTGAAGCCCATTTCTGATGTATCCTGACGTAATATTGCTGGAATATTGCTGGAATATTGCTAAGAGCGGCATAAGACTAAACTCACTTAATGTGTGCACAACCATACCTGTTTTGGCTTGTTTCCTTGTGTCGATAATTGACACATTGGCCTGTCAACACAGTATATACAGAACAAAACTAGTGGTTGACATGGTGAGCAACGATTAAGCATTTTAGTTCTTATTACGGTTAAAAAATTGCCGTGACAAAAGGTGTAAGAAATCCATCTAGAACCGGCAAAATATATAACACTGAGAAGTTTGAAATTTTTAATAATTTGTATTCAGCAAAACCAAAGGCAAGATACAATGCAAAATACAGAGATTCACAATAGAGGTTTCATGTACAAGACAGCCGAGTCAAATCTAAAGTAATGGGTCACAGATATAATCATTATGTCAACTCATCGAAGTCTTGGTATCACAGTGAAAAACAGCAGAATATAAGACAGCGAGCGTTCAGGTAGCGGTTATGTAGATCAAGCGATGACAGAGATTGGCAGGTACATATGCTTTCAGTCATCAATTCCTGAAAGTTCGAGCGCACTTACGACTGTCGCCATCAACGTGGAATCTTCTAGCAGTCTCTCGGAAGTACGCACAAATATTCGAAGCATAAACTCAAGAGGAGGTAACTCTAAAGCACTTACTGAAAGCCTGCTGTCAAAATACTAAGAGTACTGACCGTTTATGATACAGAATGTGACCCATAATAAGTAGCATTCAAAACACTAAACGTTGTGACCCAATGATAATTTTTACTTAATTAATAATACAATTTACAGAAAATACACACTCGTAACATTCTAAAGACTCTCAATCAATCATGTCTCCAAGAAGGCAATGACAGGCACTAAAATACCCTGAGCCTACTTAATCCACGTCCCCAAAATGCTCAAAGCTGGCAATCTAGGTCATAAAAAGTGACTAGCACTTGCTTTCATCTCTGCAACGTACGTCTAATACGACAATCCACTTACGTATAGTAATAACCCAGCTGATGCAGCCGAAGACACAGTTTCGATTTTCTCAATTGGTACAACGTGAGAAGCCTATTTATCCGTTGACCTAAAAATAGCTGACAGAAAGACATTTTTAACGGATAAATACACACCATTCGGCGTGGCTACAGTAATCCGGAATACAACATCTCAGGGCCCTGCCCCTAACTCCCTCCATGTTGCGAACGATCTCCTGTAATGCAATTCCCCCGACGTTCTGGCTTGGCACCATCTGAAAACTTCTGAATAAGCAGCAGCTAATTCTGAAAGCTGAATAATAAATGGTAAGACAGGATAATGAATGGTTTCCAGAACACTACTTGCCGAAATCGAATTACGTCGAGTATACTTGCAATTGTTGATATAGGTGTACCGATAATATAAATTGACGTTCCACCCTACGAAGACAGGTTGGATCATTCAGTCCTGTTCTCGGACATTTTCCAGATCTGTACGCAACATGGCGCAATGTTAAGCGTGGGTTACATTAACCCCACATGAGCCTTCTTTGAAGTTTCTGTTAGCATATTTATAGAAGGCATTAGCTTGAGTGTGTAACAATTGACTGTATGTTAAATGGTATTTCAATGATTCTGGAACGTAATGTCCACAGATAGGTGATTTTTGGTCTTGGCTTGGCGATATATTTACATAAACTATGACTTCCATCAATTGTAAGTGCTCTTTACAACACTTCAATGTTTCGTAATTCAGTAAAATGCCTAAAGCTAATGTTTTGGGGTCGGACCTCCAGTGACACAGCCATCAAAAGGCTGCTAGTACGACCCATGTGCCAATAAGAGCACATTACTTCATATGTTCAGTTGACACTGTTTGATTCCACGTGCATTGAAAAGCATTAGAACTCTCCTATATTTGATGAATCATTATTTTCCCCACAGTTTTTGTTTTCGTGACAACCGAAGCGGCATAATGTGATGTTAAAAGCAACATATGTAATTACAACGCCAGATCGTCTTTATGTGATGTTAAAAGTAACGTACGAAAATACAAAGGTAGTTTACACTAATTTCTATTTAGTTCTGATCATTCTTGTGACACTGATTCAGAAGATGAGATCCTGTAGCATATACTTTAGAAAAGGTTATTTAAATGCACGGAATAACGGACAATGTTCCCTTCATATCTTGCGCGACGTCACAACACTAAGATGTTTTCACAAATACAAAACGGGCAAAGCCATTTCAGTGAGCCAACGTCAACGAAGCATTTAAGACATTTATACTGGCATTATTTATTCAATATCATTGTCGTGGTTCAGTTTTACATTGTCGTATGTCTCTATACGATACTTCAAATAGGCTACGATGCATCGATGTGTAACGCTGAATATTGTCGAATTGTGATATCTGTCAAGAAGACCAACTTTGTTTGATGATTAAAATATATGCTCACTTATTTTCCCTTCATAAATAAATGTTTTCTCAAAATTTCTATTGTCATGAACTGTCTCAGACATAGCGCGTATTATTAACATTCACATTCTTCGTGTATAAACGTACTGAATATATAGTTTCCGAATGAAAAATGCTATCGGAATTTGACGAAATGCTTTCAAACTGGTTTGTTTTTATCATAAGGTGGTTTATAGCTGATGTTAGAATTACAGATTTTAGTATCGTGATACTAATCATATCGACAGCCTTATATCGTGTCGTATCGTGTCGTGTCGTGTCGTGTCGTGTCGTGTCGTGTCGTGTCGTGTCGTATCGTGTCGTATCGTATCGCAGCTTAAGTGCACAATACTTTGTTAATATATCGTCGTGATTGAAACTTAAGTATCTTGATGTATCGCATAGCAGTTTGTGTGCCAATACCATCACTGCAAAATTGAGAATATTATCCTGCACAGTCGATACCAGATGAATACTCCACAACCAAATCTAGAGATAGCATCAAAATCAGATAATATACTGAGTAAAAAAAGAAACTTTACATTCTTTCTTCAGGGCACTGTGAAAGAACAAGAGATGGTGAGATGCCTTGGTTAAATTGTTATTATTGCATTGCTGAGATGTGTGATGTGCTCGATACACTGACTGTGTCACAATCAGTTCCATTAGGCTACACCGCTGTTCCAAAACATGGGTATACAGAATGTCAAGTCACAAGAATAACAATTCGAATGGAGATTGGCAGCCCGCAGCCGATTTCGAATGGTCTGTGAGAACAGTCGACCTCTAAACATCTCAGCCCTGGTTCGTGCAGTTGGCAGAAATCTGTCACGTTGGTGACGTTGGACGATTTGACGGTCTTCTGCTCGTGACGTCACACGTGGACGGCCCGATCTTCGGTGATCAGAAGTGGTGCCAGTTTGTTTGTAGACGACCTTGCATGTCATACACAGTACGACGGCTGCATCCCATAGTTCTTGCGACGTCCATAACTTATCTTCCTGCTTGCAACGTTCACGTTGCACATTTGACAATCGCGGCATTTAAAGTACCGTTAGAACTCTTTAAAAGAGTGTGTGTCTTAAGGCCTATGCCTATGCAAACACGTGCAAATGAAAACTTTGATGCGAAGATCACGTGGTCGACTGCACGTGCAAAACCTGATTTGGCACTAACGTCATTTGCAAGACGAATGGGTGGGTTTGAGATCCTAAAGGGTAGATAAGTGTGTAATGAATAGCCCAGGAAGCCAGAATTTCTGAGAATCCTAAAATACACTGCTTCTTTCAGATAACTCAATTTTTCAACATTTTCACAGGTTAAATTGACGTGTATTCCTTGGCTCGTGGTTATCATAATGAGTATAGATATTTCTACATTTTTGAGGCAAGATATGCCATTAATATACTGCACACCTTCCTGAAAACAGTGATCAAAACCCGAAGGAATATTACGATGACTGTTGATATCGAGCTGCAAATACAGCTGCTGGTTACTCATTCACAAAAGTCTAAAATATGCCGGGATTGGTATTTATTTTTACTAGTAGTAATATACTCCAGAAATCCTGAAATCATAGATTACTAAAGACAAATTCTAACGCTGATCTTCACGGGTCCAATATCAACGAGTGGCAGCTTTGAAGACGAGTTTTCAGTTTCAACTGTCATATACGAGGTTTCAGTTAACCAATACAAACCTGTTTCTTATCTTCGTTTATTATAAAGGCAATTACAGCGGAGCCCAGATGTATCTATATCGATTACTGATACGTCAGATGGCCATTAGGTTCAGGAAATGTATACTGTAGTTAGGTGATGCTCTTTTCTATTTGGCAAAATTAGTATCACATGATGAATTTATTATGACATCTGACAGAATAAGGGTATGTGACCGCTGAGTTGATATTTATTCGGATAGAAATACACAGGGTCAATGACCGGCCTTCGTTTTGTTTATGTGGGGTGCAACGTTTTGTTTTCGTGGTTTGGAAGGCGTTCGTTCGTTCCAGATTGATTATTTACAGACCGCCGCCGTATAGCTGGAATATTGCTGAGTGCGGCGTAAAACTAAACTCACTCATTCATTTATTAGTAGTAATATACACCAGTAATCTTGAAATCAGGGATTACTATAGAGAAATCCTAACTTGGATCATCACGGGTCCACTTTAAACGAGTCTCAGCTTTGAAGACGAGTTTTCAGTAAACGGATAAAACGTTCATCTTAACCGGTTTCCCATCTTCGTTATAAAGGCAATTACAGCCGAGCCCAGATGTACACATATCGATTACTGATACGTCAGATAGCCATTAGGATACGGATGTGATACAGTAGTTGATGTGGGTGATGCTCTTATCTGTTTGGCAAAATTAGTATCACATAATGAATTTATTATGACATCTGACAGAATGAGAGTATATGACCGCTGAGTTGATCTTTGTCCGGATAGAGCTTATGAAATACATAACATCAGTGACCGGCCTTCGTTATGAAGCTTTGTTGTGTTTGTGTGGGGCTCAGAGTTTTGTTTTCGGGGTCGGGAAGGCATTCGTTCGTTCGTTTTCGTTCGTTCGTTCGTTCGTTCGTTCGTTCGTTCCTTCTTTCGTTTGTTGGTTGTGGTGGTTTGGTTAACACTGCACTCAGCAGTTGTCCGCTATATGACGACAGTTTGTTAAAAAAGATCGATCATGGACCTGACAATGCAGGGATCAACAACATGAGCATCAACATACGCAGCTGAGACGTGATAACGTGTCAACCCAGTCCACCACCCTGACCATCATCAGTTTCCTCTTACAACAAGCACGTGTTGCTGAAGATCAGTTCTGAGCCGGATCTTCATGGGTAACATCAATATATGGCCAGTCGAGGTGGCTGAGGTGTAGTGTGTTGAATGTTTTGTTTTGTATGTACCACTTTGGATGTTGTTTCAGTAAAATATTCATGCTAAATAAAAACAATATCAAATAATATGAGATGCGTCACTCAACCAGCTATGCACATGTTTGAAAATACAGAACAAAAGAAGAAAACGAAAGAAGAAAATGAGTGTTTCGGCAATTCTTATCATTACATTCCGACAACTATACACATGAAATGACATTTGTATGTGCACCTTCGGCGCGTTTCGATGAATGGAGACAGGGACGCATAGTGGAAAAAAGTTAAACAAATCATTTTAAAAATATAATAAATCCTTTTTTCATTGCAAATCTTTTAACAACACATGCACGGGCGGCATGTGTAGAAAGTAAATTTTATATCCTTAAACTTTCATATCCCCATGCATTTACCTTTATGTAGGTTGTCGCCTTCATAAGAAATGAAAGTAAATCCTTTGTTGATTTAAACTAAGTAAGCCAACTAGTCATAGGCTTCGAATGGCACGTTCACAATGCCTGAATCATTTGAAAAGGATTTAGCAGTTTTAGCGACTGAGTTCGTTGAAAGACAGCTTTGTTCAAATTTAATCTCGATAATTTAATTTAATCATTTTGATAAATACGATTAGTACCTGTTGAACTGATGTTGGAGTAGTTTGACATTTGTGATAAGAATGTGTATATTTGCAGTTGAATTAAGGAATAATCGCTTCTCTTCCAATATATTCAATATATTATGTGCTGAAACTATGATGAGAAGATTGGATGAAATTGTATGTTCTGTCTTATTTCTAACTAGAGTTACATTTGTATGCTACGGGATTATTTGAATTATTTGAATGTGTCGCACTTGGTTGACACACATCATTTTATTCCAGATGTGTAGATCGAGAGAGATACACAGATTTACATAGATATACATAGATGCATATAAACTATCGAGCAAAAGAGTGAGTGAGTTAGTTTAGTTTTACGCCGCACTCAGCAATAGTCCAGATATATGGCGGTGGTCTCTAAATAATCGAGTCTGGACCAGACAATCCAGTGACTAACAACATGAGCATCGATCTGCGCAATTGGGAACCGATGACATGTGTCAACCAAGTCAACGAGCCTGACCACCCGATCCAGTTAGTCGCTTCTTACGAATGGCATAGTCGCATTTTATGGCAAGCATGGGTTGCTGAAGGCCTGTTCTACTCCGGGACCTTCACGGGTAATCGAGCAAAAGAAACGACACCAAGTCGAAATCACTGTTTTTACAAAACGACAAATCACCTTTGTGAAATTGGAAAGTGAATCTTTATAAGAGATGTGTGGACAACATATCTTTGTAATATCAGTGATTTCGACTATGAAGAGACAGGCAGGCAGGCAGGCAGATAGATATTGGTTATCTCCCATTAGACAGACACCCATTTGACAGCCAGCCAGTTGGCTGACACTGAACAAGAAGGTTACTTATGGCAACACCTACGGATGTAATGGAACAGTCCACAGTCTAGGGAGTTGAGAATGCTCAACTTGTAACAGGTTCGTTATGGAGACGCACGGTTTGGTTGTATGTCACTAAAACTTTTTGTGATTAAATGATTATCTGTTTTCTCTTTTCGAATTTGAACTGAATCGTTCCCTGGCCCCAGCAAAAATTCAGGCAGATTTGGACCATGTTTTTACATTCGGGCCATCGGGACGGAATTTCAAAATGCAGAGACCAAGGAATACTTCTTCCACCTCTGCCAAGCCCTGTGGAGGAAGACACAAGATCTAGGTCTCTCAGTTACATACAAGGAGGACCCAGCAGCAAAGGAGTTCATCAGGAGAACTGCCTTGTTACCTCAACATCAGGTTCAGGACACCTGGTTGGATGCCAAGGACACTTCCCCAGCCTCTGACAGCATTGAGGCTTTCACGGATTGCGAGTAGCCGATGACGCCCGATTCCCACTGTCACTGTGGAACCATCACAACACTGTAGGACCAAGGACCAACAACAACCTGGAAGGATTTCACAGTCGGATGAACAGACCACTTCTACACCGCCACTCCAATATATTTCGCTTTGAGGAAGTAATTCGGAGGATCGAGATGGCTGACAGAGCCAAGCTGAGACAACTCGACTTTGGGGCTGCTCCTTCGAGTCGCAAGCGATCTATAGAGAAATCCAGAACGGAATCAGAGGCTTAAAGACACGCTACTTCGCGGCGAGAAGACTTCCCGTGAGTTCCAAGATGCGGTGACCAGCCTCATAAAACTTGGCTAGCAAGACGGGTACTTTAATGGACTTGCTATAACTAAGCATAAGCCAGATCTATAAATGCAGACAAAGTATTGCTATGTAAAACTTTATATACTTGAAGCTACTATTATGCATTGTTATTTGAAAAATATTATATTCTTGCGCTTTTATTTAGACTATTCCATTATAACGTAATGGGAGGACATCAATATTACTTCGGAACGGGGAAGCTGAATAACCCTTGTGTGACTCCATGTTTGTATAATACTCTATACTCACAGGAGACACGTAGATAAACTCCGCAAGACATTTTGTTGGTTGAAACTGTGTACTCCAAACTCTCCAATCATCAGACATCTTCACTCGGCGTAACGAGCCGGTAAATACGATACTGAAACCTAGAGTCTTATCTCAATATATCCAGTTGGAGTAGTAGCCTAGACGATGGCTTCATTGGTTATCGTGGAGTGACTAGTTTTCTCCGTATTGATGAGAGTCTGGCAGAAACGTGTTGGATCCCCATTATGTGGCAAAGAGGGCAGGATGTGACAACCTGCACTTATGAAATAGTCATTTGGGTCAAATGCAATGACAGATTAGTCAGAAACCCGCTTTGGTAGGATTTGCAAAGATCTACTAAAGGTAGACACCGTGTCTTTATTTCTTTCCATCTCAGACTGTGTGGAAGGGAGAGTATTGGCTAGGATTATCAGGAATGTATCTTGTTTATACGATGTTCGGGGAAACTTGTACCGTTCAATGTATTGTCTGGACATAATTATATAAATACGCTTATTGATTTATTTTGCAGAATATAAAATTTCAGTAAGAATATATTTTCTTCTGAGATAACTTTTAGAACAAGATAGTATGATCATTAGAGGTTGGAACAATACCCTTCGACTTTGTATGTTTTACACAGTAAGCGGTGATGGTGTTCCTCCTGGGGAAGATGATACTTTTGGATAAGGCTACATCGTTTTACTTATCAACGGGTTATTTGTCTCCGATGCCCAAAGTTGGTATTGTATACGATCCGCTGATTCAGGGTTCGAATCCCAATGTTACTCATCCATGCCAATGAGACATCTCTAATGTTTAACTCGTGGTATCAATTTGGTCTTTTCAAACTGACAGTGTTTCACTGTGTTTTGTTTGACACCCTTTGGTTCCAGCAGTGTGCATACCATATCATCGTGTCTTGGCTCGACAATCAAGTGAATGATACTTCGAGCAGCGGTGAGCGTCGTTCTAATACTAGAGCATACAGCCTGTCAAGTCAGAGAACGTGAGCTTACGATCTTTCGGTTAACGTAGGCTGCTTGAAACCTAGTAAATTAAGACTCTCCCTTGACCACTCCAAAAACGTTTGTTTCCAAATCTATCGGCACCATGCCCTTGTGTTTCAGCAAAGTAGTAGTGTTTTTTTTTTCTGTTTCTACATTCTCTGGCAACTGCTAATTTTTTAGCCAATATACTTCATGTAACTGTTATAATTCAAAGACGATGAGTGAGTCAATTTACTTTTACACCGCTTTTAGCAATATTCCAGCACTATCATGTGGAAAAATGCTCTCCACACTATTTCCATGTGGGAAGTCGAACCTGGGTCTTCTGCGAAACCAGCAAACGCCGGCACCATAACCCTCCATCACCCCTTTTTCTTCCTTTTATTTTATTTTTTTATAAACTTTTGTTACTTGTTTCAAGTCAAAACAACAGTCTCGTTTCCTGTTTACTGGGTTCCGTCCTATTGCGCAACATACTGCTATAATCATTTCAGGCGTTTTAGACTAATTCATTTAACTGGATTCATAAATATTAATCAGTATTATTTGACACGCCTAAGCACTTGTGTATTACAACACTACGCTCCTTCTAAATCCTTGCAAACACGTCGCACAGCGTGCTCTGTCGCACAGCCAGCTATGACCAACGGAAACCGGGAAATATGTGAAAATCTCGAAACGAGCCTCTGCTGCTAGAAACTTTTAACGGTCTGGTACGGAACTCAACTTATATCAATCTCAATTACAGAACTACCCTGAAGAAGCGCAAAAAACACAAAACAGGTGTAACCAGTGAGCCAGACCGCATTATGAATCATTTTACGACCTCATATAACAGGGGCAATCTGTGATTTCTTAGTTAAGATATGCTGCCTAAACCTCGACATAAAATAGAGAAATACGGTGTTATTAAAGTTTAACACTATATTTTAATTGTATGTACCATTTTCGTATGAAACAAGGAATTGGAATTCAGTGTAACCAGAGTTGTTTGTGGTATATATTTCACTTTCACACGAGAAAATTTAGATTGGCTGAAACTAGATCATTGTCTAAGTAGGTTAATGAGACTAATGTTTTTATCTTGTTATGTCGTTTTTGTTTTTGCTACAGTTCATCTGTCTAGCCGAGACAGTAATATGTTGTTTATCGTCCTTTGAGTATTTGAGCAGTATGTATAGCGTTGATCTAGTATGTAAAACACAGGCCAACGGCCGTAGCGATTGGTTAATGTTTGACTTTTCACGGATTCACCAAAGTTCCGTACAGCGATGTTTCGTGGGCAACGAATTTGTCACACGCTGCCATTGAGCCTGTATTTCGAACTAGCCCTGTGACAAATTACATGTGTATATTTGGCTTCGTGACATTCGAGCCGGCAGGCAATCTGTAGAGTCATATATTGTGAGCTGAAGGTTTCCAGAGCGTGATAAATGTATATAAATCGTGGTAAATAAGTATGAGTTCTTTGGAGATAAATATAGTTGACCAATTTATGGATTATTTTGTTGTTTGCGTTACATGTCGAGAAGAACCAAGAATTGATCTCCATTGACGTTATATGGGATTTTCTTCTTGTTGTGTAGAATGGGTGAGGAAGGCAAGTCTTTCCGAAGAGTGAGTTAGTTTAGATCCATTTTGAACAGTATTTCACGTAACCAACGGCGAATTGTGGGAAGAAATCTTAAAGAGTCTCGAATCTTTGACGTTTACCATTCTGGTGACCTCCATGAGCACAGAAATGATGCTTACCAGCTTATAAACATATTCAGGGCACACCAACATCTGAACCTAAGATGGCAGTTTCCTAACACAACAAAGGGATGCAACTCTGCACGGCGAACTGTGACGCCTCGGGGCTCTGAGCCATCCAGTTCACATTGACCACGCACATGACTATTCCGCTGTTGCTATGACTGTTGCTCCTGCAGCCTATATCTGGGCCTCTGTCGTGTTGATGAAAGCTGCGTAAACAAATGTTTAAATACTTGAGCATATTTCTCTTCTGGTAACGCATACAAGTGTCAAGTTATGTATAGTTCAACAAAACTTAAAAGAAGATATTATAGACAGTTATATTTGTGAGTGAAGATGGTTTTACGCCGCTTTTAACAATTATCTAGCAATACCTGTGGACAACGGAAACAGGCTTCACATATTTTACTCATGGGGGATTCGAACCCGGGTCTTCAGCGGAGGAGCAAACGCATTAACCACTTTACTACCCCACTGCCACTGCAATCATATTAGGGAGGGGTATGAGGTTTAACTATCTATATTTCTGTCCAGATACTTTCCTTGTATCATTGCTTCTTCAAGACTTGCTTCAGTCAGTAAATACCCCTTAGAACAACTGTCTATACATCTGTCTGCTCTTTGACACATGATAATGCTTTATTTAGCAGAAAGTGATTTCAAAGTCGTTCTGAACATTTTAAATGCGTTCCCTTCAGACTGGTGTTAATTTAATTGAATCAGGATCCCCTCACTTTGAAGCGTTTTTATCCCGCCTGGAGACATGTTCCCTGATAATCCCCAAGGATATCATCTCTTGATTATTTTCACTGCGAGCACACCCGCCCAATGTTAATAAAAGAGCTGTTATCTTTCTTTATCAAAGCCATTGCATGTAGACTGCTATAAACACCTGTTACGAACAGAACAGAGGGAGGCTACGTTTTACGATGTCATGATAAACAACATTTACGGTGGGCGTTCCAAAAGTAGTCGGCCCAAACTATATTCTTGATGTCCAATGTTAGATAAAACTTCGGTTTTACGTTGAAGGAATCCTAAGTCATATCCAAAATTACACATGAGCGGGTATTAGTCATCACAATACAATGGGGTATAATATATCTAACAAAATGTTATAAAATGAAAAACGATCTGTCATTTGGTACCTCTTGAATAATGGTATGCCCTCAGATAATGTTATTAAGAATGTGTTCAATACAGTATGGGATGACTTGCCGTCATAATCAATATTCAAAGATTTAGATTGTTTAACTTATATGATGATTAAGAGATAAAATATCGCTCATTTTTCGACAGATTCCGTCTAACATATCGTAAATGTTATGATATCTGTCTCTAAGCCTGAACATGATTCTAAACATTGTGCTCATCTACCTTAGCTGTAAACAAAGATCATCAACTAACGGTGAGTGAGTAAGTGTGGCTGTAAGCCACTTTTAGCAGTATTCCTGCGATGCATCAGGAATTCCCGTCGCGGGGCTCAACACATCTTAACCATTGAGAACTGAGCCCGGAGCTTATGTGTAATGAGCGCACGCAAAAACAACCCCACCGCTCTTGAATCACAAGATAACACCACTCTAGACGTGCCTAGGTTCACATGATGTCATCTTTTGTTTAAACTGCAAAATAGTATTCCAAATATAAGTATCTTCTATACTATTTGATGATTATGCTATTTAAAATGCAAGTAGTATAAATCTGTTTCTCATGTGAAGAGTACCAATTATCATTGCTTTCACAATGACTATCCAGTTCATATATTACTATTGCTTCGAAACATTTGGATTCAAAAATGTACATTAAATGCAACAGGAAAATGACATGACCTCTCTTTCGTCAATCCTTTGAGTGTATCGTTACATATTTCCTTCAGTATAATACCGTTCCTCTACTCTGTCACCGAGTTAGTTTCCAAGCAGACTGCTTGTTCACACCAAACTATTCAGATCACGAAACAATAGACACAAACTGTGTAAAGTGTTAAGTCTGTTATTAGCGGATTATTAAAAGGTAAGCAAATCCGCCCGACTAAGAGTACCAAATCAATGCCTCGTTAAACATGTAGCTTACCAACCACTGTGAACGCATCTACTCAAACAGTCCCGCTAGGTTTTTATAGATAGTGCTGAAATTTCAAGCCCAAGCAGTAATTGGATTAAGTCTTAAAGCTCTTCTTCCCAATATTGTTGAGTACTGGAAAGATGCTGTCGGCCAACCATTTAAGCAAGATTTAAGCACCAACGATTTAAGCACCAACATCCAGAAGCATCGGTAAGGAAGGGAAGTTATTGATTCATCTCAGGAAATCAGAGTCATCCCCCGGGTGTTGTAAAACCATGTTTCACAACTCTCGTTCTTTCAGTACCTTTTAATGGTCATCAGCATTCCAAAACGTCTTGTTCTGCTTTCGCTTATTGTCCCTTTGCCTCAAACAGCTAGTTCATCAAAAGTACCAATGAGAAATCTTTAGCTTACATGTATAAAGTAAAATTCGTTTTGTGTCAATAGCTGTAGTGTTGGTGTAATATCGAGGATATTTTATAGCAACCAGTTTAGGCAATTAGGGTAATAGCTGCTGATTTATACACATGCTGTTTATTCCTCGGAGGGATCTAGTTCAGAAACTTTGGAGCATAATGATAAAATTATGGAGATGTGTGGTGATTGGCCTACTTTCTTCGTTTTATGACGGCCATTATTATTACGTGTAAGCGTTCAGTAGATTGTTCAACATACTTGAATTGGAATCATTTGCAATATTTTTTATGAGTTTATTCAAGCTATCATTGATCTGAGCGACAGAAGCTCCAGTGCGGGAAAGATCGTGCCGAGGTACAATTACAAGGACATAGATGTAAATTATCTAATACCTCGTTAGCTTCATTCAAGGGAAGACGTTTTGAAAGAAGACAGTGAACACGTATGTCGATTTCGGTCGAATAAATGCTAATGTTTCGTGAGAAGCCGTTTTCATGTTTAATCAAAACCAGCTATAAATCAACGTCATTTCAGCGTCACGCCTTTGATTGGTTGAGCTGTGTTATATAAGCGCACTAGTGAACTAATGAGAGACGAATGTACTCTCATATGACCGAACTGTTCATAAACTTAAATACACACACACACACACACACACACACACAGAGAGAGAGAGAGAGAGAGAGAGAGAGAGAGAGAGAGAGAGAGATGCTTCCTGACTGGTGGAAGTATATTTGATTTAATGCATGTTTATGTGTTAAGCGACAGTGACGTAAACGAGCGAAACTGGTGAAAGAATTCCCAGTACGGCTTGTGATGTACGAGAATACTTATGGGATTTGGGAGAATGTGAATGAATGTTGGAATCTATTGATTTAGTATCTGGGACATTGTCTCAAGTTGGTACTGACATTTGTATGTACCAAATTTAAAAAGATGGAATTTGCCTTTCGATATGATGTTATGCCATACTCGGATGAGCTAACAATTCTTGGAACGAAGGACGGGATTTTACTTTGTTACAGTATGATGATGATGACGACGACGACAATGATGATGATGATGATGATGATGATGATTGTGGCTACACACCTGGGCCCTCATAGTACAGTAGTGGAGAAGATTTTGGTAAAAATGGAACAGACGTTAACACACGTTATCAGCAGGGCCGTGGGGTAGTATAGTGGGTAAAGTGCTCGCTCGTCACGCCGAAGGTTCTGGTTCAATTCCGCACATGGGGGAAACCCTTTCCTGGTGAAACCCTTTCCCACCCTGATATTGCTTATATTGATATATACTTTTCTTAACTTCCCTCAATCATCCCATCGACTGACGTGTTGACATGTGTGTTGTCATATACATACAACAAACTGAAGATAAAATCAAAATGACTGCCTGTTTGTTTCCTTGACAGAGAATTCGTGTAATCCCAAACTCCACCTTGAGTCCCTGAGGCGGCTGGTTAGTCATGTCGTAATCGTCTGAGAACAATCCAATTACGTGCAGTATAAATGAGGATCTTTGTTTATGGTATCAATCACTGGTTTACCTCGTCCAGACTGGGTCCATGCGTCACCTTCCTTTATGTATCAGTGAGACAGCAGACTGGCTGTGAATTCCGTTGACACACTTCGTAAAATCACTAGAACCACCAGGGAAAGCGGATGGACAGTTCGCTGTATCGAGCTGTTTCCCTTGAGTTCAACAGGAAGATGGTCGTAGGTTTGTCAGCTTCGTACGCATGTTAGTGGGTTCTGCCAAAGTCGTAACCGTCAAAGATCTGCATCACTTTCATCCACATTCTGCTGACTGGAATATAGATACAGTACAGTTTGTTTATTTTTAGCACCACCCATACGACTCCACAGTCCAGCTATATGGAATATATTTCTGTAAATAATCGAGTGCGGACCGACAATCCAGTGATCAATAGTATGACCATCAATATATGCAATACGGATACAACGACATTTGTAAATCACGTCAGCGAGCCGATCCTTTTAGTCCCCTCTTACGACAAGCATGGGTTACTGAAAATCAATTTTACCCGGATCTTCACGGGTACCGTAGCTGACAGCTTCATGCTTATCTTCTCCAACCCCTCGTACTTTCTCTTCGGTCGCAGTACTGTTAGAAGCGCTGCTATACCAAGCTAATTCTTATGAATAGTCAGCATCACGAAAATAGATTACTTCAAGTAGTTTAGAATCATGAAGCGTGGCAAATCTCCAATCCCCTTTGTTTCCAATTTTCGTTCAATCCTGCCTTCTCTTCCCGACTGGCCATTAGTGGAAGTTGTAGATCGAACAACCATCTCACATGCGTTCTTTCAAATATATTTGGAATCAAACCAGTGTATGTTTAATGACGATAAGATCCTGGCGTTCAAGTAATAATTTACCGTTCATCAATCCGTTGTCGCTAGATCAGAACATTCACCCTTCATCATCAGTGGAGTAATATTGTGGTTGGGAGCATGGCGCATTGGCGCACAAACTACTGAACCAAAACATTCGGGTTCTTGATACTGAACGAAACTTGGCAAATTATCAATGTCTGTGAATTACGTTCCGGTGTTTGCTGATCTGAACGTAATCACCTTTCACAAATCGTTCTGGATGGTCTAGTCTAGTAACCAACTTCTTCGTCGTGAGTCAAAAGCTTCTCGAACCTTCAAATCCATCAGCGAAAACTCTGAAAATTGGATCGAACCTTTACGCTGGTAGTTGTGTGAAAATTGATCCAGGCTTCTCCACTATAGAGGCCAGTGTTACTGTAGATGATTGGTAATGAAGGTCTATAGGAAATGTTGCGTGCTAACATATGAAAACCCGGCATAAGGGCCCGTTGGGTGGTCTCCGTAAATGTTTGGAATTGATGTAAGTCCACATCACGGAATGGACAGTTTCATTATGGACCTTGTGTGGGAGATCTTTGTTTGGCTGTTTTGAGAACACTTGACTGTTTCTGAGGATGGATTTGATGAGATATGTTATAATGTGATATTCCACGTGCGATTGATGAAGGTAAGTGATTGCAAACGTTAGCCTAACGAGGTGCTCCATATTGTAATGATGTTCATTGTATTGATCTTTGATTCCTCATATCGACAGTTGGATGGATGAACATATCATCACAAACCGTTTCGCCCACTTTTCCCTGCTTCTATCGTCTCTCTGTCTTTCACTCTTTCTCTCGCTCTCTCCCTTCTATCTCTCTGTATGTATCTATGTATCTGTCTCTCTCGCTCTCTCTCCCTCCTATCTGTCTCTCTGTCTATCTCTCTCGCTCTCACGCTCTTTCTCTCCCTGTATGTGTCTCTCTCTGTCTCTCTCATGACTATGGTTCTCCAAGTGTCATAAGTACCTATTGTATGTTGTGGACAGTGTAATATATATTATGGATAAACAATAGTGTAATACGTTAAAGGGTATATTGGGGGTCATCATATATATATATATGTATGTATGTATGTATGTATGTATGTATGTATGTATGTATGTATGTATGTATGTATGTATGTATGTATGTATGTATGTGTGTGTGTGTATATATATATATATATATATATATATATATATATATATATATATATATATATGTATATGTATATATATATGTATGTATATATGTATATATATATGTGTGTGTGTGTATATATATATATATATATATATGTGTGTGTGTGTGTGTGTGTGTGTGTGTGTGTGTGTGTGTGTGTGTGTGTGTGTGTGTGTATATATATATATATATATATGCCTAAACATTCTCTAACGGTACAACTGCTTGTCCAAACAACTCGTGTATTGTGGACATAGTTTATATCTCCTCTCCCTCAAATGGCTACGTCTTGTGGGTGACCTCATGGACAGCTTGTCTGAGGACCGGTGGAAGATCCCCGACTGCTTAATATCGAAAATACATTAATAGACGGAACACGTCGTTCACATGTCATTTGGCATTGAAGAGATCAACAAGGACCAGTCGACCATAAGTCAGTATACTCTGCCCTACGATTGGCTTCATCCTAATTAACAAGCACATGGATTGACACAAGCTATAGTGGAGGCTGTGCACCGTTTCTGGTCTTGAAGAGACAAATCACACAATATGTTGAGGGAAAGGTTCCTCCTGAATGTTATGTTGTAAAAAGTATTGTTTCATTGCCTGACTTGGGTCCACACATGGCAGCCCAACTTTAATGTGGTTAAGGGTTTAACTGTTGGTAAAACAAGGATTATAGTTTTACTTCTTGCATAGGATCATAGTGTGAAACACTGTTGTGCTTTAATAACTTCACTTTATCTAACTGCGCAACAGTGAAACTGAGTGTCACCATATGGCAAGGGCCTATTTGAGCACAGGTCACATGGTCACTCCGATTGATATCTATTTTGATATTATACAAATGGAAACTTTGAATCTGTGGTCTCCATGGGTCTCCTTTTCATTTAAAATGGGTTGTTTGTTATCATCAAAATTATATATATTCAGAGACTAAGCCTTAGTCTGTCCCTAAACCACATTATGTTACCTTCTGTTTATCACTTACGTCAGCTCTTAATAAATCCAGTCCAGGTATCCTCAGGTTCCTCTCCCTTATTACTGGGATTACTCAATTTAAAAAGAAATGTTTGTTTCGATCAACAGTTTTCGATATTCAGAGACTGACCGCTAATCTAGCTGCCGCTTTATGTATCATGTATTGGTCTCACCAATATGTATCATGTATTGGTCACGCTATCTGTTTCTTCTTGAACTTCCTCAATATTGACTACAACACTGGCGACTCACGTATTGTGGACATTGGTTATATCAGACTGAACCTCCATTAACTGACTATTCCACGGTCTGTCCGTCTAATTCCTATATTGTTGACACTACGATAAGGAGCATGGACCTCGTGCATCACTGTCTGTCCACAAGTGAGAGGAGCGTCTATGTGTCTGATAGGTCTAAACGTTCAGTGATAACACACCTAGAGATGCTGGCATTAGCCAAGCACTTCATTATTTGGATCGATTCCCCCTTTTATCACTGCCACGAGAAACGTGTCTCTTACACAGGGTCTGCTGCTTGCGGTTCCTCTCGGCTCGACAGACCGTCACATCGAACAACACTGAACTCAGTCATACACAGAGTGCCTGCAGATACCATTGTGAGGGGAGCTTGTAGCCTGTATTCCACGCTAGATGATCTCGACTGTCTGTCTCCATGTGAACCTTATATGCACTGTTGTGTGATCTTGTGCAGAGATCTTCAGTCGAGAGCACAGGGCCCCGTTTCACAGCGCTTTCATAAGCCTGAGATCTCGTAAGTTTAGGATTTGTGAAACTTGACCCCGGTCACAAATCAGTTGAACGTAAGCTACGTTGGCCACAGTTAGTCCATGGATGGGTGATCGTGTTTGGCAGCTTGACTCCTGAGAGTTTCTTGGGCTTCAGTCCTGCCCCACACCGAAGAACCCATGAAAATGTAGTCTCACCTTAGGCAAGTGAATTCGTTCAAACTTACCCTGCAGTGAAAGGGTACCCGGTGGGATAAGACTGAGGTAATATAACAATGTCTCCGCTTTGACATTGAGGAAAGGGGCCGATGTCATGTTAATCCTAAAATCACCCCGATATTGACGGAAATCTATGCTTGGTGCCACGATTTATCAGTACAGTACTGGTTGTACATACATGTAGTAGTTTTGTGGCTGTGAGTTGACACCCCTCCAGGAATTCCGAATTCAAAGAGATTAGAGTCAGACATCTAATCGCCAGAGAATTGATCTTCACATTTAGTTGAAGAGGACACTGATGAGTATCTCATCTTTCATTCTCATGATATAGTCGAAATTGTACATTCGACTTTTCTTATGAATATGGTGAACATTTTGCCACCTTTGATCATTTATTGTGGATGTTTATTTACAGGCTGTTTATTTCTAATACATTCCCACTGTAAAGGAAAATGGTTAAGAACCTTAACTGTCACCCATGCATATACAAGGACCTTTGTCGCAATTTGGCAGAAATGGTAAAGGTCAAATGATTTTATCTTTGATCAACCGGGGCCACTATTCCTGATTTATGAACCTTTTACTGTTTGGCTGGCATTTAGGTTGATGAAATAGTGGCTGGTAATTTACACAGATACTCACTTACTCATCAAATCACCCACTCAGCCACTCCCACACACACACACACCACTCTAAGAAATGAAAAATCCCAGATAGCCATAAAGCCTTAAACAGTTACCTTTACAGCGTTTGCTGACAAGCACCCATTACTGAAAACGTAGGTCCTGTGTTGACATATTGATGATTACGTCTGAATCAAGGACATCTCAGAAGAGTGATTGTGTCAGTTTGGTTTTACGTTGCTGTTAGCAATATTCAGCAATATCTTTGCTGGGAACACCAAAAATAGACTTTAAAAATTTACCCATGTCAGGAATCGAATCCGGGACTTAGGCGTGGCTTTACGTCGCTGTTAGCAATATTCAGCAATATCATTGCGGGATACACAAAAAATGGACGTTAAAAAATTTGCCCATGTCAGGAATCGAATCCGGGACTTAGGCGTGGCTTTACGTCGCTGTTAGCAATATTCACCAATATCATTGCTAGGGACACCCTGGTCTTAGAACGCTTTAACCACAAGGCTACCGTAACGCCCTCGGTAGATATTCAAATGAAGCCTTTGTACACAAAAGACAAACACTATTCCACAAGGCGACAAACGTCTCCCTTACAGTGTTTCAGTAGGGAACACGGTGACCTGGAATGACTCCGAATTGCAGATCTGAGCATGTTCATGAACATGCAAGACAATCATTTCTGCGGCTCGGCACAGGACCGCCTTCAGTCTGTAGATAGGGTCATGCATTTACAACGAATTGATGCGAATATACCAAGGAATGTATATTTATGGATGGATAAAAGAACTGGCGAACAATTGTATGAATAACTATCAACCAAAATGCATATCCATGAATACGTAATGGTGGTGAGTGCATGTATGTTATACCGTCACACACACACCGCGGTGACCTTCGAAGTCCGATAAGGCAGCGGTGATACTTGAGAGGGCGTCATGTTGTAGGGACGCAAGAGTCGGGGGAGGATTAGGCAGGCTGTAACAAAATTTCATTTTTAGCAACTGTCACAGGAGTAGGAAAGAAAAACATTATGATTACCTTTTTTGGCTTTATTCGATTTGGGTGTTGGGTGTGGGAGGGGGTTGTTTCCCTTTGGTTGTTTGTTTTACTTTCATAGCTTTTATTTTGTTGCTTTAGGGTGGGTGGGGCTTAGGGGGTTTTCTTGGGGTGGGATGTGATGCGTGTTTGGGGTACTTATCTTTGTTGGGTTGACTTGTATTTGTTCTTCTGCTTTGTTTTCTTTTTATGTCAGGGTCTGCTATTCTGAGTGTTGTTTTGAGTTTTGTTTTTGGTTGTTGTTTTGGGGTTGTTTTGTTTTGTTTCGCTTTTATTTATTTATCTTTTTTGAGATTTTTTCGTTTGTTCGTTTTGGGTTGTTTTTTGTTGTTGTTGTTGTTGTTGTTGTTGGGGGACTGTGTATGTATTTTGGATTTTTGTCGGAGTATGTGTTTTATCTACCCGTCAATCCAGTAACTTCCATCAACTTGATTGGTCTCTCGAGCCCCCTAATCACTTTATCATGCACGTGTGGGTTCCAGTTTTCCAGTGATTGGGTTTACCGTTTTAATAAAACACGATGTATAATTAAGGACTATTTACATCATTGGGTTAATTCGAAACCTAAATCCATCTCCAAAGGACATATAATCCACTATTTGTCACTTCATCAGTGCCAATGTTCATGTATAATGTTTACCAGTATAAACACCGGCGTCATAAACAAAAATAGTGTTCAGATTATTCATCTGGGATTAACTCAGTGCGTTGAATTCAATACTGACCTCCACTGAACTTAACGAGTCAGTCAGTACACAGAGGGGTTGATTAACCGGCTGTATTTGTTCAACTGCACACGACCAGTCGTTAACCCGGAAGGTTTAAAGTGGTGTACTCTATTTATAACTACTCATGATTCGCTTTCATACAAACCTATTTTAACTATACAACAAAGAAATAAGACTGCCTTTAATAAGACAGCTTCGTCAGCATTCAAAAGAATGAAAAACCGGTCCTTCATCAAATAACACGTCCTTTGAAATTACAGGTACATTTTTTGGGCATGTGTCAAGCTTTCTAATACAGATGTTTATATTTTGTAGGATACGCGTTGATGAAGGTTAAAATAATGAATTATATAGTATCTAGTAGTAGCTCCTGGTTTAATTGGTTGGTTGTAATGCAAAACACAACGTTGCAGATTCATATTTACTCTGGTTTGAACCGATAAGGCGACTCGTTAAACCAACAGCTGCAGTGAGTGGTGCGTGCAAGGATTATCGCGTCGGTCGAAGCTGGAGAACAAGAGGTGTTTCTCGTGGATTGCAAACATCTTGAGTCTGCAGTAACAAGAATACACTGGTCCCATACTTGGGTGCAGATTTGCAAGCCATGTATAAAATATTCAAAATAAAGTGTAGCATTAGAAATCCTAATTTCATTGCTAAACATTGATCAGCTTGAAAATTGAAATGTTTTAACACATGTGTATTGAAACATAGAAATATACGTTGATTGTGGCAAGCTGTTTCTGTCACAGAAAAACTCAATGTATGTTTTATTGACATGTGTTTGCCTGCCTGTCTGCTGATGACAATATGCAGTACCTCAATCTGTGACCACATGCAATTTGAACTAAAGACCCATGAGGCTATACACCATAAACGAAATACATTGATTTGTGGCTCGTGTACTTGAGTTCTGTCTCTGTCACATTATATAATTACACAGGCAGGTGTGTACACGTGACATGTCATTATGTGTGTGGATTGCAAACAAACTGCGTCCACTTTTCTCGGATGACTGGGTCATACGGGACGAAACCGGTGCAAACTCAGATTGTCAGTTTCAATTTCTGCTTTGTACTTGGACAAACGACAGTAGTTCCCTGACTCAATGTTTGTTGACTGGATCGAACGCAAATGCAGAGGGCATGTATTTACAAAACCCAACATCTCTATATACGTTTGTACATTATTAATGGATAACAGCGTCTTTTATTGTTTATTATGCAACGTTTCGGTATGGGTTCTTATACCGTTATCACTCTTGCTTGACAACGGTATATGAATCCATACTGAACCGTCGCATCATATACAATGAAAGAAGTTGTTATCCATAAAAAAAATCTTACTTTTTTATTACTCACTGTATATCAAAAATGCAAATCAAACAGATTATCTCTACATCCACACAATGAGCCTTCTGTGTATCGGCTTATGAACGAGTCATTGAACCAGCCGGACTTCGTTACACTTGAGTGCACACCCACCCTCTCTGACCGGATTCGGTCTCCCGAGTGCTTCGTTTCGAGGGAAGTAAACCCAAGTACAAACTATAGCACTTTGGATTCGCGATTGTACTCTTTGTTTATAAATTTTGGTTATTTGTATTTTTTTCACAATCAGCAATGTATAGTTTAAGTCATGAATACGTGATAAATGTGTTTTACTGATGTCTGTTTATTTCGTTGTATGCGATCTTTAACGCCGCACTCAGTAGTATTCCAGCTATTTGATGATAGTCTGCAGTTAATCGAGTATGGATCAGACAATCCAGTGATCAACAGAATGAGCATCAATTTACGCAGTTGGGACACGATGACGTGTGAACCAAGTCACTTAGCCTAACCACCGATCCCTTTTGTCGTCTCTTAGAACGATCAAATAGGCACTATGTGTGATGCTCATTTGTGGTGTCCCAGCCGTGGAATGTTGCTAAAAGTAGCCTACCGTGCTTACCTATTCACGACAACAAGCAAGAGTTTCTGAAGACCAAACATGAGCCTAATCTTCGCGAATATTTTAGCTAGTAGCTTCACGCTTATTTGTCTGCACGTTTTTTGTCCTTGTTCTGTTTGCAGGGATGAGGCATGATTCAGGCTGTACAGCGTTGTAGGTAAGTAGGTAAATAATAACAATATGGACTATCATGATTCATGCTATAGATTGATGACGTCAACGCTGATGAAACTGATGATGATGATGACGACGACGGTGATGATGATGAGGAGGATGACGACGACAACGACTGCGACAGTCAGTTCTTTGAGAATCTTTCTGCCAAACAAGTGGATGCCCAGTGTTGACATAATCATCACATCTTCAACTGTATCTTGGCGTACCTCGTCCGTATCACTATCGTCTACGCTATACTTGTGTCCCGAGCTCTATCCATGGTATGACCATGGACCTCATTAACTTGTGGCGTATGTATCTGCTTTAACATATCATGGTGTAGACAGCCACGGGGAAAATGCTGCCGATAAGGCTGATCCTGTACTGTTTGATATAGCCAATGGCGCTATTTATATCATTCAATGTTCTGTCCCTGTTGGCGACGAAGTGGTTGGCAAGATTTAGGAAAAGCGAACTGCGTATGCAGATCTCGTTTCTCAAACACCATCCTGCATCCAAAGTATCCAGTCGTCCCAACATCCAAGTAACCTTGGTCTGGTACCTCCTGGCCGCCTGCCGGACGTAGGGTGAGTGACCTAGTTGTCGACTGGGAGAGTGAAACTCCATCAGTGTGAGCTATACAGAACGCTACAGTATAAGCGCCTCCCAAAGACGTCCTGGGCAGCGCTTTGTTGGTCGCTATCTGAAGCTCTTGTCGACAGGTCTAGCCGATTTTGTCGATTTTGAGCCAAACAGTCAAACTGTATAGATCACCCGAAACCCTTTTGCTGCATTTATTAATTTGTAAAAGACATATGCTAACCCAAAGGTTGATGGTCTTTGTGGTGATGGTGGTGGTAGTGGTTATGATGATGACGATGTATTTATCTCTGAAATACATTAATAATTCAAGATGGTGATAATGATGATGATGATGATGATGATAAAGATTCACTTATTTGTAAATTACATTAGATGATGATGATGATGATGACGGCGACGGCGACGGCGACGGCGACGGCGACGACGATGATGATGATGATGATGATGATGATATCACAAGAATGTGCCCTTTCGGATGCCTTTGTTATTCAAAAAGATTTTAAAAGATCGTACATGACGAACACATATTCGTGTGATCTCTTATTAACACCTGAAAAAGAGTAATGTTCAAAAGTTAACAATCAATAACAGATAATACTTTCCGTTCAAAACATTTTCTCCCCAGTATCTTCTCTTTCAGAAAAAACCTGACCCAACATTGATACGTTCAAACATCAATCGCATGAGAGCCTTTGAACACAAACAGTAACAAGTTTGTTACAACGCCCCTGTCTTGATGAATTCCCCAAGGAGCGGACAATGACATTGATTGTATCCGAATTCCCGCAAGCGACAGCATTGCCTTGTGGTTTCGACGCTGTGCAATGTCATACACATTTGAAAAGAACTTTGCGGCTGTCTTTCTTCACAAGGTGACATATATTTTTTCAGAAAAGAGTCAGACTCTGATGAGGCCTTCCATATTCATCTCGTATGCTTGGGTCATTACCTAACTATTGGTTTGGTGAAGGCATGCATATGAGAAGGAGACTACTCGGCTGGTGACTCGATAGTTTGCATATCATCACCCACTGAAATTTGCATTTTAATCCTTCACAGTTCTATATGCACATAATTTGATTTTTTTTTTTTCTTCAAGGACATATGCTGAGGATTCTTAAAGACGAAAGCTACTCTGCCATATCATGACAGACAGGGTATACTTTTTTCGCTTAAAGACACGCCAAGCCATCTTCCACCCTGGTCTGTCTCAAAGTCCATCTTTTACCTATTGCCAAGACATCTCTGCAATACTAAAACCTCTCCATGACGCGCGTCTAGATTTCTCCAGGTTCCACCTATATGGCAGTGGTTTGTAAATAATCGAGTTTGGGCCTGACAAACGATGGCTGATATTATGACCATATCTTAAACATTTATAATGCAATGGCAAGCATCCTCTGGCAACCGGGTCCCGTTAATATTCTCTTCGTTTGTCGGCTTATTGCGGCTCATTGGAAGAAGTTGGTGTTCTTCATTATTTTGCAAGAGGCTTCGACCATGGTTATAAAGAGTGGTAATGGCAGTTTGTGGAATTTGTATTGTGGAATATCATTTGGCCAAGATCCGTGAACATCTCTGTTAGACGTGATCTGCAGCAACCCATGCATGTCGTAAGTTGCGATTAGCGAATTCGAGTAGTCAGGCAACTTGGCACGTGTATGTATGTGTGTGTATGTGTGTGTGTGTGTGTGTATGTGTATCTCTGAGTGTGTATGTGTGTGTGCGCGCGTGCGCGTGATGGTATATCCACCAATATATCTTCAACCTTCCGCCAATATAGGATCACTCTCTCATTTTGTTAACATATCCACCACTATATATATTCATGAGTATTTCCTATATCTTCATATTTTTTGTATACTATCAGCATATCCACCGTATGTAGATATGCCTACTAAGTATTGCCACCTGACGAACCAACACATCACCAAACTTACACCAGACAATAACAGTGGTATTTCGTAAGAACCACGTACAGTAATCCATAATTGTTCGGCACACCTTCAAACAAGATTCGCCGTTTATATCATACCAGTGATGATTCTGCAGGTATCCGTCCACATGTAAAAACAATTTGTCAGAGGTGTTACGGTCGCTTCTGTACTTTGAAATACCTAAATACTGACAGGCATAATCTTATTATGATCGTTTCTATTTATGTAGCGCCGAGTTCCTACTTGGCTGCTCACAGGCACTTTGTTTTTTCCCTCGATCACTGGATGTCAGTCTCCACGGCACATTGTATTATTAATCTCAACACCTTGGGGATCATACAGTTAACACTGTTCCATCTAACGTTAAGCGGTTCGATGTCATCCAGCTCACAATGAGATTTGTATGCGCACCGACATGGGTGTGTAAAAAATATTCTTGCCTACTGGTCCTCAGATGATTATCACATATCGACTCAGCATTGTATGTCTGACTGCTGATTACATTAATCGATAAACGTCACCTGTCATGCCAGGGTCGACGAATACCTTGTTCATCTATCGATACGAATGAATTTGGAATGTGTCCAGGTGTATATCGCCGTGCGCCAGACTTCCGGGTTCTCTGGCTCTACGGGAAGTGATCAAATACCTTCATTAAGATCGTTTTTGTGCGGAAGCCAAAATTGATTTGTATTTCTCAACCTCTGGCGGTGTAATAATCATGATGGTAATCGACCGACATGGCTTCATTTAAAGTGCTGGGATCCAGTTTTGGTTTGAATCACGATTTGGATCATTAGGTATCATTACATCTAACTTTGTGGGGTATTTGTTTACGTGGGTTTAAACAAACACTTTCAGCAGGTAACAACGACGTGTGGATTCGGCCAGAGCTCAACAACCAAAGCATACCCTGTGCGCCTAGTTGGAGTTGAGATTGATAGTAAGCTGTGACGCTGAGACAGACATCCAACGATCGAGGGAAACAAATACCAGCACCTTGAGCAAGCAATAGCTCCGTGGATATACATATCCTATAATAATTAAAATGATAATAATGATAATTCCAGCCAACAAACCTGATCTTGTCCTTTTTGATAAAGCCAATGAAATTATTTATACCATAGAATTTTCTGTCCCTTTTGACAGCAACGTGATTGGCAAGATTCAGGAAAAGCATCATAAATATGCGGATCTCGCCTTTGAAATGTCTCGCTTGCATCCCATGTACACTGTCGTCAGGCTCCCCATTGTGCTCGGTGCCCTTCCATTGGTACCTCCTGATCTCTTGGCACAGATCAGGAGAGTGCCCGGGAGCACAGCCCTTCTGACAATCTGGGTAATGCAGAATCCTGCAGTGTTGGGGAGCCTCCATATTCTCGGAAAAGTTCTTGGTGGGTTCGACTAGGCAGTGTTTCCTGGGAGAAGTCCCATTCGCTGTCTGGGCTGCGTGTAGAGGGGGTGAGGGCCCTGAGCTGATGATGAGCTTGACCAGCCTGACTGTGCCAGCATCACCCGAACCCTCTCTGCTGCATTCTATCCTAATCTGTAAAACATAATAATAATAATAATCGTTGATGTGGGATAGCCTAGTGGTTAAAGCGTTCGCTCGTCACGCTGCAGTCCCAGGTTCGAATCCTTACATGGCTACTATGTTTGAAGCCCAGCTCTGGAATATCACTAATAGGTCAAAGTAAACTCACTCACAAGTGACCATCCTAGATGTTGTACTCGATCACATTGTCAGACACGATCACTTGTTGATGGCACGATACCGTACCTCGACCGTGCGTCGCTAAATAACAACAACACGCAAGTTGATGATAAACAAATTCTCATCAGTCGAAACTCTTAGTGAAGCACTGTTTATTTAATTCAAATCCTAAATGGATCCGTCAACCGGGACTGTATGACAAGGACCATTCGTAACAACTCCTGTCATTCCGGGAAACCGGACGGCGCCTTCATGTAGGTCACGGAAAGAGACGAGTAGTCACGAATGTCAAAGGGACGTGGTTACACTTAAAGCTTTATTATCATGTAACGATTTTCTTGATATCAAAAGGTTCCAAACATTCCCAGTGTAAACCAAAACTATCCAAGCAAGACAGTTAAATCAACAATGATTTATGGATGACATTAATTACATTAATAATTTACCGTGTTTCTGTGGACCTATTAATAGCGTTTCGTTGATATATCAGACTGGGACAATATTAATATTCATATTGTCTTTCAAAATAATTATTAGCATTATCAAAACTACACTAGGATGACGAATACAGGTTTGGGTGTTTTGGTGCCGGTTAAGAATGCTAATAAATCACCCTCTGGCTACCTGAATATTGGAATCTGGCCCAGAGGAATATGTTGGGATCAGTATCAACTTAATGGTAACCCGACGCTGTGTTATACTAAAACCCGCATAACCATCCACTACGGCAATACATCTTCAAGTGGCATTTGACGAAGAAGAACAGCTTTTATGAATTTGACATTTTCTTTATTGCAACAGATGCGCGTTTGGGTGTTGATGCAAGCACCCTTATCAAGCACGTTCTGCTTCGTTGGCACTACTCATTATGTTCAACTGATTCGTTTACCCGACCATATATTACACTGTCCGGTTTAATTTTGAATAATGTCACCTGAGTAATTTATACTTGTCGGTAGAAGTGAATACATTTGAGATCAGGTTGACATCGTGCTAGGACGACGCTTAATTTGAAATATTTGCCGGACAAATTATTTATTATTTGCATTGATATGGATGGTGGTCTTGGCGTCTAAGCCGTCGCCGTGCAAAGCTGTAACCCAAAGTCGTGCCAGAATAGGGGCGGCGGGGTAGCCAATTGCAAGTGGTTACAGCGTTGGCTCGTCACGACCAAGACCCAGGTTCGATTCCCAAAATTGGTACAATGTTTGAACCCAATTTCTGGTGTCCCCCACCCCTCTCCCCCACCATGATATTTCTGCAATATCGCTAAACGTGACGTTTAACTAAATCCACTCACTCACTCGTGCCAGAAACCTATTATCTGATCATGGGTTCGAATCCCAGTTGACCCTAAATTGGTTTCTTGGTGATTCAGCACTGTACCCCTGGGATTCATCAAAATGGTAAAACCCGGAATCACTTTGGGTATTCTTCCAGATCAGGCTAAAAAAAGCTCAAATACTGAAACCCGCCTCATTCTAGATTCTACCGTTTACAGACTAGCATGATGTTGGGCTCTTGCAGAATATAGCGTCAAATATCTTAACATTCGCAGATATTATTTGCAGTACAACGTTTATATTACAAGGAGCGATCGTCCTCGTCTGGTTTCCAAATAATGCATTTGTTGGATGAATAATCTGTATCGACAGTAGTGATCGAAATCAGATGTTCTTTAAAGGGACGTAAGTTGTGTATTGAAACGGATAAATCGAATTATATGGCAGATTCCAAGTCTGAGTATTTCGACAAAAGCGACTTAGCGGTAAGGTGGTCTTAACATAGGCTGTCAGGTGCGCAGCAAGCCATTTGTTTGAGTAAGGATAGTTTGTTAGATAGCTTTGTAGGACGGGGGCGTTGTCCACGCGTTACCACCACTGTGACGTGATCAAGATGGCTATCTAATAACGTCAGGTTGGCATTGTGCTGGGTGTGTTGATTTGATACAAATGGGAGGAATTCAGAGCCAGGAAAGGTCCCCAGACTTGTTATAAGTGACGTGTAAATGGATACAGTAGTCAGACTCAGTCAGACTTGACTGACTGCATGACGTTGGACTGTGTTGATTACAGTTATCACCAGCTTGCGTGGCTCAGAACGTTTTTCTCCAACGTTGAACAGCAAAGCATCATATTGATTTAATAGAGTACTCTACCTCTGTCATGACATGATATGACACGTGACGTGACACGTGACGTGACTAGGTGCATACAACTAAACACTGGACACTTGGTTCTCACAAGTGTCGCATATTGTGAGATGCGGAATATTTCGTTCCGCATGTGAGTATGTGCTTTGTATCAGATGACCGGATGTAATAAATGAAGCATGTGGCGGAGAAAAGACGGAACTGTCGTGTGGTAATTCGCAGTTGTAGGGTCATACTGCAAGAGAACTACGAGCAGCTTTTTAATGAATTCTTCTAATTTTTTGTGTTAATGTCTTCTTGCCCGAGTCTCTCTAATTCCTGTTCGGTGTTTGGGGCACCTTGTAACAGGTTTCTTGTTTTCTCAGATGTCGGATATTTACCTACAGTGATGGGGTACAGTTATGCTGCTTGAAGTGACTGGGAGATTTTGGCAGAAATTGATTTTACGATACGCGCAGCTATTTTGGAACAGACACACTCACAATACTTTCAATCAAGTGCGCCCCGTGTTTCCAGCTGATGGCTGGACATACGTTGACCTAATTTTGTACAGTCACGAAATATTTGAGTGTTTCAGGACAAGAGTGTTTTGGGAAAGTTTGGGCACAGTATGTGAACGTGGCTTATGAAAAACGCTGCGCAACACCTACACCAGTATCCACGTGTTCTACTAACGAGCCATCTCACACTTTAACTTCCCTTGTTACAATACAAAACATCCTTTTAACATCCTACACGAAACGTATTGGCCAACCCGAGAAACGCTTTTAACCTTTTTACCAAACTTGTCATTCTTTAAACGTAATTAAGAAGACGGTTATCCAATAGTTAAAAAGTGGTTACTGCTCGCCAGGCCCGACACGTGAGACAGTAGACTATTACATGTGATACCCTCAACACATTCGTTAGTATCTACTCGGCTGTCAATTCTCAAGGGAGCATGGTATCGATTGCAAGCGGAAGAGTCTTCATGCCAGCTGAAGTTGGTGCCAACACTGAGGTATGTGTTCTTCATCACTTGCATACGATTTTTGGGCTATAAGGCTTCTACTTCCTGTATCATTCTTCCACAAAACGTGTGTAGTCTTATTCCAGTCAGTTCGTTGCTCGTACATCGATTTCGGTAGCCTGAGGTAGCCTAATGGTTACAACGTTCGCTCGTCGCGCCGAAGACTCGGGTTCGATTAAGAACATGAGTACAATCTGTACAATCCATTCCTGCTTTACCCTGCCAAACTCACTCACCGCGTTGGCTTTGCACTTTGAAAAGATACGTTCGTTGTCTCATAATACATGTTCCTCAAGCATTTCATTGGGACATGGAGGTTTGCAGGGTAAATTTAAACAATAGGGATTTTAACATAGTAGCCAGACATGCATTTGTTCTCAGCTTCCGGTTCCCAAGCTCAAGGGACCCACATTATGAAGCGATGAATTTGAAAGACCTGATTTTCCGTGTCAGCGGGCATGTCATAGTTAGCTGCCTGAGAACATCTGACTTGTACTATGCATTGTATAACCATGTATTGTGAACAACAAATTATCTGCTTTTCAATTTGATGCTACGACATCCTCTGTTTTTTTTAATAATAATGTAATGAATGTATATGTTTTCAAAACAAAATTGATATGGTTTCTTTCTCTTTTTTTGGTCTGTGAATTCGGGCTTTATCTAGCCAAGGTATGGCTGGAATAATGTGGATGTGACGTAATTCCCAACTCAATTCAGCTGGATAATCAGTACTCTGGTTGGTTTATTCCGTGTGTCCGGGGTTAGAAATAGTCTTCAGTATTGACTGCCTGAGGTTGGGTTTACGCCGCTTTCAGCAATATTCCAGCAACATCACGGCGCGGAACAACAGAAATGGGCTTCATACATTATACCCTTGTGGAGATTCGAACCCGGGTCTCAAGAAGGCGATGGGCAAGATTACTCACCGTATGGTCCAAACATACAATTGCATGCGTCAGAATATATCATTCGTATTAACACCGTGTTGACGTTAGAATTTAACTTGTAGCATTATTGGACAGTACAATGCAATGAATATTCTACATTTGATTGAGCATGGCAAAAATAACACTGACTTGACAGAGCCCAGAAATATTCTTAAATTCAGCCGTTGATATAATCTAGATATGCTAAATCTTATTGTGTCATTATCACAGGAAATCAACTGAGATAGCAGATCAAAGCACTAAAGCACAGAACAAACTCATCTAAAGGTCAAAGTAGAGAATGATTGAAGAAGAGCAAGACACCATCATTGGAGTTTGGGAGGTTGGTTTTACCCCACTTTTGGCAATATAACAACAATATCACGGCGGTGGAACCAAACATGGTCTTCACACATTATACCCATATGTGGAATTGAACCTGGATCTTTGGCGTGACGAGCGAACGATGTTACCACTGCCCCGCCACCCCTCTTTATTGGAAGTATGTTCTATGAGAAGCGTGATGAATAGTTGGACAGGTAATGACATAAAATAACCACCATCTCTGTTAAACATTTTCACTGCTTGAGTTAGTTAAACCGTATAGAAGGAGAGCAGACAACGTCCCCCCAACTGCGAAGTGATTAAATCGTAGCAGGCAGGTGCCAGACTGTTGTTGAATGTAAACCGCTCTATGACTCTGATTCCCCATACAGCTTGCAAATTGGCTATGGGGGTTGGGGGTGTTTTGTATGCTTGGTCTAAATATGTAACATCAGTGCCACGGTTGACCAACAGCCGAGGATGTTTTGAAATCAGTCTCATCAATAGAAGCGGTACCATACTGTGAGTAGGTTTCCCTCCGTTCCTCTGGAATATGGATTAGAACATGCTGTATGCCTTGCGTAGTGGCACTCTGTGGCCTCGAGTGGGAGAATTAGCAGGCGTGTCACAGGGTGGTGTGGGTTCAGGGAATCCAAGTGAACTATAAGAGTTGACTGTGATATTTATTCCACTATTGTAAGCATAAACAATACAAGTGAAACCCCCACCTTTCATTTACAGTGAGATGGATTCATGTGCGTGAGATTAGTTTCACCAATCAGAGAAAAGGGAACTTCTCGCTTTTCCTTTATGATGAGATGTCACAAGTGGATGAGGTTGCTTTTCCCGATCATGTCAAAGTGCAATCTCAGAAGTCCTTTTATAATTATATAACGAGTGCAATCGTCCATCTTCTCTCATGCAACTATTTTGATGACAAGTTGCCTTTATATGCATTTATTTATAAAAAGGAATCTAGGAAGCTCACTAAGATAAAAAAAAATACTGTGTTCAGTTATTTACCACGTTTCATTCACCTTGATTCGATACAATCATGAAACGTGGTTTAGGCACGTTTTGGACACAAACAAAGGTAGTACCAATTGTCCTGTCACAAATAATCCACTATGATGCCTTCCGATGCCGCTCGTCACTGCTGAACACTTCTTGACAAGGACTGTAGACTTTTACTCCATTCTGCTAGGAGTGTGTTCACCTTTTGTGAAGGTTTCCGTGACGTATATTGACGTTGGCGTTTGACGTCTATCGAGTTCGTGCCACAAGACTCTATTGGGTTCAGATTCTGATATCTTGAAGGCCATGGCAAGACATTGACGTCTGAGTTTTACAGGAAGTCAACAGTGACTCGAGCTGTAAGTGCTGTAGCGGTGTCGTATTGAAGCAGTTCCCTCCGCTGGTTGACAATCGGAAGAAGGTGACGTTGATAAACTTGGTCGATGTACCGATTTCCTGTCGGGTACAACTTAATCATCTCCCACTCTGATCGTTCCACAACGACCTATCGAATGCTGTTCGGGTCATGACGTCCATTTTGACGCCAGTGGACACGCTGTCATCTATCTCGACGTTGGAGATAAACCGTGATTGGCCGCGAGCTTTGTTGATTCTCTGGTGTTGCTCCATGGCATATGTTGTGTGCAACAGATCAATGTAAATGAACAATTACGGTATTCTGTGTCGAATTACTGCCTCTCTCTCCATATCGTCCTGACCCCATGCACATGCCCTACGCTCTCGGTCGCAGAGGCCATGCGTTAACGTAGATGAAAGACCCGGAAATAGTGATCTTGTGGATTGGCAGTAACGTTTTCTCGACGATCTTGAGTTGACGTGACGATGGTATACCGATCTCATGAACGACAATATGGTGTTCAGGGGCACGCTGAAAATTTGCCCACCTACATACACGGATTCTCCAGTATCATGGCGCACAGTGACGACTTTGCGATTGGCAGCGTTCATATTCTCGACAGTTTTCAACTGTCTATACGTCTAAAATGCATGACCATCGTTGACATTGGCGTATAACCTTTTACGTTTATGGGAACCGCACATCACTGTCACAACCTGCTGTTGCATTCTGCGTTAAATGTCCATGCCATGATATTTTTGTGCTGTTGTATAAACATTGCTGTACAAAGTTCTAAAGTTTAGATATTTAGATAATGGCACTCTCGGTGTTAGTTGAATGACATGTTTTCCAGGATTATTGCATCGACTGATCGGTAAAATATATAATTAGCCGCCCATGCTTGACTGCAGGTAAACATGTTCATCTCCACATTCAAGAAGCAACATCATCGATATCAACGATCCCATGCATGGTATCAGAAAGTGTCTCTTCGCACATCATTGGGTGTTAGTGGAGTATCAAGTGACTTTGTTTTTCTTTGCCCTCGAGACTGTGTCTATTTGTCCACTTAGTGGTGCTTGGTCACCGAAGACAGTGGTAGTTACGTAGCCAAGGAGCACTTCACCGACAGGGCACCCGTCTAGCAGACACACACCAGTGCTGATCTGAGCCAGATAATGGCCAGTGTTACTGGTGTCAATACCATCGATCTGTTTAGAAACAGACGGAATGTGTCTGTAGCTGCTGGGCGAGAGACACGGAAATTGCCGCTTTTGCTGTGTTATCGTGTCTTGGATTCTATTTACAACGATTTTCGCGAGATTTGTAAGACCGCTTCGGAAAAAGAGTTTACATCTCTCATGAAAATAGACAAGCGATAAATATTATGTGTGGTCGCCATTATCACATTTGTCTCATGTTCACATTTAGACAGATGATTACTTTTTCAGTGGAGTGTTTGGGCTCTGTTAAGCGAGTGTTGTACTTGGATGCTAGTTATTCGTGGCGATAGGTTACCATGACATTGTTATGTCGTAACCTCGAGTACAACCGAGTTAGTACAACAGCTTGAATCGTCAATAGTGATAATGGTGACTCTCTCTGTCCTGCCGTTTTGTCCAGGACCTACCTATTACGATACACAATTGCAGGGTCAACATACGAAGATGTTGCTACGTTACGCAGACTTGATAGTGTGTGATACTACTATTAAGATACTGTCAAAGTGTCTGATTCTAAAGTAGGCTACTAGTATTTTGATGCTGACTAATTCTGCTGGAATGGTACTGAATAATTTAACTGGCATGATACTATTTCGTAGTACTGGTATGATACTGATTAATATCATTGATATGAATCCGATTAACATTACTGGAATGATACTCATTATTATTACTGGTATGATACTGATTACTATTACTGATATTGTACTGGTTGGTATTATTAGTATAATACTGTTTAACACTTCTGACATAATACTGTTTTATACTGATAATGCTTGAGCCTGTTCCTTTATTGTTTGATACTGATGATATGTTACTGTGATACTACTGGCATAATACTGTTTAATACTGTTCTCAGAACCTATTTCAACTTAGCCGATAACGTCTTAACCGCTATGATGAACGTTTTGGACAGCCAGCATGAAACTGGTACACAATCCCCCTACCCCCCTCGCTGGCAACAGTTATCAACGCATGAGATTATGCTGCCAAATCTATTTTCAGTTCAATTTCTTCAGGTCAAGTCAAATCAGAACATATCAGTCTCTTAGTTCGTTATATATCCGTGGAAAATCCATAATCCCCTAACAGCCCTAATTTCAGTTAGGACCAAATATTAACACCCGAGAGGCACGGGCGTTGTGTTTTTTAATTTACCATGTCAGTACGTCAGAAATCTCCAGTGCACGGAGGGGTATTCGTTTAGGGTTTAGTAATTCCCAGACAGATCACGTGCCAGTGATATCAAGACCATCCCGCACCGACCTCCAAAACACCACTACGTCTTAAATAAAGCCACGTCACGCCGATTCGTCCGGACATAAATAGAATAGAGAGGGACAAATAGAATCCACGACACCCACTGTCGCACGCAAAACGACGAGGGGGTTCCGGAATTATTGACACACGTGGTTATCTAATTTGCTCTGTCTAATCCAAAATAGAATGCAATTTGTTCAGGCGTCTACGTTCCGTCACTGCACCATATGTAACTCAGCCATGTTATTTATACCTAGTCGGGGGAACGTACGCACGCTTTTCATAGTGTAATTAGGTTAGTGAGTGAGCAATATTTCAGCTATATGATGGCGGTCTGTAAATAATCGAATCTGGACCAGACAACCCAGTGATCATCCGCATAAGCATCGGTCTGCGCAATGGGGAACTGATGGAATGTGTCAACCATTGATCTACGTAGTTAGGATATGATGAAATGTGTCAAGTCAGCAAGTCTGGTCACTGATCCCGTTAGTCACCTCTGACGAATCGGTCAGTGTGAGATATTGGATTCACTTGGACGATGCGCGAGGTGCCTGAAAAATCCATTCATTTTATAAACTGCCTATGTATTTCACTACAACTTTGTAAGAAGTTGAAAATCGTTTAATTACATAACATTAAACGAATGTGTTTCTGTCAGAACTAGAAGCTAAAAAATATAATATACTTTCACTGATGTTTGTTTTCTCGTAAACGTATGATTTTCTTTCGCTGTGTGAATTTATGCATCACAATATTTTGAATTCGTTCCCAAGGTATATATATATATTGACCTATTTCTAGTCAGTTTCTAAAAATACCTGATTTAATTAGGCCACAGTATATTGTCAAAGTGAAATAGTCAATCGATTTACACTGACTGTAACATATAAATAAAGAGAAATGGTTGTGGTTGTGAGTAATGTTGTTCCGTTTGAGTTTAATTAAACCTCAGCCATGAATATCGATAGAACAAAGCATTTAATTGTTTGATCAGTGTGTTAGACTTTAAAGCCTGAGCGACTTGTAATAGCCCAGTGACAAGCAGTAGGCCCACAAACTACAATAAATGTCCCATTCCTCTCTGGATGAAAGGCCGTTCTTACAATAAAAAGACGTGTGAAGACTTGTTTCGGGTAATACGATTAAGCGCAAAGATTTATGCTCCGAATCAGCCAGGGTTATTGTGATCCTGACTGGTAAGATTGGTGTTTAACCCCGCATGCAGGACAGAACAATATTCCAGCTGTATAACGGCGGTCTGTAAATTGTTTCCAATTGCGCAGATCGATGCTCATGATGCTAATCACTGGATTATCTTAATCTTATTTCATCGTATTTAAAGAATACTGATGAGTGTGGAGTTAAACAACAAAACGACAACCAACCAAAATCCTTAAATCCATACAACATATTATGCAAAAACTTCCATGAAAATACATAGAAAACATGTATACCCATCTTCATAAGACAATCAATGGAAAGTCACTTGATAACAAACTGAGCTATTGTTCAAATTAATTGTACTGTCAAGTTTAACCTTGGATTCAAACAAGCATTCCTGAAGTTTACGTCTTCAAGACTGCCGCCGAATTTGAATGTTTCAACCATAACTATGACCCTGTAAATACATCATCATAGAAGAACCACTAATCGTGAGTTCCGTTTTTGATACCATTATACGTTGGTGTATAGTTTCTTATGCCTGTCAATATGTGTACACTGTGGAGTTATAAAGATGTGGCATTGCTGTAATTAGTTCTAAGAATAGTGTGAAGTAATTAAATTTGTAGTTCTAGTTACAGTGTTTCCTTACAAGAAACGTTATTGTTTCTTGTCGTACCATTGATTAGTGTTCGTCGTGTCGCGAAAATAATTCACAGGTTATATGATGTGTTTGTTTGTTTTTGCATTATACTATCCGTGAAATTGAAATGTTTTCAGAACGTTCTGTCAGTAACTCTTCTTGCTGCGAGTGAGTGCTGTATTTCTCGGAAGTTGTGAAGCTGGTTACATGTGATGAAATTGAACAATGTAACGAAGCAAGTAGATTTGGTTTAAGCCAACTGTATTTTAGCAGAATTATTGTCCATCGGCTTGATAGTCCAAGTGTCGGATGTCAGAGACACTTACCACTGTGGCACAACTCACAACTGGGGCATTCGCGGATTTACGCTTGAATAGCGGATCCTGACCCTCAAGGCAGTCGCATCCAATTTCATCTCCGTCTCTTTCTTATTTATCAAATGTGTACTTAAGGAGAGGGTCCCTGAAATGTTTGATTCCTGATCATGATGCTGCAAATATAGTTTTCAGAAGGCTTGACGTAAGCAGGTCCTTTTGTTAATAATGAGTTCATTTTTTCACCATTAGTCTTGTGCGGTGACGTAATTAACGTCGCACCGGCACACGTTGAATATACGTGTATACGTTACATTTTATTACCGCTTACGTAAAGGTATATTTAAGGAAAACCTCATTGTCGTCACGTGCGCGATGCGCTCAAAGCAGCTTGATTACTCCTCGACATAAATAGCTTCCTGATGTCAGTTCGTTTCAAGGATAAAAAAACGACAGTAACTTGATCGTTGTTTACGTTGCATCGAATGTCAGCGTCATCAATTTAGGCGACATCGTGACGGCGTATTCGTCTAGGTTAACAAGTTGTGGTCATGTTCCATACTGCTAAAACTCATTTTTCCAGAGGATGTACGTCACACCAATGTCGTACTCAGCTGCGTCCTTATGTTTACCAGCATTCGAAATCTATGGCCATGTGCATGGTTTCTCGTAAGTGATAAACAACTTGGATCTGCATCACTAGAGTCTTAATGAACGCAGTAACGGATGCAAACCTTTGAAGTTCAAGCAAGAACAGCTACAAACTCCTTTGTTGTGACTTTGACCTTGTTGTATCACAACTTTGGCAGACTGGAACTCGGAACTATGTACAGTGTCATAGTCGTAAAATATAATCCTACAGTAGTGTCAACGCCTAACATATGGTCTGCGCCGACTGGAGACATAGTACGGTGTTAGACGAAGAGTACATTGACAAAGACGAAGGCATAGTTGAGTTCAAACTTCTTTAGTTGCTTACACGAGACATGACAAACTTGAGTGGACTTCCAGCTCAACCCAGGGCCTCCCGGCGAGCGACATAATCCTGCTCACGGTCGTCCCAACACAGACAGTCGGAATACCGGACTCCACTCTCTCAATATAGATGTGAGCACACATATACAGTCTTAACAACAATGGACAGGTAAAGATTCAACAATGGAAATAGCGCAACAATAGCTCTTCCTTCTACAGATGATAGAATGACAGACACAGCCAAGGGGGATAACCAACAAAGACCATAAATATATACAGATATTGATGGAAGTGACAAAGTGGAACAGGGTACCTGACAAGACAATGGACGCTACAATAGTGATAAAGATTAAGAATTAAGAGGGGGAGGGGGTTAGAAATATTTGGATGATGACTGTCCTAAATTAGACACTATAACAGTAGGAAGGTAGATTGGTGTCCAGTTCATCCCCCAGCCGTTCCAGTCAGTATGCTTTGTGTATCAGACAATAGCCCTGTTTAGGGGTCTCGCTGAATCTCAACCTTGATCTGGCTTTGAAAATGTAAATGTACAAACCGATGCATGTAGTGTGAGATTAGATATCCCCGTCGCTCGGGCACGGTAGATGCGATCTGCTGATTCACACTCTGTCTTTGCATCAATGTATATCATGTGATATTTATGTCCTAAGCACATGTTCCACTCAGCTCGTTCCTGTCCTACATCAATTTCCCTCCCAGTTTATTCCTGTCCTACATCAATTTCCCTTGCGACTCATCCCTGTTCCAGATCTATGATCCTCACAGCTCATTCCTGTCCTTCATCTCTGCTCCCCACAGATCATTCCTGTCCTATATCTACGTTCCTCGCAGCGCTATCCTTATAGACATATGTTACAGTTCAGTATACTTGTCTTAGATGTTAATTTTAAGACCGAACTTCCGTCACCACAGACCTAGCTCCCTTCAAATGGGTGGAGTATTGCTGACTGGGCATAAGACATTCAACATTAAGCTATTATTCCTAAAACGTTTTCAGCATCTCCAAACACGTTAAGGCTATACGGTTACGAAACAACGTCTCTCTTTTAAATGAACTGACGCAACAAAAACTGGGCGCACATAGTTTCAAATAACCCGCACGGTCGTTAGCAGGAACATTGGCGCACACACGCTGAAAAGCTAGTCAGCTGACAAACCCGTACTCTCGCCGTGGAATAACGATATGTGTATTTCTTCACAAGCCGCCCGTGTTGCTGCCGAAAACTGACTTAATTAGGTTTTGTTTTTGTAAATCTTTCTTGAAATGATAAAAATAGACTCGTCAAAGTTTGAATTCAAATTGAATGTAAATTGAGAAATACATTAAAACCCGTGTAACCTTTGCATCCGATAGCGATTTGAAAGACACATTTGCGATTTTAACTTTGAAGCGTAGAAACTCGACACAAACTAACCGTGAAGGTGTAATGAATTATGCATTACCATTTGATCAACACAACGAGATACATTATCGTTGCATCGACATTGGACTGATTATAGCTTGACTTGCCACTGATGTAACACAAATCCTTGGTTAATTATACTGTTTAAAGAAAGTAGGGTAATCTGAACTTTCAGTTTGGATAGGTGTAAGCGTTAACAGGCGTTTCAAGGACAGGCATGAACGCGCCACCATTTTTCTTTATCACCACCCCTAAACACAGCGCATGGGATGCACGTGCACAACCGAGTCCCCAAATAAATGTCCATGGGGTGTCATTCCTGATTTTAACAGTTTTCAAAAGGTCGATAAATCATTGTAGACCATTAGTTTTGACAATTTTCTTGCATCAAGCAGTTGTTAGTGTTTATATCTACTCGTTTTGTTTGAAAATGAAAACTATACACACTGAAATGTCACCAATCATGTTTCAAGAGCAATCATTGTACAAACAAACATGGTCAAAAGGATGTGCAAGTGGTGATTATCACTCTATTGATGTATGCAAGTCGTTTCATTTTTCACACGAATTATCTTATTCCTACCCAGTCCAACAACGTGTAAAACAGTTATATGGACTTAGATCCAATATGGCGGCATAGAGTTAGTTGATCAACGTGCGAAGGATAGATTCGGTCAAATTCGGTTTTTGAAAAGCAGAAACTAGCGAAATACAGAGTGTACGAATGATTAGACAAGATTTGTTTTTATTTATGTGACACTTGAGAATTTAATGTGACACTTGGAGCAATTAATGGCCAACTTGACCGTTGTCAACTAGCGGGGATGGAAACGCCACTGATCCGCGATTATAAGACTGGGTTCTGTTTAGAAGAAACGTTTGCGCATCGTGCTGCAGGTGAAGAGGTACTAGTTTTCCCGAAGCATACGGAAATCACCGAGACTTTGCGAATGATCACTTTTTGAAACAACGTCGCTGATTGCACAACGAAATCTAATTGCAACCAATCACGAATCCACACCACTCGCGCCATGAAACGGCCGTATTAGAACAGAGGTTACGTAGTAAGATATGACAGGAGTAACCACTGTGGGAAGAGAATGTGGATACAGATACAAGGATGGAATCGATAATCCAAACCACTATCCTAGGTTTCTTACGTTCCCAAGGGAGAACCTCAGAACAGGAAATACGGCGCCTCGGACGATTGGACCTCGGCACCTTTCGCCTCACTGATAGAGATTACTTAGTGTCAAGGCGTCACCTATATATTAGAAACAGGAAGAAAGAAAACTACGTGAAGGGAATTATTCGCTGACTGTTTGTGGTAATGTCAATTTTCTCGAACGAGGATAACTATTTTTCAAATGATGTAGTTACTTCAAATATCCAATTTCAGGAAGGTCATTATTTCTCAACAAAACATGCTTCTTGTAAATATCCTGTGTATATAAACCATAAGAAACAAGCAAAATCAATCAAAACATGTATTCATCGCCAACGGACTTTATTCTCGTATTTATTATTTTGTTATTGTAATTACTGTTTACAGAACGTAAAGAAAATTCAAGGCAAAAAGTAACTGATATTTCTCTCGCAAAAAGAAATCATGATTTGTACTTTAAAAGGGGTATTTTAATTTTAATTTAAGGGTATTGTATTTTAGAACTTTTTTTTAAAAAAAAAGTATTTTCCAAAATTTAGCAAATTGTTTAAACATAACTGACGGCTATCAGATATGTGCTAATTGAGATTCCTAATCGTTTTCTTTACAAAAGTGATACGATAGCAAATTTGATTTGTTGTGAAAGCAAATATCACATTTCGATTTCCAAAGTCTTAGAACCTTCCATTGTCAGGAACAAGTGTCTATAAGCTCCGAAAAAGATCCCCTAAGTCTTTGCCCGCGTTTCCACGCCATCCATCACGTCCACGTGAAGCTACTTTGCGGTTTTTGTTTGTTGTTTTCTGGGTTTTTATATTTACAGAAGTATATTTTTTATCGACATGTCGATGAGATCTCGAATATCTTTTTGGCGGTTTCCCAAGTTGAACGCTTTGAGTCTGGCCAAACGTCTTGATTCCTCCTTCCATAGTTTGGCATCTTCTGGTCCATTAGTACTAACAACACAAACACACGTACGCACGTACGCACGCACGCACAAACACAAACAGGCACACAGGCACACACGCACACACTACGTTCTTTCTTGATAGAACTTATCGGAGCCTATTTCGGTAAGACTCAGCCGTGTTTCGAAGTGTTGACATCCATTCAGTCAAATTATCATTAACAAGCGTCCGTCACGCTCAAGTGGCGACAGGGAATACGGTACGAGAAGATAAAACGGTCAGGGAAGATCCAGTGTCCAGTTTTGAAAATGCTAGAAAAACTTTCAATCTTTTCTTGAAGTCTGCAAACAGTTGTAGCAGATAGACTGTCAGTCACACTCAAATGAGAGAAAAGTGTACGTCACAGTGATATGTAAGTCAATATGACACAAAGTACAAGTGCATATCAAATGTGTACGAAACAGAAAATGTACGTCAAAACTGTACAGGACAAAAATTACGCTACAGTTGCATGAACCCGTGTATGTATGTCAATACAGGACAGAAATGTACGTCGCAGCTGTATGGACTAACCATTGTATGTCACAATTCTAAAAGACAGAAATGTACGTCACAGCTGTGTGGACTAACGGTTGTATGTCACAATATACGTCACAGCTGTATGGACTAACAGTTGCATGTCACAATTCTAAAAGACAGAAATGTACACCACAGCTGTGTGGACTAACGGTTGCATGTCACAATTCTAAAAGACAGAAATGTGCGTCACAGCTGTGTCGACTAACGGTTACATGTCACAATTCTAAAAGACAGAAATGTGCGTCACAGCTGTGTGGACGAACGGTTGCATGTCACAATTCTAAAAGACATAAATGTATGCCACAGCTGTATGGACTAACGGTTGCATGTCACAATTCTAAAAGACAGACATGTACCTCACAGTTGCATAAAACTATGAATGTACGTCAAGTCTATACAGGACAAAAGTGTCCGCCACAGCCGTATTGACTAGGTTATGTCACAGTTATACAACACAGCAATGTACGTCACAACTGTACTAATATGTATCATGTTTATAAGGTTTTACGATGTTACTCCAACGCACCAGATGACATGTTCTCAAGAACAGCGCTAGCGTTACCAAAGCATAACCTGTTGTAACAGAAATAGCCTGGTCAATAATTCCGTCCGGTCCCCTGTCAGCAGGCTGAATCCACACACATATATAGCAGCATCGGCTGGTCATTCAGTACTGAAAACAACTACAGCTCCAGTAGATAATGCCATCATCTTGTGACCATTTTTCAATCCTGAAAATGACAGCCTGTGCTGGCTTCAAATATGTCACAATCAATTTCGTGTTTTCAAGGCCATTATCGCAGACATCTGAAGCGGAAGTAAAATATCGATAGTCTCTTGAAGGAATACGTTTCAGAACAAAAGGTTTCCCGATGATATCACTGTCACTATACATAGCTATATGCCGATACAATGTATTTTGTGTAGGTATTTCATTGTTCAGCCTGTCAAGATGAGATAGAGAAAGGAGATGCATGTTTTGTACAGACATTCTTTGAAATGATCTGAATATTTGACCGACATGCAACTTCCATGCTCCGTCCATGTCCTTTGCATCAAGCGGATTGACCTGGATGTGTTCTTGTTTAATATTTTATTGTAGTCGGATCAATGCTTATTTTCTGTTGAAGGAATCCAGCGCCTAAGTTGAAAACAGTCGTAGGAAGATTAGAGGTTTAGTAATATACAACTATTTCACGGCGGAAAATATAATAAAATCGACTCAATACTTCGCGAGAGAGATGGGCGACTATATTGACCCAGCAATCATATATTTATATAGTTCGTGATATTTTGCGATCATTGTGGGAGTGGTGGGGGTTGTGTATTTGTTTTAGTTATTTCTTATTTCTTGATTCCATTCGATCTTGTCATGACAAAATCGTCTGAATACCCTTGACGTTTCGTGTTAGAATCTATCTCCAGTAAGCCTTGCTCGTCATAACAAGTGACAAACAGATCGGGTGGTCAGGCTCGCTGACGCGGTTGGCATATGTCATCGTATCCCAGCTGTGTACATCGATGCTCATGTTGTTGATCATTGGATTGTCTGGTCCAGAGTCGATTACGTACAGCAAAAGCTGTAATATTGCTCAATGCGGCGTAAAAATAAACTCATTCGCACACTTAAATAGGATGTCATAAAGCCGTTGTCACTCACTCATACACCCGTATATTTCACTTTACTTAACACGGATGTCAAATGTACGCATGGCTTAAAAACATTATACAATAATGTTACGGAATCTGAAAAGACAAAAACATTCAAATGTTGAACGGCAGCTTTAGGTTTCTCTACACCATATCAACATCACATGCTCCCCGAGCGAGGACAACTCAAACGGACAGAGGCATGTGACAGCTGTGATTGGATGAAATAGTGTAAGATGTTTATGTGTTTTAAAAGCACATCCACCCTGTTATTAAAACTGACCACAATTTTAAGCATGTAGTGCTGTCATTTTTATCACCATGGGTTATGCTTATGTGTGTACATATATTTTGAAGTAGGTGACATTTGGTGCGGAGATGGGGGTTGATGTGTTCCGCTTCCTGTGCTGGGAAAATACGGCGAACTTGTGTTTTATTGTAGCTTAGAGGCCAGACTGTGCCCATGTGTACATATTGGCTGTTGATAGCCTGTATAATTTTTAAGAAAATATAACGTTACTATAGAAGTCTATGGAAAAACATTTGGTGTCGTGTAACCTTTATGACTGCGCAGGATGGATGCTAGCAAGGGAGACAACCCCTATGGGTAAAAGACGCCTGAGACATTGTAGGGCGCTTCGTACAGGAATGACGGCCATAAAAAGACAATTTAGCGACGAAATATGATTTGATAGAAAACGTCTGAGACACAAGTATAACAATGGTTCTGATTACACCTTGTATATATCACCTCGATCTCGCCTTCAGCAATACTAGCCCACACCAAACACTCACCATAAAGGGCGAGCCGCCTTTATTACCTTCAAACATATTATCAGATAGCACTATATTGGGAATGGTTTATTTCTTATTCTTCTGGCGACAAATTACTTGGCTGCAGCATTCCTTTATTACGTTTGCCAAAAATAAAAGGGATAATTAAGACGAAATTGCATTAAAATTCATTATCATCTTCGGTTTGTCTGTAGGTCGTAGGTCGTGGGTGTGGTTGTGGGGGAGGGCCAGGCTGTCGGGGGTGGGGTGCTTAATTCCCTGCCACTAGTTTGAAAGACATTACATATTCACACAGGCGCATAAATGACTGGATTTCTAGCGCGTGTAAAGATTATTAGTCTAATGTATACGTATCAGTAAATGCCATATATTAGGAACAGAAATTTAATTTGGGGAACCTTTTTTATTAGATTCGTAGTGCGCTTAAATGTCAGTGTCGTAGAATACCGTAATACCTGGCGGAATGCTACTTGTAGTCTTAGGAATTAACGTACTTCTTCGAAATTGCACTTCACACACTTTACGTTTGCTTACTACATTGAAAGAAGGGCGTAGTCCTTACTACGTCGTGACGTACACCTTTGCAAAACCAGCGATCGTGAACATCCGGGTTACAATTGGTCTTCAGCAACCCATGCAGGCCAGCTGACTTGCTTTACATCTTGTCCCAGTTGTTTAGATCGATGTTCTTTATGGCTTATGACAATCACTGAACTGTCTGGTCCAGATTCGACTGTTTACGGACCACCGACATTAATCTAATCTTGCGGTGCCAAGCGGGATTCAAGCCAACTATACATTCTCATTCTCTGTGGGTGTCAGCAGGAACAGTTTTGGTTTGGTTTGGGACAGCGTGTGATAACCTAAGACCAAAGAGATCGTTCCAACTTCCTCAGGACAGGCATTGTGTAGGAAATCTTAAAAAGAGGATGATTACGATTTGAGTGATTACGATATCACACAGTTGTGTGAGTGGCACAGTGTGTTTTTACACTGTTTTTAGCAATATTCCAGCAGTATCACGGCGGCTGACACCAGAAATGAGCTTCACATATTGTACCTTTGTGGTTAATCAAACTCAGGTATGCAGTATAGCGAGGGACACTGTAACCATTGAGCTACCCCACCTCTCTAGACTTGTGCATTGTACTGACTGCTCTCAATATAAACCAGGTGTCCGTCGCAAGGCTTCGCACAGCCATCTTTCGCTATCGATAGTAACTGGATTAAAAGTTACAGTTCTGTTGGTTGGGAATGCATGTCTTGCATTTTTTATCCTGATTCATTTGGAGTAGGGGTGACGCAGACGTCAAGGAATTGGCTGTGCAGAGTTGCGAACCTTGGACATACCGGGAACCGGTGTCCATAGGTTCAAATCCCAGTTCCACTTATTGTTTTTTTTCCTGGTATCTCAGTACCATATCCGTGTTCGCGGGTTTCACCATACTTCTGGCTTTTATTGCAGACCAATCTGACACTGCATGATATAAGTGGAATGTCGGTCGGAGTGGCGTTGAACTCACTTATTCACTCAGTTCACTCACAATATATACAGATGTCAGGGACATTGGTGTGCTTTGGGTAAGTGGGCTACATATCTGAGGTCATGAATGCATTTCACACCAATGGATGGTTGATTTTTGTTTGTCGTTTAAAGCCAGCGAATACCAGGCAATCCAGTGATCAATATCATGAGCATCGTCCACGCAGTTGGGATACGATGTGTCAATCATATCAGCGAACCTGACCACCCGATCCCTTCAGTCGCAAAGAACTGGCTTTGCATATCTTCAGGTGAACCTTACAAATGTACAGGATGGAAATGAAATACACGAATCCGCATCATGGTACTTTAAGTAAAGGTTTCATTAGACTTGACGTAAACAGGTTCCTTGGTCAATAGCGAGTTCATTTTTCACCATTAGTCTTGTATGGGGGCATATTTGACGTCGAACAGATTTTTGTTACCGCTTACGTAAAAATATATTTAAATGGATTACTGAATTCTAACCAAGATCTTCACAGGTCGGGTGTGACAAATAACTAACTCCGTAACACTACTTGGAAATGAATTGATGAAACAGTGACACCGTTGATTCAGAGTTAGACAACACTGACCTCTAGGGTCGGTGCATCAAACCACCGTAGTGAATAAACTAATGATTTATTCACAGCAGTATTGACGCGGAGATTAAAATGTCACTCGACAGTTAACCATAACTAATCCCAAGGACATTTCCCCTGTATCAAGTACATCCTCATCATTCTAAATCTCCCTCCGATTTGCACAGACACTACTGCGCTGAGCTGCTGAGCGATGGTCAAGCAGGAAGGACAAACAGTGTCTGACCACCGATCCAGTGAGGCCGTGGACATAGCCAAGGGATAATTGACCTTAATTGTTTGTATGTTCAAATTGACGATAATCGTGTGTGTACGTTTGACTGCTTGTCCCAATGTATAAAATCTAGAAATGGCTCTCTCATGTGAGGGGCAGTGGGGTAGCTGAGTGGTCAAGGCGTTCGCGTATCGCGCCGAAGACCTGAGTTCGATTCCCCGCAAGGGTACAATGTGTGAAGCACAGTTTTGGTGGCCACTGCAGTGATGTTGATGGGATATTACTAAATACTGCGTAAAACTAAACTCACCCACTGATTCTCTCATGAGGATGTACTCGGGGTTGATGTTTATGGGATCCATTTGATAATGTGTAGTTAGAAGTCAACATTAGCCAGTAGCGGCAGCCCACATGTCTAGTCATAAGTGATACACAACGTCAATTCCCGAGAGATGTCACAGGTGGAGATGCGTCCTGTGAAGCTCGAGTACTCTACGGTCAGATGGAACCAGCAGAACGCTAGATATAGCAGTTTGGACTAAAATAGTGTTATTATCTCAATTACCACGAATTCCCAATTTATTATGATCAGAAACTGTCAAGGTGAAGTCTTGTTTTTGAGTGCTTTCAGGTTGCTCAGATCATTGCCTTGGTAACGACCACCTTTGGATGTTTGTTCGTGTGGGAACCTTCTTTAGCTGAGGCTAGCTTTCAGGTTACAAATTAATTTTATCTGACGCGACTGTTTAATTGTTGGTTGTTTTACGCCGCACCCATCATAACTACAGCTGTATGACGGAGGTTTTATCAATACGGAATTATGGGACAGACAATCCCGTGGTTAACACCATGAGCAAGTATCTACGCAATCTGGAAGTGATAACTTGTGTCAACAAAGTCAGGAGGCCTGGCAAGCTGATCCCGTTATTCGTCTCCCGTTGTTCGTTGGTTACAATACGCTTAGGTTGCTGAAGACCTATTCTGGCCCAGACCTTCACGTTATATGTTAATGAGATAAAACCAGGCCTGATCAGCTCACAGTCTCCAGTTATATCTAGTATCAGTGTTCCACTCATGCGTGGTATCTGAGTACTAAAAACACTATTATGAGAATGACCAGATATATTCAATTTACTGATAAGCCGAGGGGAAGCCTAGGGCTTAAGGCGTTCGCTCGTGGCACCGAATTCCAGGGTTAAGTATCTCACATGGACACAATGTGTGAAGCCCATCCGAGATATTGCCGGAATATTGCTAAAGGCGACGTAAAGCCATACTCACGCACTCATCTTTAGCAGCTGTAAAGCACTTCACTCACATACCTTATTGATATTCAGCGTTACTTATGACCAACAAAAAAGTTTTGTAAAACCGTGAAATATCTGATGACACAAGGACACCCCTCGACAGGAAGTGTATCCTGCCGCTGCTGTGGCAACCATCACAAACACATGTAATACTTGCCTCAGCTGTTAACTTCATAAAACACACAGGGATATGTGATTCACAAGATACCGAAGTGGAGTAGCCTTGTGGTTAAAGCGTTAGCGTCACGGGGAAGACCCAGGTTCGATTCTCCGCATGGATATGATATGTGAAGGCGATTTCTGATGTCTCCCGCTGTGAACACCATACTCATTCAATCATTCACTCACTTGACGCACTTAGTTGAAATGTCATCGGTTTCCAAATGCGCAGATCGATGATCATTCGTTGATCACTGGGTCGTCTGGTCCAGACTCGATTATTCACAGACTGCCGTCTTATAGGTGGAATATTGCTAAGTGCGGCGTGAAACTAAACTCAATCACTCATTTGCTCACTTGAAGCAAACATTGGGTTGTCACAAATGGTTCATGTTTGGAATTGTCCTCAACGCATCTACAATAAGTATGTTTATAAACTTTCTGAGACCTTGAATGTTCACAAAAAGTTCAAACAACTCAACAAGATTCAGATGACGCTCTTTGAAATCTTCCTTAAAATCCAATTCCGCCGCAGGCCATCAGTGCGGATACTGTTTCAATCAGAATTCAAATCTACGTTTTATGATTACGTCCTTAAGGTAATCGCATTCCCTATCATTTGTTCGATGAGACAACACAATCAACAAACTGTCATTGTGGGTGACTGATCTATCTTGGTGGTCGAGGATTCGTGTTACTGTAAAACTGTAAAACCACAGTCACAGAGCCTATGAGCGATGTAGAGCAGTTGCGAGTTGTGTCTTAATCACGGTAACATCGGGTTTTCTAATGAACGAGTTTAGTTTTACGCCGTTTTCAGAAATATTCCAGCGATATCACTAGAAATGGGCTTTATAAACATTGTATCCGTGTGAGGAATCAAACCCGGGTTTGGGCGTGACGAGTGAACGCTTTAACCACTAAGCCCTTCTGGTTTTAGGCACTTAACACTATATCACAGTATAAATGAGCAAAAGCAATTCACAAACTGACTTGTACTTTGTATGAGTGTCAGTCTACAAACAGTTATCTACCTTGTCATGGACGTCGCTGCAAAACCGAAACGTAATTAAATTGGAGCCGTGAACGTCATTCTCGCCGTTATGTGACGGGGCTTTCATCAGATGGAATATCACAATCGTTAAAACCTTTATTCATACATTTACAATTATTGGATATGGACGATATCCTAGAAACCCCGAACTGTCTGACAAACCCGTTATACTATGACCCAGCTATATTGTCTCTGGTCTGCATATAATTGCTAATCTTTGTTGATTTTGATTACACTGATTTTCGTTGTTCCCTGGCTCAAGTTTTAACCGAGTTTAACAATTTTAAACAACTGCATTTTTTTTTTAAAAAGCCCTATCAACTTAAGTAATCTGTCCACCAAACTCAAAATGTCTGCTATTTTCAAGTGTGTTGTCGATTTCGGTTCATTCCGGAAAATGCATTTTCTTGCGAATTTTCAAATTTAAGTAAAAACTCTCAAAACTGAAGTCAAAAACTCAGACTTCAGTTTGTTTCGAGAAAGGTTTGTTTGTTCAACAGAAATAAGGAAACATGTTAAAAATCCCAAATGTTACGAGATGTGAATCGTTTAATAACATCTTGTCTAAATATACACAAGAATAATGAATACTTCATGCTGTCAGCATACGTTCGTGACAGAAACCTACACACTAGCAAATTTGATAATGTAACAAATGGACTACTTGAATGCCACTGACATGCGAGTTTAAATTACCTTGTTATTTAACTTCAAATATCCATATTCCAAGACAAGTCCACAACCCCATCTATTTGTTTATCGAATACAAAAATAGAAAAGAATGTCTCCATGCGAAACTGAAGTATGTGAGTTAGTAATATACCTCCCATTGAGAAGGTTTCACACTGCAGCTACCCATGGAACTGTGACAAGAACTACATTTCAATCAAATAAATGTGTTTTATCAAAGAATAATGTTCGTTTGTGAAATAACACACATTTCGCATTGGCTATTCTTCAAACAGCCTTTCCCCGTGAACTTTACATTCTTTGGCTAATGATGCACTCGGTGAGCTTAGGTTACTGTGGATGACGTTGATACGTTTTGTGACGTATTTGCTCCACAAATACATCTGTTTTTTAGCTTGCGTCACACATGTTAGGCTATAGTTCACTAAGAGGTTCTCTGTGACGAAATATAGCAGGTTTGGGTGTTTTCGTCCTAGCCATAGGTGGTTTACATGTAAAGTGCCTGAAGGGCTTGTGAAATCGACTACCGTCAATATGTCAGCGATGCGTTATACTCTCTTCAGGCAGCAAGACCGCCGGAAAAGGGAGGACAAGTATGAAACTGTTTCCTATACCGGTGCGTCTTTGTCATCCTGTCTCTGCAAACATTCCTTCTCTGGGGTTGATTTTAAAGAAAAAAACAGGGGCCAATCGCACAGCGCCAAATGCTGCGACACCTTGGAACAAGACCACCCACTATATTACCAGGGTTTGCGTTTCCCTTCTCTAACCCAGGATCCATTCAAGTGTTTTTCGTGACCTCTAATCACCGTCTCTTGATTTTCCTGAACATATCACCGACTAATCAAACATCGAAGATAATGATAAGGGAAATCGGCCAGGAAGACCAGATACCACCACTTTTAAGGGCCAGTTGATACATGCTCAAAGAAGATACATAAGCACCGCTTACGATATATCAGTGCCCAAGCCCAACCTCAAAATAGGAAATTACGATCATGGTGTAAGTAGGTGGTATTTTCTGTAGATATAGATATGTAAATGCTGCATTACAGAAACCAAGTTATGTAAATATGTATTCTGCTACTGTGCCATGACAGTAGTCATCTTGTAACTTATTCCGTTGTTCTGTCTGTTTCTTCATATCATATGGTTCCTGTGAGTGAGTAAGTGAGGCTTGTTTTACACCGAACTCAGAAATGTTATAGCCATATGAGACGGTATGTAAATAATCGAATCTGGACCAGACAATTCGGTGATCAACTGCATAAGTGTGTTTGGGAACAGATCTGTCAACCATGTCAGCGAGCCTGTCCACGTGCACCCGATCCCGTTAGTCGCCTCTTGCGACAAGTGTGGGTTACAGACGATCAATTCTAACCCGGACCTTCACGGGCCCAGTTCCTGTGACTTTCTGAAGGAGAAGTCGGTGTTGTCGCACCAACGTTTCATCCTACACTCTTTACACATGGATATTATACTCAGGCTCGCTGACTTAGTTGACACATGTTATCGTATCCCCATTACGTAGATAGATGATCATGTTGATGATCACTAGATTTAACTGCTCCAGACATGATTATGTACAGCCCGCCCCAGAGTACAGTGCAGCGTTAAACAACAAACACACATATATATTCCCTTGATACAATACACACTTTTGTTCAAGAATACAAGACACTCAAAACTGTTTTCAATTTATTTAAAACATGCAGATGAACATGCAGAAAACAATACAACACTGCTATGGTTAATGGAACTATCGATTCACAAATAACCATCCTAGTCCGATGTCATGACGCCGATTAGTGACAACAGATGCAGCAGACATAGAACTAACATTGTGAATCGTTATCATTTACATTCGTTCTGTAATTCAACACACCTTGACTGAAAGAAAAGAGTTAACATGCACATTACACACAAGCGAGACCAACCGTGTCCTCAAAAACCACCTCCAATGTCTGGTGTGATGGATCTGATACTTAAAGGGCAGTGGTGTAGCCCGTGGTTTGCTCGTCACGTAGATAATCCGGGTTCTATTCCCGTCATGCGAGCAGTGTTTAAGTTAATTTCTGGAGTACCCCTTCGTGGTATTACTGGAATATTGCAGACAGTGGCGCGAAATCATACTCACTCGTTCACTCTGGTGTTCAAAATTGGTTCACGTTATCACGTCCACTATGCAGAGTGGTTCAGTAGGACAATGGTAAAGGTACAACATGTTATAATCTATTGTAACATTATCGCAATAATGGTCCCAATATCGTAATATTGACATGACATTACACCAAATGCCCTAGCTGGGCATCTCTAGAATCGCCCCATGTATTTTTGACGCAGTATTTACCGGTGACCTTTATACTGACCAACTTCATTCACGACCATGTTGCATGCCCCGTCGTTTCCACGAACGACTGCGTCAAGTAATAGGTGTTAAGGCCCTGGGGCCACAGGTCAGGTCAGTTTAGCTTATCCTCAGCAGGGGTGGTGGCGTTAATGCATTCTGTCGTCACGACGAAGACCTGGGTTCGATTCCAACGTTTCTGTGGTGTGTAAAGCCCATTTCTGATGTCGCCGTGATATTTCTTGAATATTGCTAAAAACGGCGTAAAACCTTACTCACTCATCGTCATCAGTTGTAAAGCACTTAAGTTATTAATATATAGAAAATATCCTTAAAATCATCAGAACCACATGAACCAGATCGACAAACGTCCTCAGAAACAACAAAAAAAGACTTCAATGACAAAAAGTCTCACGACATTTCTGCCAAAAACGGAATGTCCTAAAAGCTCTGGTATCAGATGATCATGAGATTTCAGTCTTCGCTGCATTTTATTTACTTAATATCATGATGTCATTTCGGGCGTCACAAGATTTTGGACGGCAGTGTTTGTTCCAGTGTTCCAGGTTGTATCATACAGACATTACAAATGCCGCGATTATGGCTTATGCTTAAGATAGTGTTGTTTTCATGGCGTAGTGGCAGTTTTACGATTGTTCATATGAAAATCGAGACAACAACGGATCCTTTTAAGCATCCGATAACTAATAACACTAGGACAGTACAGTGTGTTTGTTAGTAGAAGGTCCAAAATAGGGTTCTGTCTCACACTTGTTACCATTGTAAGGAGTCAGTAAGTAAAAGCGGCAAAATCCTTTCCAGACACATAAGAACTCTCTTTTAAGAAGGGAAACCGTTTATATATTTGTACTGGATCATGAGGATCGGTCGTCCTTCTAATCAGGTCTGCGGTGTGTACCGAATAATCAGATAAACGCTGATCACACAGCCAGACTGAATAATATATACTGGAAAAAGTGACCTTATACTGAATGAAAACTTCGGAGAAAATACTGTTCAATTTAATCTTTTTAAAATCCTGTCTAAACCAATCATTGAGTCCTTGAAAGTTATGGATGAAATAAATGTTTAACATGTTTACTTGTGTATTTGTTCTGTCTAATCACACATATATATCTCTAAATGTTTCATTGTGATACAGAATAACAAGACGTGACTAGTGTGTTGAGAAAGACTCAGCTCTAATTTCCGACTCCTTTCATATGGCAACCGCGAATAAGAAACATATCATCTGATAGAATTAAACAGATTAATCAGAGTTTGTTTGTTTTTTTGTCTACCCTTCATTAAATTGTGCGCTTGAGGGTGGGTGATAAATGTGTGGGCGTGTCTGTCCCTGGCGATTTTATATACAAACATGATAACGCCTCAAAACCCAGCGTAACGTCTAGCGACCTCGCAACATCTCCCATGACAGTAATAATTTCCAGTCAGATCACCACAGGTGCTATGATGCCGAGAACCTGACGAAAGTCACTTTGTCGGTATGCCGGTTTGGGAAAGGCGTAGGAAGCATTGACCAACGTATTGCATGTGCCAAAAGCTTTCAAACACTTTCCGATACTTATTCGAGTTATGGGCTAAAGCTTTGATACGAGAAACCCTGATAAAGGATAAAACCTGACTGACATCCAATAGATCATCCGTGTGATTGCAAGGACTCCGACTGGTTTGGCATCGAGATGCGTCAACCGTTACAAATACCAGTGACACAAATTGGAAGAGGTAGACAGCAGATTATGCCACCCTGGCATTTACTAAGAAACTCAAAAGTTGGGTTCGGTTTCACACCACCTATACTCAGTGGCTGCAAGGGTCAATTCAGCCAGGCCTGGAGTAATTAGATCCGATCGCCGCCATGTGAGTCGTTGTTGCTGACGTCATTGATGTCGTCGAACCAAACACGAGGGGGTCACGAGAGGCTGGGCAAATCATCTTGTGCTTCTAACTCGTGTTTGCCTTTCGGTATGCCATCGATCCTTCTGCTTTTGCTAAATTACGAGCTTCTGCGAGAAGCGACAATCTCTCCTTGCTGCAAATCGAACGTCTGCAAGTGATTCCGCTCTGGCAGTACAAGAAGATCACCCCTCACTTTCATCCCGAAAACATATCCCCCTATAAAACGGAAGTACCGGGAAAGGTTCTTGTAATATGTCTTTGGTTGGCGTGTTTGGAGCACATCCCCATCAATACGCCGTGACTTGAATAATGCTGCTTTTCTTCCTTCAGCATACCCACAATTCGCCCTATGGCAAGAACGACAACTGCTGGAGGACATATTCAGGCCAACGTCTTTTGAAAATCGCCGTTCTGACGGTAACTCTTCCATACTCGTAATGTCATGAGTGGACGCGTGTCAAATCAGCCTCATCGAGTTGTTTACCACCGTTCCTCTTCAGAATGAATACCTTTTTGACATGTTTCCATAAGTCGGGAAATTTTCCGCAAATTTCTTTTCAACCCATACATGTTTCATTTCCATTTATCTCCAAAGCAATTTCACCTCGACGTCTATGTCTGGCCTTTGCTTACCCCAAGTCAACGTTTGTGGGTTTGTAAATTTACCTTATATGCGCCCGATATTTGGACGTGGATCATATACAGATCGGTAACGATCGATGATGTTTATCCGCTGGGTAGAGGACGCAGAACGTGCGTGTCCTCCATAACCGGAAGTACTTCCGGTTTCATCAATCATGGCCTGAAAAATCCCTGCCCTTCCACATCTGCTTATCAGCAGCCACCAATTTCTCACATGTCTGCTTCTTATCCCATTCCAGGATAAAATATAAAGTGTTGATACTCCACACAAAGCGTTTATGGCTTAAAACCCAGACAGGCGTGTAAAACATTATGTTGCATCGACGGAACACATCACATACCCTAGATAGGAATAACCTCTGGCTTTCTGGACAAGGCCAACATGAAACTTGACTAAGTCTTATTGAGAGCCGACTTACAAATCAAATTTGGCATGAGACAACACAACCAGATGCCCCTAGCAAAAACATGTGGTAATAAAAGCCATTGATTTTTGTAACGATTGATGCTGACGCTCTTGTAATATTTCAGAGATTTATACGAGATCGAACAGGTTTAGTGCCGACTTTTGATACCTATTTCGGAACCTGTTGGCAAATTGGCTTTCTGGCCGTGTAGTGTACATTTAGACTGGATTGACATCGAGTTGTATAAGACTGTAAACACTGTAACACACGAATAGCGTGAAGTAGGTGCTTATTCTGCCTTAATTGGCCGGGTTTCACCTGAGGTATGGGAAAGAAAAGCTGAATTTATGTGATCGAATATTGCTGGGAGCTGAATAAATGGTGGTCATTTCAGTGACAAGTACATACCATATATTGCGTTAGGATTGAAGTGCTTAATTATAACCCGTATGTGGAAACGGTTTATGTGTACTTTCATTATACACCAGATTAAAGGATGGGCTGCTGCATTAGATATTGGATGTGTTTGGGATCAATTCCATGTTTTCTGAATCTTGTCCTCACTTATTGAAAATGTCCGGCTCTGTTTGATTGAATGATGAAGCTGTGTTTGAGCATCATTGCAAGGGCGATCGAATTGTCTTCCATACTGGTTAACCAAAATAAGTCTACCCACAGTTCAATCTAACAATGTCTTACACACTAGGGGCAGTAGGGTTGCCCAGGGGCGTGGCTACCGTCATTTGGGGTTACACATGATTGTTGCTGAGAGACAGTTGGGCAAACACTCAATACAAACTAAATAAGAAAGCTTTGGAAGCTATAGAGGTTACACGAATAACTTCGCTCGCAACGTTACTGGGATAGCCCAAAGGTTAAAGCGTTCGGTTGTTGCGCCAGACCCGATTTCGAATCCCCGCATGGCTACAATGTGTGAAGGCCTGGTATTCCCCGCCATAATATTGCTTATAATATCACCAAAACGGCGGAAGGAGCTTCGCGTTTTGTTCCAAAGTGGGGAATCGAACCCAGGTATTCGGCGTTGCGAACAAACAACCTAACCACTGGACCACCAAGCCGCCACTAAGACTAAGGTCACTCACTCTTACTCATAACTTATGTAGAAGAATGTGAGTGAGTTTAATTTTACGCTACACTCAGCAATATTCCAACTATATGGCAGCTGTCTGTATATAATCGAGTCTGGACCAGACAATCCAGTGATCAACAACAGGAGCATCAATCTGCGCAATTGGGCACAGATGACATGTGTCAACCAAGTCAGCGAGTCTGACCACCCGATCTCATTAGTCGCCTCTTATGACAAGCATAGTCGCCTTTTATGGTAAGCATGGGTTGCTGAAGATCTATTCTTCCCTGGACCTTCACGCAAGGGTTCATCTGTTCTGGACTCGAGGTCAACACGCATATGTTAGATATGTTATTTACGGGTACCATATCTGGCCCCGGAACATGACATTGGTAAGGGTACATTAACAACTCCTGTAGACTTGAGTGTTCCTTGTCATTAACCTACGTGTTTGAGGGAATCATCCCTACGGCCGTTTGCGTCCAGTAATCAAAATCTGTCAAGGAAAAAAATTCAAGATAATCAACCATTGATCTTCAACGAAATTGATAAATCTGCGTCACCGTCTATTTATCTCTGTGAAAGGCTGGTCCGTACGTTACGAAAGCCCGTTATCTGATGTAGAATATTGGAATTGGAGAATTACCCCGAGTTGGTGGCCATTATCAGCTATAGGCAGACTGAGACTGTTCATCATCTTCGAGTCAATATCGCTGCGGTTTGCTAGTAAATAGTCTTAACTACTGTTTCTGCGTCAGGTTTCAGAGGAACATAGTGAGGCTGACTGGGTTAGCTGGATGGTGTGGCAGTCGTAATGTACTCGGAAGACGTCGACAGAAGATAAATGATGTAAACGCATAGCCGTGGCAATGACGACAGCTGAGCAAGATATGTATTGGTGCTATCTGGTACAAGTGTAATCCTCGTTGACAGCTGAAGGAGATCGTCTTGACTTTACAAATTAACAAACCGTTTCTCTCAATGAACGACGGTGCCGACTTACTAAGCATATATGGAAAAGGTATATTGTCAAGATATTGCAAGATTAAATCTTGATATATGATAGTAATCTCATCTATACACGAGCAGACGACATCGTAAATAAGTGAAGGAAAGGTTAACGACTGGCTTTGATCTGAGCAGACGACAGTCTGAGTATAAACAGGAATTGACGAAACTTGTTTATGATACAGGAGTCAACCACAAGACAAAAAACGGAGGGTTACACGATGTAAGCAGAAGACAAAACAGAAGACTCAGATCATTGTTTGCAAAACGCAGATGGTAGCTTTCGACAAATCTGAGTACAAATTTGAGGATTTTTATCGTGTGTAATTAGTATACCGTAGCATTGTATTCAGATTTATAATATTTAAATGTGTGGTTAGGGCGGTCTCAATGTAAATAGAGGTGAGTTTAGTACAGATAAGGCGAATTTCAACATCTACTTCTTAAGTTCAAAAGGCGTTCTGTTAAGGAGTACAACAGCTTACCACAAGCATCAAAGATTGTTTTAGTACCCATAAGGGCGGGGAAACACAGGGGATTTTTGTGATAGTCGCACGTGGTTTCCAGTGATTCTCAACGTTGATTGGTCAGCTAAGTAGAGAAGAAATATAATTGTTTGACTGAACTACTCGTTTGTATATTATTTGTAAACAAACATTCACGGTAGTACGCTAACCCCGATCACGAAAACGGCTCATCCAGACAGTCTCTGACAATGTCGTACAGTATCAAATCATTTCCGGTCACAAAGATGTCAATTAATGAACAACTATTCTTCGGTTAATGAGGAACAACATCGGTCCATCAACAAATTGTTGTCAAACCGTTGTAACTCCACCACTCTGCCTGCTTATCCTCTACCTCAGACTGCCACCATGACGTCACCGACTTTGTCGCAAGGCGTAAATCTTCATTCTGCTGATACAATATTCTCAGGTCCAATTTATGGTGGTGTATTCCAGGATCTCGAATGACTCGGCTGCCAGTCGACCTCCTGCTCCAAAAAAGCGTATTCTTCCCACTGACACGGATTCCGACTAGAGTTATCCTTCTTGGAACGTGGTGACCGTAACACGCCTTCAACAGAAATGTTGTTTTATCTTCTAACTTGCTGAGTTTCTTGACACAAAACGTTTTCTAGATGTATTCGTAGGATGGTTGTCTTTTAACTATGACTTTCCCCCAATTTGAAAGGTTTTTGCCAAAGTGTGTTTCAACACAACACCGTCGTCCATTATTGGACGTCAGACGTGAATGAACGATGTTCCGGCGCACTGACTTGAACTTGAACAAATAACGTTCTTACTGTTATTATGTGCCGTATAATATTGCATTAGAAGGATTATATTAACCAAGTTAATAAATTATTTCATAAAAGATATTTGTGTTGTATTTTAAAGCGATTTTACGAGATACTATGTGCCATAGCGTAGTCATGTTATTACTGCCGGAGAAGGTTTAATACGTGCATGAATACGGATCAGCAGTTTGAGGTCACACGTCCTGTCTCCGCGTGGTTTTTATTTCGTGTTTTGTTGGGGTTTTTTTAAATTGCTCTATGGGTAATAAAAAACACGAGTGATTAGGAGAAATATGCCCTCGTTAAAATAATGTTCAGTTTTCAACGCGGGCATATTTTGTGTACTCACTCGTACCGGTTATTCTCAAAGTAGGCATCACCAGGGACTGACTGTTCGTCAGGGACGTTACGTCACGTCTCATGGCGGTTCAAGGTTTTGCCTCCTACTCACAGATAGCAATAAAACGTTTTCGGCGACGTCGCAGCATGGCATGTCAAGACTACAATCCTTGATCAGGAACGTCGTGAGAGCGCTTGTCTCACGGTTCGAGTTGGTACCGCACATGACGGGCGAAATGATTTCGTTTATGGATTAAACTGATTTATAATTTCACTTGCTATCGATATGCTGACGTCACTTTACGTTCTCTTGATCATTCACTATGTGTATCAACAGACAGCAATGTCAATCACATATCGTTCCCACAGAGTCGATTTTCACCAACGAAAAGGAATACGAATACTGTAGTGTACTGTTCAGTCGCCGCTTGGCCACACTCTCGGTGGAAACTGTAAACGAGAGACAAAGCATCCGTTAGTGTGGCATAGCTGGTGGAAGCTCTTCAAGTGACAGGCAAGTTATAATCTAAAGTAATTAGAAGTAAATAGAAGATCCAGATTAGAACTGACTAGCCGTACGAACTTCTTAAGCCCATTCTTAACACATTGGCTACGATCAAAGTTGAGAATTCTTAGGGCTACGAACGTTTCGAGGATAAGGGCTCTGGTCTTCACCAACCCATGCTTGTCGTTGGAGGCAAGTAACGGGATCGGGTGGTCCCACTCGCTGAACCAGTTTATGTATGTTATCGTATCCCAGTTTCGTAGATCGATGCTCATGATGTTGATCACTGGGTTGTCTGGTGTAGACAGGATTATTTACAACCTTCCGTCATGCAGTAGGTATATTGCGGCGTTTGACAAGAAAAAAATTAAAAGTAACGAAAATGTTATGAACGTTTCGCCCAAAATGATTAAGACACCACGTTCTGATGTTCTCGCCCAAAGGGCGATAGGATGACCCAGTGGTTAAGCCGTTCGCTCGTCACACCGAAGACACGGTTTCGATTCTCCACATGGGTACCATGTGTCAAGCCCATTCCTGGTGTTCCCCCACCTTGATGTTGCTGGAATACATCTAAAAGCGGCATAAAACCCTACTCACTCACTCACTCACTCATTCACTCCTCGCAAAAAATTAATATCACATACATATATCGCCATTACATCATCGATATCATTTCATCAGTTTCATTATTTTCGCTCGTCAGTATAGATCACGGGGTTCGGGCACGTATCACAAAAACATGCGATAATTAGAAACTCGATAACAGCTATTGTGATTACGACGGTAAACAGGCGACGCTCTCAGACGGGCGACGGGGTTATGTAATGGAGTCAGCCGGTGGCCCTGTGAATAGCATCACATTACAAGAAGATGGAGTGGTTGTTGTGCTGTGCGGAGTGGTTGTTGTGGGCTGCCAGCCGACGAGCACTTATACAATCAATGAGCAGTGGGTTGTCCAGTTCAATACGCAGATTTGATGGGCGATAGACAGGATACACTGTATGTCACGCGACTATATCGCAGGAAAGTAAACAACATGCCGGTAAAGTTTTAACCATTAAAAGTTTACCAAATTAATTTTTAAATTTAAACTTTAATCATTTTTATTTGTTAAATGTGGATGTGAGTCGATAATGGTAGTGTGATAACCCAATGGTTGAAGAGTTTTGTCTTAACGCCAAAGACCCGGGTTCGATTCATTATTCACGTGAAGCCCATTCCTGGTGTCTCAGATTTGATATTACAATCACAACATCGATCAAAGCGGCATAAAACAGACTCACTCACGAAAGCAATTTCTCCGTGTCCATATCTGAGTTAAACGGAATTACATCTCTTAAGTAATGTAAGTATAATATCTTTTCAAAGTTTGAATTTTGGACATGAGACTTTGCTAAGTATAGAAATAATCCCTTGCTTCGCATGTACACCCTTCAGCAATTAATGAGTGATTGGGTGAGTTTAGTTTTACACCGCTTTTAGCTATATTTAGCACATCTGAAATGGGCTACACAAGTTGTACCCATGTTGGGAATCGAACCCGGAAGTTCGGAGTGATGAGTGAAAGCTTCAACCACTAGGCCACGCTACCGGTCTAGTTAACATATTAAGCGTTAAACAGTCTATACTGATCCTTAAATTTTGGATTTTGAACGGTGTAAATTCATGTTATTTAGGGAACATACTTACAGTTGCCGCAAATACTGACATTGTCTACTGTTGTTCAACTACTCCTGTCTTCCTGCCTACAATAAGTTTATTAAAGAAACCTACGCTCTACTGACATTATAACACCACGCTTGCTATTCAGGACAAACGATACGATGTTGTAAACCCGGCGAGACGTAGGGGGCGTAGATTCGTTTTTCGACAACACCGTTCCTGACGTGGCGTAAGCGTTTAAACGGTGGTCGAGATTAATGGAGGATAAAACGATATGAAAGTGGGAGTGAGTGAGCGATACCATGGTTAGCTGATAAATGTCAACTCAATGTGTTTCAAAGAAAACGATAGGGCTATTCACAGACCTATCTTAGCATCAGGACCCGTCGTACGTGTTATGCATACTCATAGCTACGACGGACTGAAGTCTGACACTGTAACTCAGAGGTACTTTGAAGGTGATGGTACAGAGTGGAAGTGTTTTGTTTTTCCCGATAACTTTATAGATCCAGGAAGAGTTATTCTTACTTAAATAAGTGGGCAATACGTTTTGTAGACGACTGTTTATTCATGATCGACCACAATGATGGAGATCTGTAATGAGAATAAACATGTCATGTATAACATAGTTGATTAAATAACATATAATACTCTATCCCTCCCCAAGTCATTGTCGGAGCATGACAGTGTTGTGGCAAGGACTGAAAGAAACACTTCTGACTAGCACTCGGATTTGCGTTAAATGAAGAATAATGTCTCGAATTGTCATCAAGTCACTGGAAAAAAAATTGAACAAACTGAAATAAAAAGAAACTGGCAACAACATATTTAGGGATTTCACATGTGTGTCCACTGTTTGAGTTGGTGAAAGGTCTATGCTCGGTGATTCTGGTAGGACAGTGGGTTCTCTGATCACTGGGCAGAGTGCTCGGGATCTGTCAGGTGAGGGTGGTGAGCTACGTCAGGTGTCTGAACTAGTCTGGACGGCTCTGGCTGTTGGTGCGTTGTTCGTGACCGGTAGAGACTGTTGCAGGTGTGGGCCAGTGTTCTGACGTTGACTTGTGGATGTGGTATAGGAGTGGTGTTGTTGTCAGGGGTAGTTGTTTGTGGCCTTGGCAAGTCGTCAGCAATTAATCGTCGAGATGGAGGTTGGAACACAGGCATGTACTTCCTGAGAAACTTCCTATTGCGTAGGGTCACTCTACCTGAGCCGTCTACCCGTACAAAATACTTGTCGAATTGCCGAACTTCGACCACACATCCTGTTTTGTCCTATTTGAACGGGTGAGGCCCTGTCTGGTTCTGGACTGTGACGACGTCACCATCTGCTAGGGGTGGGAGATGTTTGCTGTGTTGACTGAGGCGTTCCACCATCTTCATGTGTCTGTTTCTGAGTGCCTCCTAGTACTAGTGTATCACTCCATGTCTCATGAGATTTGTACCCCCCGGGTAGGATGGGAATGAAGTCCTTTATGACTCTGCCAAAAACACACATAGCAGGAGATGACTTTGTGTCTCTGTCTGGGGTGTTCCTGTACTGAAGCATTGCCCGCTGGAAAGCATGCGTATCAAGTTCACCCCGGGGTCCAGTGTTTGCAGTGATCATGCGTTTGACCGTCTTCACGCCAATTTCTGCTCTGCAGTTACTGTGAGGAAAGACGACAGAGGATAGGCGATGATGAACTGACCATGTACGAAGGAACTCTCTGGTCAAAGAGGTTGTGAATTCAGGTCCGCCGTCAGAGGAAAGTTCATCAGGTATGCCAAATGTGACAAATTTGCGCCGTAAGTAGTCGATGGGTCTGGGTGCACCCCCAGCAGTTCTCTCCACTATTGGCCCGTTGGAGTATCTGTCAACAAGGTAGTTGACGAATTTGTAATGAAAGAAGTCAGTGTATAAGTATTGGAAGGGGTAGATGGATATACTAGTAGTGTTGGTGGGACTGATGGTTGTGAAGGAGCCATCCGATTGCAGTGAGCACAGTTGGTTCGGAGGGTTGTGATGGCCATTGTGAGTCCGGGCCAGAAGATAGATGCTTCAGTTCTAGACATCATTGATGAGACGCCTTGCTGCGCGGAATATAGGGTAGGCGGGATCACAATCCGGTCCTTATATAGCACAACTCCATCTACTGTGTGGAGGTTCTCTCTGAACGGATGATATTCACGTAGTGTAGTAGGAAGTTCAAGGCGCGATTCTGGCATCCCATTTTCAATTATGTCAACGAGTTTGGCCATGGATATATCGCCAGTGCTGGTAACTTTTACCTTGTTCCACGTGATGGGTTCCAGGGAGCTGATTGCAGACGCTGCAGATAGGAGAGTGTCATTTTCTACACTGCATCTGATGGGGGCAAGGATGTCATAACAAACATCCAGTGAAGTTGCAAGGTCAGGACAGTCCATGGCTGCAACATCATCCCCTAGAACTATCCTCTCAGGGTTACCAGTTGGGTGACGAGATACAGTATCAGCAGCTCTGTGTTTGCCTCCGGGGATGTGAACCATGTGCAATTTGTAGTGTACCGTCTTTTCCTTCAGATTACGTAGTCGAGCATTTGAGATTCATTCAAGTGATCGATCCCCAAAGATCTTCAGGAGGGGTTCGTGGTCAACTGCAGTGGTCCGTTCACTACATCCAAGGACAAATACCCTCCTTTTCACATTTCACGTCGTTTATCTCGGAAGCGTCATTCAGTGTAGGGTCACTCTTGAAGCTGACATCTTTGGGGACTTCCCCGATTGTTGGAAGCTTTTCTGTGATCATCCATTGTGAGATACAAGCCTCACGACTGAGGAAGAACTTGTCAGAGTTGTCTGTAATATAGACCACCTGTCTTGTTTCAATTGTTTCCCCTAGTGGACACCTGCCAGATAGCCATGTGATGAGGGCCCCAAGAATATTGATACCCCTGTTATTGGCAGCACGCATCTTGAGAGTCACTGGAATGAGATATTCTGTGTCTTCAGTCCAAGTCTGTGTGCGACCCCAATGCCAGCAAGGCAACTCCGACAACTTGTGTCCGCCATGGCGATAATAGAGCTTCATGGTTTTGAGGATAACATCGAGCCAAATCCTAGTCTGTCATAGTCTTCAGCGTGGACGGCCATTGACAAGTTGAGGAAGGGCTAGGGCCGGGAGGCTTGTTTAGTCCAGGTATCCGACAGCTGATCATATAGGTGATGATCAAGGTGGAGTGTCTTCTTTCCTTGATGCCAACTGATGTTAATGACTGAACAGAGCATGTCAAAGACCGCGCTTTCGTCTTCTTCAACTATCCTTGAGGGCTTCTCAGCTTTTCAGTGTCACTTTGCTCTGGCACACTGTGTCAAAGTGATGTGACTGTTACAGGATGAACATATGCGTCCGAAGGCGGGGCAATGCTTTTTCCCGATTTTGTGTGAAGCACTTTTTCCAAGCCCCTTTGTTTCCATAGTAGAAGCATGACTCGGACCTACCAAGTTTCTTTGATGCAGTAACATCTGTGCTTCTTCGCAAAGCCGCTGCTAACGGCTTTAACAGACTGGGAGGCTAAAAGTCGAGTTGCCGTGCGTTTGCCTGATTCCTTGGCTTCCACAAACTGAAATGCCTGTTCATGTCCTGGTTCTTGTCTCCAAGCAGATCTAACTGGATTTCAGGGTCATTTAGGCCACGAGTGAGTACATCACGGAGGATCCCCTCAGTGTAATTCACCTCCCGGTGGCATCCGGGATATACAATGGCACATTTGCAGACCCCAGCCTGACCTCTTAGCCTAGCACCAAAGGGGTGAACGGTTTCATCTCGATCCTGAGTCATGCTGTGAAGGGAAACTCGAGCCACCTTGGTGTTCTCTCTGACAGCAAGGAGTTTAATGGCTTTCAGTACATCTTCCACGGATTTGTCTGTGAGAGATCCGCTAGTCGAACGTGTGAGATCTCTGCGCAACGTCTCATCGCAGCATTCAAGTAGTTGTACAACACGGTACTTTCCTGTGACCCTGGCCGCCTGTACATTGTCCTTCCATCTGGGTTTGAAGTATGACCAATCTTCGCTTGTGCCAGCAGAGGATATGCTAGGTCGTCTGACCTTTTCTACTTTGGCAGAGATGACAGGTCCTGTAGTGTGGACTGTTGCATGCGCTGTTAACAGTGCTGCTACCACCACAGAGTCAAGGTCTTCTGTCACAGAGTCTCGTGACGGAATAGGGTATCCAACGACCGGCATGTTGGCGCTCGGATCTCTAGCTTAGTTACTCTGATGGACCAAGTTGAAGATTTGTTCAGATCTCCATCATAAATAAGTAGGCAATACTTTTTGTAGACGACTGTTTATTCATGATCGACCACAGTGATGGAGATCTGTAGTGAGAATACATATATCATGTATAACATAATTAATTAGATAGCATATAATGCTCTATTACTCCTCAAGGTGCATATCCTTCGGTGATAGTATGGCTGCCACGTTCGAAGTTCGTTTCTGGTTTCACATTGGGTGATGTTGCTAGAGCATTTCTAAATGCGGCATAAAATCATATCCATTCGTTCACACCTATGGTGGTTGAACTCTTTATTATGGCAAATACCTATATCCTTATTTTTGAAGACGTTGGTTATGTGTAGGTCATTAGAACTTTATATATTTACCAACTTTCTCTATTTTTTCTTTACGGATGCACTGCAGGTTATGTTCCGAAGAGACCACATAATAGATTTTGTCTCCGCGCTCCGGAAGCAGAGGTGGACAGTATCCTTTATCAAAGTGTTGTTAGATATTTGGATGTCGGAAATACGTATTGGCGTATGAACTTGATCATCCTTTTTCCCCCTAGGGGTAACATTTCGATAAGCCTACATCAAATCCTGGATCAATCGAGGTACTTCTCGCAATCCCAAATCATCCGCCCTCGATTCCCTTCAGACAATTTGATTTGCCTCCCGACTCAGCCTCACGGACCAATCAGAATACAACCAGCCTCTGGAAACGGTGCCTCGTGCTCATATTGCAATGTGCTTTCACGCATGCTGACGGCGCGCAAAGATACCCGGGAACCAGCTTACATTGTGGTGTTGGTGATGTCAACAAAATGGCGGCCAGTCCCATTGATAACGGTAGAGTTTGTGAGCAATTAACACTGAAAACGGACTGACGTACAAACGAATGCCCACAAAATATTTTTGACAGAAAGGATGTCTTGATGTCAGTTAATACTAGCAGTGGCATGTTCTCCCTTAAGCGTTTAAGATTCCTTTTCCTTCTCGACGTTTGATGTTTCGGTTAAACTATACTAAAAAATTCAAAATTAATTCAAATAACCCGAAATCACGAGAATGGTTCCAGGTGTTTCCTGCAAACCCTAGAGATACAGATAATGGACTTTGATTAAAGCAACAAATCCTTGAATCCTTGAATAATGAAACAAGGAACCATTTGTCTGTTTGAGATGAATGATAAAAGAAACGGTGGGTAGCCCTGTGGTTAAAACGTTTGCTCGTTACACCGAAGGCCCGGGTTCTATTCCCCACGCGGGTGCAATGAGTGAAGCCCATTTCTTGTGTCCCCCGCCGTGATATTGCTGGAATATCACAAAAAGTAGCCTAAAACCTATAATCACTCATTCACGAATGATTTCAAATGTGAACCAGCCAATCAAAACATGAACTTATACAGCGTGGGTATCACGTTATAAATAACTACTCAAAACGTCTTTTAGCTATAGGCAAGGATTAGTGAAGGCTGTATTGGAAATTGTGTTTCCAGCAATAATTTCTGGTATAACTTATTCCACATGGCCCAGGTATCGGAAAGACCAGGAGCTTTATTCACAAAGGTTTCAAACATTTTCTTTAGAGTTAAGAATTCTTAATTTCTCCAAGAATTCTCACTGTCCATAACAACGTTCTCAACTTGTAAGAACACACCTAGACAAGTCATTTTGTTCTTAATTTACTCAACTTTAAGAAACCTCATGAGGACACCTAACTAGTTTAGAGAATTCTTAGTTATCTAGTATGGCGGCTCATGGAAAAGAAACGTCATTCGCGCACCGATAACACTAGTACTGGTACATATAATCCAATCATGCTTTTAATTTCTTCTTAGAAAATTCTAAGTTGTAAGCACATTCTTAGCTAAGACTATTTCTTAGTTTGGTTTAAGAGAGAAACTAAGAATTCTTAAGGAAACATAAATAAAAAACTAAGAAAATCCTTAGAAGCTTTACGAATACCGCCCAAGGGCCCGCATACACAAAGCGATTTTAGCGCTAGGACTATGTTAGAGTATGGGTGTTATCGTAGCGCTAAAATAGCTTTGTGCATGTGGACAATGGTCGTATCATTTATTTATACAGGGTTTGGATGCTTCCAGAAGGTTCTGATCGTGTTATCCTTGTAGTCGGAAAGGTTTAGTATACTTTTACATATTATTTCAGCAATATCAACGGAATAGTTGATTTTGGTTTGAAGAAGTCATTTCAGTATTTAATCATTTCAGTATTTAATTATCTCAGTAATCAGTGTTACGTGAAAGTGAAAGGGAGTTACCGCAAAAACAGAGAGTTTTCCTTAGTGTTAATATTTGTGTTTGGTACTGTGCCTGTGATATACATTAAATACCTGGCACCCAAACAAATGTCTGTGTTCCTGACAGAGTTTGGGAGATAATCACACTATCAACCATTAGTCCGCGTGGTCAGGGTTCAAACTCACCTCACCTGTGATTTGAGTGGAAACGAATTTGTCATGCCGCTTTAACAGTATTCCAGCAATATCGCCAGAAACCACGGTAGCCATGTAAGCCCGGTATGAGCCTAATTCACTATACTCCTCATTGCTCATGTGATGCACCTCTTGGGACGATGGGATAACTTAGTGGTTAAAGCGTTCGCACGTCTCGCCGAAGACTCGGGTTCGATTCCCCACATGGGTACAAGGGGTGAAGCCCATTTCTGGAATCCTCCGCCGTGACAATGCTGGAATATTGCTAAAACCATACTCACTCTGATGCACCTCTAATAGTTAAAATATTGCTTATAACAGCATATATATTCTGTCGTTCGTACTCTTAGTGGGATGGTGTTGTAGCTTAGCGGATAAAGCGTTCGCTCATCCCGCCGCGTTCAGGGTTCGACGCACCACTGCTATATCAATCCATTCGCTGTGTCTATCGTCACGATGTATCTGGAATACAACCAGGTGCCGTAAGAAATACCCCCGCATATCGTTGTCTTGGCACCTAAGCAAAAAGTACGGCACTGGTTTTTATTCAGAACGTACTGCGACTTTTTTTTCTAAGACAGATACTTGTACGATCGAGTTGCAAGGGATCTCTTTAACATCTTTCGGTAGGACGTACTTTAACCTTTAACGCCCGTAATGGGGTAACTGATTTAGGGGCATTTTCTATTACAGTTACATGATAAGACCAGGTAGTGTCTGATAAGATAATGTTCAAGACTGCTGACTAACTGCGCTTGGTTTCATGTCGCTTTTAGCAATGTTCCATCAATATCACGACGGGGAACAACAGAAATAGGCTTCACACATTGTACCCATGTCGGGATTCGAACCTAGGTCTTTGGCATGACGAGCCAACGCTTTTACCACTAATCTACCCCGCACCCGCACCCGCACCCGCACCCGCACCCCACACTCCACACTCCACACCCCACCCACCCTACCCCACCCCCGTCACTATTCATAACTATCCTATGATCATGTGTTCAAATCCTGATTCTCTCTGAATATTCGTCGGGGATTGACATCGCGATGTCTTCGCTCTTGATTTAACCAAACTGGTAAAGCTTCCCAACAGAATACGAAGACAAACCGTGATATAACCAGAGTAGCTAAGCAGATTTACCCATTTATATCTTCCGGATAGGTGTAACGGTATTATATAACTAAATTTCATTACAGCAGGAATGGAATTACTACTGACGTCGCTAAAATCAAGTTATGGGAACACTGCATGATATTAAAAGAAAGTATCTCTGCGTCCACCGGTTGAGAGCTACTTTACGTCAGAACTAGGGGCCGTGGGCTGTAGGGTTAGTGTTCTCTCCGTAGTACAAGCACTAGGGTGAAAAATATGAAAAACGTGACTAGCTCTTCATTTGTTAGAGTAAGGAAATTCGGAGCTAAGCTTAAAGCGGCCTTCATATGGCAGACTAAAAGTTTGACAACATATGTTGCTGAAATTTTAGAAGTTGTCAAACTCACTTTTTCACACGTCAAACGCATTTTGTCAAACTTTCGTGTCTCTATCGGTCCGGTCAGGTGACAATTTGGTTGACTGCGATTGGTTGTTTGACAATACCGAAAGTTTGATGGAAAAGTTGGCGAGAAAAGAGACTTTAGTTTGTCGCGTGAGAGCCGCTAAAGGCATGCGTCGTGTCAATCTGTAATCCATGGTATAATGTAATTGCTTTGCTGCTATGTTTTCTGTTTCTGTTTTTAAAAGAAATGTATACTAATTAGAGATTCGGTGTCTACTTACGGGAACAAAGTGCACGCGGGTCATGTTCCGTATTGATTGTAAAAGCCGCCTACATGATCTGACTGATTTGACAGAATAGGTGGCAAAAATGGCGTCAGGCCTTTCACTTCAACTTACCTAAATCCCCCTCACCTCATTACTCCCATTCTCACCTCACCCTCATCTGGCTTTAGTTCACCCATTCTCGCCTCACCATCATCTGGCTTCAGCTCATCCATTCTCACCTCATCACCATTTGGTTTCACTTCACTCATTCTAACCTCATCACCATCTGGCTTCAGCTCACCCATTCTCACCACCATCTGGCTTCAGCTCACCCATTCTAACCTCATCACCATCTGGCTTCAGCTCACCCATTCTAACCTCATCACCATCTGGCTTCAGCTCACCCATTCTCACCTCACCATTCACCTCCTAGCAACTGGGTAATTACGGTACGTAGACAACCACCGTAATACGTTAGTGGAAGACTTATCCATGACAGAATTGAATAAAATTAGGAATGTAGCATGTAAACTCACAATTGGTTCAATTTCTCTACCACGTGAGTTAAGAATAAAACAGTCGGTGGGCTAACCTCGTGGTTAAAGCGTTCGTTTGTCACGGGTAAGACCCCGGTTTAAATCCTCAGACGGTTACTAGAGGCTCATTTTTGGCGTAGTAATTTTGATTGAATATTGCTAAACGCGGCACAAAGCCATAGTAAAGAGGGTTTTACATGATTACCATAGAGGAAACACGTTTGCAGATATCCACGGGACTCCTCCCAAATTGCAATGCTTCCGGTTGCCACTGTTGTACATATATTGATAAAGGTTGTACATATATTGATAAAGGTTGTACATATATTGATAAAGGTTGTACATATATTGATAAAGGTTGTATATAATTATATTGATAAAGGCCCTACATATATTGATAAAGGTTGTACATATATTGATAAGGGTTATATATAATTATATTGATAAAGGCCCTACATATATTGATAAAGGTTGTACATATATTGATAAAGGCCCTACATATATTGATAAAGGCGTCCTTGTTCGATCAAGGTTAGGTTCTAGTCAGAGCCAGGTTAGGTACGGGTTAGAACGGGTCTGTAGCCAGTCTGGGGGCGGTGGGGTTTATCCGAGTGATTAGAGCAGTCGCTCGTCATGCCGTCATCAGTTCCCCACATGGGCACAATGTGTGAAGCCCATTTTCTGGTGTCCCCCGCCGTGATATTGCTGGAATATTGCTAAAAGCGGCGTAAAACTAAACTCACTCACTCACTCACTCACTGTAGCCAGCCGTTATTAAAAGGCGACTTCAAGCATTAGGTAGACAGGCTGGTGCATGTCATCATAATATAAGCTTATTTAATCTGACTACATAAAAACGTTGTTGTCACTGAAAGATGCCAAGCCTCAAGAGCGAAGAAAGAAATGATTTATCGTTTCTCCTCAGTACGATGTGCCAATGAAACAAAAACACTGCTTAAAGAAGAAGAATTAGATGCCAAAAAGAACTTACAAAAAGAAGGAGACTAAATTACCTGTCTATATGTAATGTCTTTACTTCTGGTGTTGTTTTCTACGGTCGAGGACTTTTTCTCCAATTTGAGAGCCAGGGATCTGGGACAGAATGGACAAATGACCTTTAAAGAAATTAATCGTGTCCATTAGCGAAACTACAAAATAGATCTGCAAGTGAACTTTCGAATCTAAATTTTACATTTCGTTTTTTTAAATTTGACTTCTTTCCCATAAAACAGCCGAGACTACAAAACCTGTCGATGTGTGATAGTGATCTTGAGTACACTTACGAAAAACGAGAAACGGTGTTTCCAGAGCCCGATGGTTTGCAACTAAATGCGTGTTTTGGTTTGACCTTTGCAGTACAAGACACTCTAGATACTTCAACAAGACATATCGCCCACTTTCCCTCGCTATTCGTGTAGCTTTTTAAGTTTACAACATCACAGCTATTCCACTGAATCTTTTCTAACAATTAGTAGAATCTGAAACATCAATTTTCAGCTTGAATGAGAAAATCGATTTTGGGGTGAAATCGGGTAAAGTGGTGTCTTTTACACGCCTGAGCGCCGAACGGTTTTCATCAATCAGTTTTGCACTTGACAATCTTATTAAAAATAACATTTGATCACATGAAAACATTTGAACGGAACCGTGTTAGAAAACTGTTATAAATAACACGTAATCAGGCCGACAGTTTCAACAGACTTAAAGATTGATGAGAATTCCTAAGATGTGTGAGAATTCCTTAATTCCCCTTTCTGTTTGATGGCACCTTCTTCCAAAGTGGAAAATGTCTTCAGTCTAAAGCTTGAAGTTCCTCTCGCTTTTAGTTGCCAGGAGTGACTTAGCGTAAGTACTGCTTAAAGCGACCACCAACCTTACACACTCACCTTAAAGGTCACATGCAACGTAAAATCCAACTTTGCAGTCCTTTTGGTATGGACTTATAGAAACAAATTATCAAAAATGCAAATTCAACTTATACAGCTGGAAAATAACGCGATGAAAAAAAGCCCGCGAAATCGCAATTCAAACGATTCAGTAATTTCCCCCAGCGCTGGGGGGAGGGGGGTGGGGAGTGGTGTCAACAGCTCTGCTGCGCTGCGCCTATAGTCCCTGCACATTGATAATGTTCGCGCTGTTATGTTTTAATACATCTCTATGGAAACATGGACGTAACTTATATTACGCAAAACAGGCATTCGCGTACAACAGTTTTGTCCATGTATAATATTTCAAGTAGATTTACTCAAAAACATATTTTATTTATTATTATTATTTCGACCTTGATACACAAAAGTGCTTTTCACAAGACCACCGAGAGCGTCGTATGCTCTTCCGAACCACCTGGGGGCTCGAGTGCTACGCCCTCTGGGTCAAGTCGCTTTGCGACTTAACTGTTGCTATTTGCATACAGCTCCTTCTTCGTTAGTTACACCCCTGGGAAAGATAAAAAATATGTCGATTGTGACAAGCTGTCTCTGTCACCGACAAAACTCATTGTCTGGTATATTGACACCCATGTGTCTTCCTGCCTGTCTGCTGATGACAATCTGCAATGCACAACTTCAAACACTGACCACATGCAGTTTGAACTTAACATCTAAAAGGCTATACACCATAAACAGAATACGTTGATTTATGGCTCGTGCACCTGGGTTCTGCCTCTATCACGTTATGTAATTATGCAGACAGGCAGGCGTGAAACGTGTACACATGACCTGTCATTATGTCTCTGGGTTGCAAACAAACTGCGTCCATTTTTCCCTGATGACTGGACTGTACAGAAACCGGTGCAAACTCACATTGCCAGTTTCAAGTTCTACTTTATACTTGGAAGAGCGACAGTTTCCATCCATGCAGTAGGTCACCATCTCAGTATTTGTTGACTGGACCGAACGGAAATGCAAAGAGCATGTATTTACACAACCCTGCATCTCTATATAGGGCTTGACAACGATATATGGATCCTTACCGAAACGTCGCATAATATGCAATAAAAGAAGTTTCTTACTTTTTAATTACTCACCATACTTCTGAAATGCCAATCAAACAGATCATCTCTATATACAAACAATGAGGCTACTGCGTATCGGCAAATGAGCAAGCCAATAAAAATCTTCGTTACACTTGAGTGCACACCGACCCTCTCTAACCGGGTTTGGTCTCCCGGATGCTTCGTTTGACCCAGGTTCAAAATATTGCACTTTTGATTCGCGATTGTACGCCTACAATTCTGTTTATTTGGATTTTTTTTACAATTAGCAATGTATGTCATATGTCATGAAGACGTCCTAACTGTGCTTTAATTATGGTTGTATTTTTGGTTGCATGTGGCGTTTAAATGCGCCATTGTCAGCTCTATCCTGCTCGTCAAACGGCTACCACGGAGCATAGTTTGCATTGCATCGAGCTTGTACGTACGATCCTGCTATTGACAAACATGCCTATCGTGGAACGAGGCCAAGCTCTCTGGAACAGAAATAGAAATGTGCCCCGCTTGATAAACAACAGAACCGTTACGTCGACCTTGACCTGAGGTGTCTCGAAACCTACGATTAATTCGTAAAACCGATCCAACGGCGTCGCAACAGAAACGTATTTCTCGAAAGTATTTTATTCGTACAGACATCAGATTCTCTACACGTGAACAGCATCGCTTTCCTTCATTCCCGTCAGAGAAATACACTGTCCATGTCGTGTGACCGAAATGTTTAAGGGATGGCGAGGTAGCCGAGTAGTTTAACCGTCAGCTCGTCACGCCACAGACCTGAGTCAGATTCCACATGCGCACAATGTGTGAAACCCATTTCGGGTGTCCTCCCGTGCCTTGATACTGGTGGAATATTACTAAAGCGGCGTAAAACTACACCCAGTCACTAAAGTTAGAATGTGACACATGGCGGTGGATCGATGCATAAGGTTCCAGCCTCTTCCTAGACGACCCAAAAATAATTCCTGCTGTCCCTTCCAACTGAGGCCACTCAAGCAATAAAATCATTATATTTTCCCAAGTTGCAAAACAGAATTAGTTCATTCATATGGAAAACTATCAAGAAATTGTAATTTAACATAGGACATTTTCGCCTCAAACCGTGAGTGACAGTTAATAAGATATTGATCGCCAAACAAAATATTTCCAAGAACAAATTAAGTTTTTACCAAATTTAAAAGGATTTTTGATATTGAATTAACACATCGGCTATCATTAAACAGATATTTTGTCCCTTGAATTTAAGTTCAAAATTTTTCAAAAGTACTTTTATTACTGCGAAAGAATATCAATAGATGAATGGTTGAGACTTTTTGTATAAATATTTGCATCCAAGAAACGGAAGAAGCTGCATGTAATTATTGAAATTTGTCAATTTGTACCATCTTGGGATCGATTCAACAAACCGCAGGTTGTGGGGACTTTAGTTCCTCAACGTGTTAAGACGTTGTGAGATATCACCACCTGGTATTGAACATTTGAACCTTTTTACAAAATTCATATTTTAAGTGAAAAATAAATTATCATAGCCACTTATTTAAGCAAATATTTGAAAAGATTCTCCGTTGACGATTTGTCTTGTAGGTTTTGAGTTGATTTGTTTTTAAAGGTTACATGTAAAACACAACGTTGCAGATTTTGATACCTTTCGGTATGCACTTACCGAACCAAATGATCACAAATGCCAGTTCAACCTATTAACGCGATAAAAAAAATAGTTCAAAAGATTCACTAACTTTACCCCAGCGCTAGGGGAAAAAAAGTAGTTTCAACCGCTTTGCTGCGCTGTACTCATAACGCATGCGCAGTGAATGGATTAACGGAGCTTGAAACAGTATGCCTGCCCGGAGTATGAGGTCGCGAGCACTAGTCTAATCTTGGTTGTATACACAAAGAAGTAAATAATCTACTCGTTACATTATGAAAGCTTGTTGATTGTGATAAGCAAACTCTGTCACAGAGAAAACTCAGTGTCTGGTTTAATGACGCCTATATGCCTGCCTGTCTGCTAACGACAATATGCAATGCACAAAATTCAGCCATTGACCACATGCAATTTGAAATTAATACCTTTTGGGCCCATAAGCTATAGACAAAGAGAAGGCTAAGCGTATCGGCAAATGAAAACCAGTGATCAATGAAAAGGCTTCGATACACTTGATTGCACACCCACCGGCTCTGACTGGGTTCGGTATCGCGGCTGCTTCGTTTCAAGGGAGGTAAACCCATGTACAAAACACTGCACTTTTAATTTACGATTATACGCTTATAATTTTGTTTATCTGCTTTTTCTTAGTCAGCAATGCATTTTATATGTCATGAATAAGTGATAACTGTGTTTTAATTATTTATTTTATTTTTGGGTCGCATGTGACCTTCAAGTGGTCTTTATTGTTTTGTTGTATTGACGCTACAGTCATGATCTATCGTGTCATCAAGATTTAAGAGCAAGTGCAATAATATGCTTCACAATGATGTGCACTCGTGGCCAACACATGACCGTGACCCTTCTTGTAAATGGGGTCCACACGTAGGTCACGGGACTTCGCGAGACCTTCGTAATTTCGGTGACAAACAACATTTCATACGTTTTCGAATGGTCTCATCATGGTCAGTGAACAGTAGGACTGTCAACAGTTGTGACAGCAAGCATGATTGTACACTTGGTCACGGCTAATAAAGTCATATTTGGCTGTCCCGCAATTTGGAACCAGAACTCGTTCTGGAATATTTGCCTGTGACCGGAAAACTGGTACCGGAAGTAAGCTGGGTCCAGTCTCGCATATCGCAAATTGGCGTGCAAAGGGATCCGGAACCAGCTTAGTCGGTCTCGTACCTGGAAGGAGCTTCCGGTCATGCTAATGATACCTCCGTAATCATGGCTTCGAATGCCAAATTCATCAGATGATTCTTTCAAAGGTGACGCCCAGCCCGCAACCCACTCACACTCAAAGTCCTTGTTCTAGTACGTTTAATTCAAATCTATCAAGCAAAACGTGTCCATAATCATTCGAAGTACAGATGAACCAGATAATCAGTCTTACGGCAGATTCGATACGCGCAGTGAAGACGTGGTCAAATCGAGATATTCAGATTTGCACTGAATTTGTTCATTGTTGGCATCTCCGTGTCACCGAGTTTCCCCAAACTGACACACATTACCATGATGGATGTTATGTTCACGGTGTCGTTCTCCCAAACTTAAATTCAAAAGACCGTTTGATAATGTTTTTCAATATATCAGGTAATACCCTGAAAATACTAAAGAAAAGTTTAATATGTGGGTCTAAACTTAAATGGGAATCTCAGGGTTTTTCTCTTGTAGAGATAGAAACGGGATTTTACACAATAGATGAAAGCGTGATTCAAAGGAAGGATTTTGGTCCACATTCAAAGGTGGTTCTACGTTTTTCATTGTGATATTAATCCATGCCATTGGTAAACAATACGGGTTTAAGTCTTCTGAAGGGTTTATCTTACACGTTAGCGGCAAAGTCCGATCGTAAATGTGCATTTACACCCCCTCAAAGAGCGGGCTATTAACCAATCACTGCCAAGAGATCTTGATCCGGCTAAACGTCCTTTTTTTGATTGGCTGATCAGAGCGGTGTAAGCATATACGCTGAGCGTATGGGTGTTGAGACCTAGGAAGCCATCTTTTATAGCACAGTAAATTTACAACACAAATTAACTCTTAAACATATGTCTCTATTGGACAGCTATCGCTTACGAGTAACACTGTATAAGTCCCTGTATGTACTTTCGTCGAGCAAAGAAGCGCACTGATTCGGGATCTATTGCTGATTATTTGAACAGGCGACTAGCCGAACGCCAGCGTCACACGAAACCATGGGTGCCTCGAAGCTCGTCTTAAATCATGTCCGCCGAATTGGAGATAATTATCAGAGGTGATGGGCCGTCGTGTTTATACTTGTCCGAGTAAACACGACTGCTGTCGTCTTGTTTCTTTGGGTCATTACTTTAGAAGCGCCATCTTTACTATTGAGACTTCATTTACTAATGACGTTGTTCTGATATAAAGGAATAGGGTCATTCTTTGCGTAGGCGTCGCGTAATATATCTTGTTGAGAATCCCTGGCGGCGAGGAGTAGGTGAATGGGTATCGCTTAGCAAGACTGACTTCAAAGCACAGAAGCATGGCCTTCAGTCCATTAGCCCATTAGCGTGCGGTTATGACTGAGTGTGGTTTTACGTATTATAGCAATGCTGGGAAGAACCGGGAATGGTTTCTGCGTTGTGTCTGTATCGGGAATCGAACCCGGGAATTTGGCGACACGATCAAACGACTTAACCACGGGGCTACAATGTTGCAACATGTGTGATGTGATGAGCCACGTATAACGTGAAATATGTTAACCTTTCAGTGGCCCGTTAACATTACAGAGGTCAGTGACCTCTTGTGATCGATCACGAGGGGTGACACACAGCTAGTAGTACAGCTGTGTATCGGAATTGTTGTGCTGAGTTGACCCTGTGTGGCGGCGCTGTTGCACAGTCGTGAATCACCCTTCGATATAAAGCGTGAAAATAATTCAATATTTCACGACGGTTTCTTAAATAACGTTTCCGTAACTTTCTGTAATCTATCACAAAACGTCAGATTTTAGACCCTGTTGGGTACACAGGTTTCAGAAGAAGAAGGTTTTCAGGTGTCTTATTGTTGTTTTGTGCACTTCTCCCTATTTCGAGTTATTTATCAATGACCGTTCTCACCTGAGCCCAAACGGACTGTAAAATGGTCTGCAGGAATTTTGCCTTACGTCAATAAAAGCACGACAATTGACAGTCCTTCGCCCTGATGGAAATCGCGTGCTTCACCGTATAGAGTCACCTCGGTCGTAATATTTAACGTGGACGTAGCGCGGGCGCCAACCTTACTGAGTACAAGTTATGCTTGTGTACTTTCATAACAACAATTTTCAAAAGCTTGGAGTGTTTTTCAATGTTAACGTCACATCAAGGAAGCTTTTCGACGGTGCAATTGAGATGTACCGTAAACTGGTTTACATTTGTTCTCTATGATTCTGGGTTTACAGATCCGACTTCCTTCGTTTAATAAATTTGGGATAAATTTAGTATTTATTTTAATCCTACTAAGTATTTAATAGGGACATAAATAGTTGCCTCCTAATGGGTTTTAGTTTCTTTTCATTATTCCTTTGGTTACATATCTGCCGACCTGAATGGTGAATATTATAGGACGAAATAGATGTCTTTCCATTCTCGTCTGTTATTAGAAGAGACGTTAACAGTTGCGCACTAAAATATATCCCGACATTAAGTTCTTTTAAAGAGTACCTTGAGAGACCTGGCTCAATTCCCGACTGATAGGACAGATGCATGGATAGTCTGTTTCACAATCCCTGAACCACAACGTTTTCCATACTGTCTACCCCTCAGTACAATGTTAAATGAAGCATGTCTAGACTTTTCCAGGTTCAAGATCTTCCAACTCAATTGGGCTCCTTTTCAGTTAAATGTGTGTATTTGTTACGAACAGTATTATATAAACATTCAGGGTCAAACATATTTTTCAGTAACGTTTGTGAAAATGATGTTTCAGTTTGTCAACCATATACTGATTATGACAATTTGTTCCCGCTTTGAAAATCCATTTGGTTTTCTGTTTGACTTTCTTGATATTTTCTGCAGAAGCTTTATTTCTATTTCCACATCTGATCTTTGTTCCGTTTCACAAAGCTCTCGAAAACCTAAGATATCGTAGATTTTCTTGAAACATTCGTACCTCCTACACTATAACACTGACTTACGATAGTCGTTGCGGTACGAGAGCTTTGTCAAACGGTGCCCTGTCCAACTAATACACAAAATGAGATAATGCACGTTCAGCACAATGGAAGTTCCGTATCGCAAGTGCCTATTCGATTTCACTGTTTCTCCTTTCAGTGCTTGAAACCCCGATCCCATCACCTCGACTCTATGTTGCCGTCATCTGGTAGTGAAAACCGGGGTGTGTTTTTCTCTGTCATTAAACATGGACGGTGCCTAATGTTTAGAATTTGGGTTAAGATGAATGTTGTAGTCGATTTTGAAATCAATAAGAAGGCTTAATCAAATTGAAGAGGGATTAGGGCGCTTATTTCGTGTAATTGCTTATTGATTGTGTGTGTGATTTATGCGGTGTTCTTAGCATTGAGATTTAGGGGAGTACTTCTCTACTCATAGCAATATCAGTGTTTACATCCTAGATTATGGTGAATGGGCCGCTTTGCCAAACTGATGACATCACGGACATGTGTTCACGGCGAAGGCAAACACACAGGTCAGTGATCGTCCAGTCTTCTGAGGAGTCCCATTCGTTAAACGGGGTTACGTTCCTTAGGCGTCCGAACTTTGAGGTCACTAGTTAAAATCCCAGATTAGCATTGATTCAAAGTTTTTCAGCACAATCAAAGGATTCATGGATTCCACTCCATTCGTCCAATCACTCGAGCTTAACTTTGAAGAACCGGATCGGATTTGCTCTTCGGTAGCCTTGTCATGCCATTGAAAACGACTGCTTCTAGGTTTGTCAGCGCCAAGCAAGGGTTCCAGGGTTTACATTTTCGAAGCTTTCTTAGCGCTACGATAGTCGTAAGTTAATGTTAATATATGTTAATGTACGGCTACCTTAGCGCTAAGACAGCTTCGGAAATCTAGGCTCTGGATTCCAAAGAAATTGTGAACGTCACATCTACCTGTGACGTCTTGACATTCAACTCAATACTCTTTTGTCACGTACGTGTCAACTAATCAACAACCACAATACAGCAGGACGTGGTGAGGAGAGATGATACGTGCGGTGTCCACACACCCACATGTGGAGGCTCCTTGAAACAACTGGCTTGGACTCGTGATGTCGAATTGCTAAGTATAATATAACAAACTAAACATTTGTAGGGATTGATTTCAGTATATACTGACCAGCAAAAGATGAAAAATGAAAAAAAATGAAATCTCACATAAGTAAGCGTTAATGTTTATGTCTTCTATATCAAAACCTGACCTAAAAAAGAGATTAGTTTCTTTTGCTGTTCAATATATTTTTGTTAACGGGAGTTAATGTCAAGTTAAATATTATACTTTCAATATTGTATCGAAAATCCAATGCAAAAATCCTATCATCATATCTAAAATGCAGAGTCATGTGTTTTTCAACTCAGCAGTAGATACTGTCTTCATCACAACTGATTACTGTCTGTACAGAATCGGACAGCCTGACAAACGACGCGTGCAACTAACGGAAGGAAACCACAGGCCCTTTTTACTATCAGAAACACCTCCCTCTTCATAATCCGATTTTAGACGACAATAATGAAATTGAATACCTTTTGACTATCAAACAACCCCTCTGTGTGGATATAACACAATTATTTCCCTTTGTACTATCAAACACTCTCCCTGTTGCTTCGTACTATGATGGCATACAATTTCATTGTTTTACTCCGAACTCTGTGATGCAATAAACAAATGGCTGAACGACCTTTGGAAAATTAGCTAGGCAGTTTGCCAGGCATTGTCTAACTGACACTGTTGACCTATATCTCTCTGCGGGAGTCTGCGGTCATGTTGAAGATGAAGACAGTCTGACAATACGTAGTTGACCTCAGAAGACAACATTTGCCCAAAAGCTTCTCACAATGCATTGGGTGGACTCTGTGTGGACGGCTGCCAACGTGTAATGTGATATTAGCAGATATCCTGAATGTTATATACTTAATATTTTTACTAGCTATAGTGTCTGTGCCACTGTGCTTAATATCAACTGTCCTGCCCATCCGTGTTTTAAACATGTCACTGGAAAGACAATGAAGTATTCTCTCTTTTTTAAAATCGCTACTCCTGACATTTTGCTTTGACATAGACAAGTTACTCTATGAACTTTTCTAACGAGAAGGGATGGTGAAGTGATTTTTCTTTGAACAGACATGTGTCAAAACGAACAAGGTACATTTCTTTCATGGAGTGTACAGTAAAAATTACCCTCCATAACGATGATACCTTTGGTTGGATATAAAGCAATAAAACCTAAAATTTAAGTCACTGTCCTACACGGGATTCATTTCTCACCAGCTGTACACAACCTCCTTATTTTTAAGCACTGGTTGAGAGCTTAATAGTCTATTGTCTCAGTGTGAAAAGGTCTATGGGGGCTTAATGTCCCAAAGAGCCGTGGTGATAACAGTCATTAGGCTCAGCACAAGCTTCTCAGTGGTGTACGACATTGAAATATACCACCTGCACTCGATACTGCGTGTTACCTATGTGCAGCGGTTCATCAGCAATATGAAGACTTCCTGTCCAGAGTTCAGGAAATCCTCTGATATCAAGACCCCCTTCGTCAAGCTTCAGTTGACGTTTGTCAGTGTAAAGAACAACTTTAACATAATGGTGCTGAGCGCCGAGGCCTGAGGCAACAATGGAATTGGTCAGTCGGACTATATCGATGTCTTTTAAAACTAGTAGCAAGGCTGTTTTGTTTTGATATACGGATCCGTGTTTTGACTTGGTTTTTTTTGTAATTTGTAATTTTTAATTTTTTAGTTTATTTATTTATTTATTTATTTATTTATTTATTTATTTATTTATTTATTTATTTATTTATTTATTTATTTATTTATTTATTTAGTAGTAGTAGTAGTATTTTGTTGTTGTTGCTTTCTTTTTTGTTGTTGATTTCTTTCCCTTGCAATAACGTCATGTTACGTCCTGAAAACGTCTGTCATCTTGTATGGGATGGGTAAAAGATCACGGGGTTATAGACAGAAGTATGGGGGTTAAATTGGGTTGTGTGAATTGGAAGGCGGGGTGGGCAAAGTTGTTTTGTTGCAAGTCGTCTTACTGCATCATCTGATCAAACGATGTCAATCAAAATGACGTCATTCTCTAGATTCAGCGTTAAACTATATCCATGACCAACAGTATCAATATCCAGAGGCCATCCCGTTCTTTTACCCCTCATGGTAATATGTTTAAACCTTTTTAACTGTGAACAATTCAATTGAATAGGATACCTCTACAATTTTAACAACCATCAGTCGCTAACATTTAGGGTTTTTTGTCCAGTAACCTTATCCACAGTAAAATCAACCCGACGTTTTTATTCACAGATGTATCGAATTTCCATCACTGACCAGTCAATCAACCTTTCTACCAGTTAAACGTGGGAAAGACGTTCGATTGACGCCATAAATCCTTCACATGAAAAAACCTCGACCTTTAAAACTTCCCGTGAAACCCTTACCCAATTGACTTTTTTGGTTTCGTTTTTGGTGATCTGCCCTAATGACCGCAAGTAAACATGGCCTATGGCTCTCCCCCTCCACGAGCGACAAGCACACTATCATTCAATGGCTACGTACTGAGGCACTGAGAATGTTCGCTACCCTCAATCAATACGGTTTTATATCGATGACACTAAGCACGTTGGACTTCCAACGGTGTATCTTGACACTTAACCATTCAAATACTGAGCCATATCCGCCACCCAATGACGAAACGAGGCATAAAACCACAGATGACCTTTTTCGTCGATCATAAAACGAATTTGCCTTGAACCATAGTTAGAGACTTTCAGAAACTTCTGGAAATATATGGTATCATCTGAATCCAAGGAAGGTATTCTGGTTGGGTGTATTTTCTTCTCATTTTTTTGCGCTCTGAAATTTTCCTTGATCATCTTCCGTTTGAAGTGTCAGTATTATTTATGTATATCTTTCGGCTAAAATATTTAATATTTCTGAGGTACTTTGTCGAATCTAACAATCTGGGACTTTCAGACGTTCTTTCATCATGGAAGATTTCCTAAGGCCATGGTGTTGTAAGAAAATATACCTTTGGGATACATCATTTGAAGTATATCTGATTAATACGCTTATGGAGAGGTTCCGTGTTAGCGCAGCAGGCTGCATACAAATAGAGAAGTCGTCAGGTCCAAACATTAGATTGACTTGCTACGTGACACTGTCAACCCATGCTACTGGACACAGTCAACCCATGTTACTGGACCCGTCAGCCCGTGCTAAGCACCCTATGTGGAATTGAGTGAATTAACATTCACGCTGCTTTCAGCAATATTCCAGCAATATCACGACAGGGGACGCAAGAAACGGGCTTGCACCCATGTGGGGAATCGAACCCAAGTCTTTGGTGTGACGTGCGAACACTTTTACCACTAGCCTACTACACCGCCCTCCATCTAATAGGTTCATATAACGATACGTTAATATACTGTCATCCCAATACACTCTGTGGTAGCCTTAGTGAATAAGGTCTGGGTTCGATTCCCTGATTAGGATTGATAATTAAATTAAATTAACTGGGACCAATCTTCAGCTTCGGTATCCCTATGAAATACGCTCTCCAGTGAAATACGCTCTCCAAATGGTCAAGCTACCCGAAAATAGCCTCCCGATTAATCAGCTAGGATATTCATTTATTTCGAACTGTCAATCAAGCCCGCGTCTTGCAAAAAATGTTACCGTTGTGCACGGATAATCAGATATAATCAGTCTTTAATTAGGAGACAGGTCGCTTGCAATGGCAAACGCTGTGGGAAATACAAGCTTAATTATGTAGTTCATCTTTGGCGTGCTAAGCTTGACATATGGTTATCAAACAAGCCGCATTAATTACACGCGAGTGGGCGTCCAGGTCTCATGCCTACTGTAAGACCATTGATTTTGGCACAACGTTGTAACACTGCCGACTTAGCAGACAGGGACACCAGTAATACCCACGTTCACACTCCAGTGAGCGTATGTTGTGTAACGCCGCAGCTTAATACATTTCTGTAGTATCTTGTCGAGGTGTCCAGAAATTCTCCATTTTAAATTACTATTATCTGTTATCACGTTGGTTACGTCATGTTCCATGAGTATCTATAAGACGGTCGGTGGAATAGCCATGTGGTTGGTCTGTTCGCTCGTCGCCGAATCATGGGTTCGATTCCCGATGCTCATGATGTTGATCACTGGATCTGGTGTTCAGACTGGCAGACTTGGTTGACACATGCCATCGGTTCCGTAAATATTGCTGGTATATTGCTAAAATCGGCATGAAACCTCACTCACTTGCATAAGTTTGGTTACCAACGACGTTGCACTTGTTATTCTCAACAAAATGTGTTTCAGATGAAAAAACAACCTGAGGATTGCAACCACATTAAAATGTACCCCTTTGGAATTTTCTTTCATATGACTTGTTTAGCTGTTTGTTGTAATGCCGCAAACAGACATATAAAATCGATAATCGAGTCTGGACCAGACAATCTAGTGATCGACATTATGAGCAAAGATCTACGCAAGTATGGTATAATTACGTGTATCAACCAAGTCAGTGAGTCTGACCACCCGATCCCGTTAGCTGCCTATTACGATAAGCATGGGTTGCCAAACTGGAATTCTAACCCGGATCTTTACGGGTTCTTTCACATGAAGTTGATACGCTCTGGTGTAACCCAAGACCTTTTCGGGTTAGAGTTAGCCCAACTCTCTCAGCCAGACAATCGTGAAGATCCGGGGTATAATTAGTTCTCAGCAAACCGAATCCGAACAAATAATAAGAGGTAAAGTTCTGAAGGTCTAGTTTTTTCATGTGAAGGATTTATGGAACGTTGTTCCTATGATTAACGTGTATGAGAGCTAAACTGATCAGTGATGGGCATTTGACATTCCTGTGTACACAAAAACGTATGCTACTGAGTATACGATTTACAAAACACACATTAATCGTTAGTTATTGGTGATTGTGTATATTGAGGACTGAATCCTATTTAACTAAATTTAAAGTGGAAAGGCTTTGAACTTTAGAAGTGGAAACGGAACAGCATCCTTCTGGACATGGCATTAATATTGCTGGTCATGGACGTGATTAAACCCTGAGGATGATATTCTGATTGACGTCATTTTATCAAAATGACGTCATAATAACACGACAAGACAAGACAAGACCATTAACTACCCTCCCTCCCTCCAATCTTTATCTCCCAATCTCCTTCCGGTGCATCGTCACTGACCTTTTCACGGCAGGAAACTTTACTGGAATCCATTACAAAGGGAAACATTGGCAACACAGACATGTCGATCCCCGAACAGAAATAAAAACAGTCCTGGGATCTGTATATCTAAACAAAACAGTATGTGGTGCGCCTAGCTACTATTTTTAAAAGACATCGATATAGTCTGACTGACCAATTCCATTGTTGCCTCGGGACTCAGCACCTTTTAGTTAAAAGGTGTTCTTTCCACTGACAAACGTCAACTGAAGCCTGACGGACGGGGTCTTGATGTCAGAGGATTTCCTGAACTCAGGACAGGAAGTCTTCATATTGCTGATGAATCGCTGCACATACGTAAGATGCAGTATCGGGTACAGGTGGTATATTTCAATGTCGTACACCACTGAGAAGCTTGTGCTAAGCCTAATGACTGTTAAAAGAACGGCACAGCCCTTTTGGGACATTAAGCCCCCATAGACCTTTTCACACTGAGACAGTAGAACATTAAGTTCTCCAACAGTGCATAAAAATAAGGAGGTTGTGTACAGCTGGTGAGAAGTGGGTCCCTATATAATTGGAATCTAGGAATTGCGCTACATCCAACCAAAGGATAATGTGATGTGCTTAGGGCCATTTTGTGCCTCTTGTCGTGCATAATTCCAGACAGAAATTTATCGTCCTGATGTAGTATGATATGTTCATATGTCAGAAAGTTTTGAACACATTATACGGTATTACCAGTTTGGAACACCAGAGCCAACCTCAGTTCAGCCAGTTACGGAGCTGGCAAAATGTAGAAAAGTAATACATGGAAAACTGAGATTCAAACCCATGGCCATTGATTGTCTTCTCTGGTCCAACTGATGTGATTCTGCACACAACAAATCTGGTGCTTTCACTGGGATATCAGGGGGGTTCTCAGGAATGGGTTCCACCCATTTCACCCATGTTAGGAATCTAACCAGGGTCTTTGGCGTGACGAACGACAGAAAAGATCCAAACCGTTATTGCACATAAATGTTTCAAAGTATCCTTCAAAACGAGTGATTTCTGAGCCTCGCCAGTTTAAAGTTCAGAAAGGCACCAAAGTTCCCATTTTATCATGTTTGTGGGCAAAGATAACTCACTTTCATCGGCATGGTCCAAATGTCAATACATGTTAAGAAACGGACGTATGTTATGATTCAAGTAAATAGAGAATAATTGCCTTCCTTGGTCAGTAACATGGTTACGACATTGAGTCATATGACATGGTTGATGCTGTGGCACAACGGACAGACAGGAGTGAAAATGTCAACTGGACATTTTCAGGATATTGCTGATATTAAATTATACATTGCCTTCCCGTCTTCACGGGTGCCATTACGGATATGGACGCCTCGGTCCCAAGACCAGATCCAGCCCCAGCCCACGTGATCCCTATATGTTTAGTCATATGTGAAGCTATTCACTGCTAGAAGTTTTGAGGCAAATGTTGTCTCCTGTCTAAGGTCAACTTATTGTCCAGTTGTCTTCATCATTAATAACCTGACCGCAAACTCCCGCACAGAAATGTAGGTCAACAGTGTCGGTGAGACAATGCCTGGCGAACTGCCTAGCTAATTTTCCAAACGTCGTTCACCCATGTCTTTATTGCATCACAGAAACACAAAGTTCGGATTAAAAACATTAAAATTAAAATTCTATGCCATCATAGTACGAAGCAGCAGGGAGAGTGTTTGACAATACACAGGGAAATAATTGTATCATATCCAAACAGAGGGGTTGTTTGATAGTCGAAACATATTCAATTTAATTATTGTAGTCAAAAAATCGGATTATTAATAAAGGGGTGTTTTTGATTGTAAAGGGTCAAGTGGTTTCCTTCCGTTAGTTGCACGCGTCGTTTGCCAAGTTGTAGGGTAGCCTAGTGGTTAAAGCGTTCGCTCGTCCCGCTGACGATCCGGGTTCCCCATATAGGTACAAATGAGTGAGTGAGTGAGTGAGTTTAGTTTTACTCCGCGCTTAGCAATATTCCAGCTATATGGCAGCGGTGTGTAAGTAATCACGTCTGGACCAGACAATCCAGTTATCAACATCATGATAAGTGAAACTGGAATAAAATTAAGCACTTGCATGTTGTTTTATGCTAGTACTGTCAGGAATATTCCTAAAGTATCACAGCATTGTACATTGTACATGTACATTGTACACAATTGTTACATTCTACATTGTACATGTACATTGATATACACCCACTGAAGCTGTTCAGGCTTATAGTGAGTGAGTGAGTGAGTTTAGTTTTACACCACACTCAGCAATATTACAGCTATATGATGGCAGTCTGTAAATAATCGAGTCTGGACCAGACAATCCAGTGATCAACATCATGAGCATCGATCTGCCGGATACGTTAAGATGTGTCATACAAGTCAGCGAGACTGACTAACCGATCCCGTTTGTCGCCCCTTACAAGAATGGGTTACGAAAGAATCATTCTAACCTGGATCTTCACAGGTGACTTGTGTGACAAATGGACAAATGGGGTGTTTGGTCGCTATCGGCAATAGTACGCCAATACGCAAGCTGGAAGGGCGTGAACGTTGTATTGAAAGAAATACTGGTTGTTTTCCCGGCATGACAACTCTGAGAAGATATTCACAGCTTTACCCTACATTGTGATCATGACCCCATTGCGAAATACCCCATGTATAAATAAGTGGACTTGTAAAGGTAGACAGTCTGTCTCACAGAATCTAAAATATCATTGGTTGTGTTTGATCATGAACAATACCCTCGCAAAATTCAAAGAAGGAGGTCAATCCGGACACCTCTCAATACCGTCATCATGTTTTGTACAACTATCGCTCAGAAACGGTCCAAAACGTACAGACCGTTGAAGGTGATTTGTACTGTGGACAGCCAGTCCGTTTTAACTGGGTGTTTCGTTGTTCCCGTTCTGGACAACCTTCCCGGGAATATATTACGCATAACGAGCTGTCAAGTTTGATCTCCTGCGGATTCAAAAGATTCGTGGTTTTAAGAAAGTTCGGACATGGCACCTCTTCAATCGCAATTTAACCAGAAAACCTTGCTCTAATTTACCACACAAAACCCGTTTTCTAACTCGGGCTTGTGAGGTTGACATTCTATCGTCATCACGTCACTGGTAGGGTCGACGTAATTTATCATGAAGAGTTAATAATTTGCCAGTTTATCGGCACGCCTCGATCCTGCTTGAAAAACGACGTGAGAGCGTCCCATATTTACAGCACTAGGAATGTGCGTTAAGGTGGGGTCAGCAAGGGAGAGAACTAGGCCCGGGTGGTGTGCGAGTAGGTATTGATAGGTGGGTGGTGAAAGGTTGTCATACTTTAAAGGGAGCGACCATTTAATAGTCTGGGAATGGGAAATGAGTTGGGTAAGAGAACGTGCGGGTGCGGGTATGTCGCTGTGCGTGCGTGCGTGCGTGCATGCTTAATGTCGTTTGAAACGTAATATCCAATCAATCAGCGTGCCCTCCTGTTAATTTGGATTTGTGGATCCCACAGGAGTTATTCAGATCAAGCTGCATGTACCTTACACGATTATGTGTGTAGAAGGGCATGTAGAAATCTGAGCAGAAGTTAATTAATTCTAAAACAGTTGCGGCCAGGCAAACAAGTGGTCGATAACATGATGGCGATCCCATCTTCATTGGTCCTCCACACAGAGTACAGGATGGTTAATCTCTGTAGCATGTGAGATCATAAAGATCCGGGTTAGAATCGGTCTTAACAACCCATGCTTGGTGTAAGCGGCGACTAACCAGGTCGGGTGGTCAGGCTCGCAGACTTGGTTGACACGTGTCATCGCATCCGAATCCAACACTCCAAATGTTGATTACTGCATTATCTGGTTCGGACTAGATTTATTACCGACCATCGCCATTAGCTGGAATATTGGTAAGCGCAGCTTGAACCAACGAACAAACACACTGTCCAGCGTACGAAATATTCAAATCGGCCAGTCTATATTCTTCTGGTTGAACAAAATTGTCTGTTTTATTAACCAAAACAAAGGAGATATTCACGCACATGAAACAGGAAGGTCTCTCAAATGCTCGACGCGTATTATTTATATAGTAGATTATCTTAGATGAGAGCTTAGTGAGATAAACACTCCAGTTATAATCCTCAACAGCGTATCGGTTCAAAGTGTAATATACACTCCGCCCATCTATTAATAGCAACAGTATATCGCCCACCCGTATTCCCGAGAGAACCGAAAGGGGATATTATTTTACCTCAGATACAAATAATAACAAACAGTATTCAAATAACACACACTGAGACGCAACCCATCCTTAATGAACATATCCATTACTGGGTTGATAGGTGTAAGAAACACGAGAAGGTTGATGTATCTGTTTTATTGTTTCAGAATGTCATGACTCAACTACCTCAGCCCTGTCGGTCCCACGTTGAAGGCCGGGGTATTTCCTGGGCAAGTGGTGCGGAACTCGACTGAAATCAACACGTAAACAGAAGCACGTGCATGACGTGTAGTTCGTGATAGTGGAGTGTCGGGGACGCACCTTGGGATATGTTATTCAGGACTTGTGAATAGATCTTGTATTCCAAACAACCGACAGTCATGACGGTGTCTAATCCCAGTGCCGATTTTGGTAAGTATTGGCTTTTATACCATGAAAGTAACCTTACGTCATCACCATAGCAACGTGGTTGTTCCGTACTATACTTCGTGGAAATATGGCATCTGCATTGCAATGGTTTAAATGTGCACTTTTGAAATTGAAAAAAAAATATGTTCAGTTTGTGTCAAAATATGATCACAAGTTGATGACATCGTTTATATAGTGTTGCAAACTGTACTCAGATTTTATTCATTTATATTGCTCTTCAGGTGTTCAAATGCCCAGTACAATATTCTCCCTGTTTGTCAAGCCATACTTCATCCTTTAAAGTGCATCTTTTTACAGGGCTGTATCTCTCCAAGCATCAGTTCAATAATAATACTGATTTTCAAAAAGTCCCTTTACAAATTTTAGATGAGATTTTTCCAGTATGTTATATTATATTTCAACCTGTAAAGATCTGGGTTTGACATGATCTTCAGTAACCCATGTTTCTCAGAAGAAGTGACTTACATGACTGGATGGTCAGGCTCTCTGACTTGGTAGACACATGTCATCGCATCTTAGCTGCATAGATTGATGCTCATGTTGTTGATCACTGGATTATGTGGGCCAGACTTGATTATTTACTGCCACTATATAGCTGGAATATTGCTGAGTGCAGCATCAAGGTAAATTCACTCACTCAATACAGTAGTATTCAAGATGAACCAAAGCTTAAAGACCATGGATCTCAGGCAACCTTTTTTAATATAGAACCAACACAATTTCACATGGAATCAAATGAACTCCACACCAATTGTGATAAATGTACAGATTCCTTCAAATTAATTTGGAATGAAGATATCACGAAATTAGATACCTGCAACTTGTCAATGTTCAAAAATAAATTCATAAAGGCTTTCTTATTAAATATACCTACTATTCTCAGAAAGTCCATTTGAAATAAAGAGCAAAATAGATGTACAAATCACATGAAATTAACCACTGATAATCAGTGATGACACCAGGTGTTTATAAATAGAAAAAGCACTTCCTACAGTACAGGTAATCCTTGCTGTCCACCAATTTGCCTTTATCCACACTATTAATTTGCCATTTTTCAAACAAAGTCCAAATGTCACCCATACTTCAGGAACCATGTTAATTGTGCATTGACATCCTTTTCATAAGACCACAAGAAGCAATAAAGTAATACCATGGTGTGTTGTCAATAAACACACACAGCAGGAGGAAACACCTTAATTGGTAATTGTCACTTGTCACATAACAGTGAATGTATTTGTGATATCAACCACTCCTTTGGCCGTCATACAACGGCATCAGCATTCTCATTCGATGCAGTCAGTCATCCATGCTGCATCACTTCAAAGGATGCAATAAAATAGCTGATATAAACAACAGTTTCTCCATTTCCATCAAAGGGTTGTTTGTTGACTTTATTTGCAGTCCCTCATTCTAGTGACATCATCGAGCTGACCGTATTTCTACAGAATGAGACATTGCTTTTAAGTGTGTTATGAGTCTCTGGAAGAGAAATCGGATGATATGCTGTAGACAAACGGAACATGTTTCATCAATACCATGTCTCATCAAATGTTTGTCAACACATTGATGTGAATTTCATGTTTGATTCTACAGTGTGTTAATTGATGTAAGTGCAGTGTTACAGGTTAAGTCATCAAATATTTGGGGCCAATTCCCAAACCTTTTAATATATTACATGCAGGTGTGATCTGTGATGATCCAGGGTCAGTTTGGCTTTCAGCAACAAATGCTTGTCAGTACGAGGTAGCTCGGCAATCAGACACTCTGACTTGGTTGATGAATTGGTTGGTTGGGTTGGCCCCAGTTGCTTAGGTTGAAGCTCATGATATCAGTCACTGGATCAAATAGCTTAAATAGTGCTAAGTGTGCAGTTAAACAAACAAGCAAACATAAAGGTGTTGTGACAAGATATTGAAGTATTTTTTTTTTGTTTTTGGGGATGTTTTCGAGTTTAAATTTGTCTTTCCAAAATGCTGAATTTTCATGTGTAGGTTCTATAAGCCTCAAACCCGTGAAGGTCCCGGGGTAGAATAGGCCTTCAGCAACCCATGCTTGCCATAAAAGGTGACTTATATATAATGCTTGTCGTAAGAGGCGACTAACGGGATTGGGTGGTCAGGCTCGCTGACTTGGCTGACACATGTCATCGGTTCCCAATTGCACAGATCGATGCTCATGTTGTTGATCACTGGATTGTCTGGTCCAGAGTCGATTATTTACAGACCGCCACCATATGGCTGGAATATTGCTGAGTGCGGCGTAAAACTAAACTCACTCACTCACTCACTATAAGCCTCAACAGCTTCAGTGGGTATGTATCAATGTACATGTACAATGTACAATGTAACAGTTGTGTACAATGTACATGTACAATGTACAATGCTGTGATACTTTAGGAATATTCCTGACAGTACTAGTATAAAACAACATGCAAGTACTTTTTGATTTTTTTCCAGTTTCACTTATCATGATGTTGATCACTGGATTGTCTGGTCCATACAGACCGCCACTATATAGCTGGAATTTTGTCAAGTGTAGCAATACATTACAAACAAACAAAAAAGACCAGTTTCTGTTTAAGGGATTTACCCGATTCAAGTAATAGTAATAATCATTTCCGGGAAAAGGCTCAATATGTTAACACACAATCTGATTACTCTTTACCTCGGATAATGCAAGCTGCCTGTGGGACACAGAAGGTTAATAGTCACATAATTTGTCCCACCGGGTACCCAGTTTCTGCTTCATGACCAGAATCAAGTTTGAACAAACTCACTTGCCTAAGGTGAAACCACATGTATAAAGAGATAATAAACACATTTGTATCAAATTCCAGTACAAAAGGATCTTTTTTTTTTTTGAAAGTTTCATCAAATATATTCATGACAAAGGATGTAATCTTCTGCAACAAATTTATCCCATGATCCTGCCATTTCAGAGTACTGAATGTACTTTTTAAGAGTTCCAGACAATTGCCTTATTATCTCTTATGTATGCTTGATCAATAGATTCAATTTGTACCACAAATAAAACCCCTGTGAAATATTCATCAGTTTGAGAGGAAAATGAAGGCTTCAGAATTAACATCTTACCGTGACTTGATATTGGACACCTTCTCAGAAGATAAAATCAAATGCACATCTGTATGGTTTAATCACAGAAGATAAGTAGCCAACATACCTTGTATCGATGACTTTCAGAATCTCTGTCATGTAACAAACCCTTCAAATCAGCTGTCTCAGTGACTTCAAGCACTGATCATTTCCCATGATCTATCAATTATTAATTTTCCTATCCCGATCCAATTTTTTCCAAGGAGATGGGACGTAAATCATTCGGGTGGTCTACTGATGGGATTAAAGTGGACGTGATGGTGAAGTAACTGAGGATGGCCGAATGGTTGTGTATAGTGTCTTTGTCTTCATAATGGACATAACAGCTGAATCTGATGTATATTTCACTGGAAGTATATATCCATGTTGGGATGCCATATGGCTTGGTAATTTGAACCTTTGATATATGGTCTTTGTGATGGATCTAACAATGGAATACTGACACAAGCTGCGATGATGAAAGTAGCAGGGAGTGCACATGGTAAGATATAGTCATTCCTAGATTGTATAGAAGTTAAGAAAATCTCTATATGAGAGCAACCTAGTGTTCACCACAATGGCATTTCACCATACAGAGTTATCTCCCTTGGATGTGCAAGGACCAATGTACATGGGTTCAAATCCCAGATAATCTGTTTGAATGGCATTTCAGAAGTTGATGGATAATAGAAAAGTATAATACTGCAGTTTATGGATGACAACTTCATTATTTCTATGACTGTTACATTTTGGTATGCGTTCTTATACCTTTTTCAAAATCCCAGGTAGCCGTGATTATGGTACTAGGTTTGCCTGTACCTTAGTAGTGATGCTCTGAATGATCGAAAGAAGGATTAAAATTATTTTTTAAAACAATTGTAAAAACGTATTTTTGATAATTCAGAATTGTGTTGATGCATTTGATGCATATTGTGGCATGCACAAACATGCACTGAACAGTGTAAAGCTATATACTTTGTAACATTTCAGTTGCATTTATTGTTTAATTTCAATTCCATTGTCTTGCTTGTGTTGTGTGCATTTCTTTGCATGACAGTATTGGTTATAACAAATATTTAAGAAAAAGCTGTGGAAAAACCCTTAAAGTTGGTGATTACATTGAAAATGATTATTGATTATATGAAATATCACCATTCACCCCAAGTCCTCAGATAGTTGATAGTGGATTTTGTTTCCGATTCCCAACTCTTCCAATAACTTTAGGTTCCTCCAGAATGGTAAACATCTTGACACACGCATCATGGGGCTGTGTGTTTGGTTGGTTTTTGTTATTGTCGCTTTTTTACGCTGCACTCAGCAATGTTCCAGCTATATGGCAGGGGTCAATAAAGTTTGGATGAAATAATCTACTTATTCTGTTCTTGATTCTGTTCTTGGCAAGAGTGTTGAGTTTATCTCAATATATGTATATCCAGTGACACTTGACTGTTCAGAGATTACTGTGGTTATTTCTGCTAGTTTAAGCTGCAATCTTTTTCCTGTGGTGGCACAGGATCCTCTTTAAACTGCACAGGTTACAAATCGGACAGTGTGAGTCCTGCTACCTTTCCTTGTTGTTGTTTGTTTTGTTTTGCTCTCACCAGTTTTCCAGCTAGAAACCCCCATTAGTGAAAAAGCAAGTTTGAACCAAACAATCAAGTCTGTCTTCCCAAAACTTGACAAGCTGTGATGAAAAAATACCCTCAAAAAGAACCATAACCTAATCTAACCTACTCTAGTGTAGGGGCTTATTTTAGAAATCTTATTATATAAAAAAATCACCTTCAAGGATGTGTATCACAAAGCCATGATAAATGCTCTCCAGCTAAGGTCATCTTGACCAGTAGGCAAAATGAGCATATTCACTTGAACTGACTGCATGATAAGGTGTAAACCCAAGGATCAGAGTTTGAATGGGATGTTATCAATCTTACTGAAACGAAAGGCTGCAAACTTTTAAATAAATCAAACCAAGTTAGAACATGGATCAAAAGTATTTTTCAGGCTCTCACTCTTAAATTCCAAAGGTCACAACTGTAGATCGTTGTCTGCACCCAGTGGCACAATTCAAGTGTGAGCTGTGACTGTAGGATTTTTTAAAACTTTTGACAAGTGAAGAAAAAACATCGGTACAATCTGCAAAGCTGCAAATTTTATTAGGGAGATCCCACCGGCTGATGTTAATTTTCATGGAGTTGAACGATATTTTATGAGCCAGCCCAGTTTCACAAGAAGCCAAATTAAGATTCATATTTCCTCTGACAAGTGAACCATGATTACTTAGTAAAAACATCAAAGCATGTTAGGAAGTTAGAAGATAAAAATCTTAAAGTGTAGAAATTGAGGTCGATCATTGAATCCCAGAAACTTTTAGCATGTCGCCACTTTAAATGCAACTTCCTGACCAATTATGGCTGAAAAAATTACAATTTAGTCTTCAAGTGGAGATCTCAACTGCTTGTCTCTTTTCACACATTCTGGTTTCTTCTTCAGAACTGGTGAATGACATGGAATATTGGAACATTCTCATGATCGAAGGAGCTCTCAAGGTTGTTGAGAAGATACAAATGTGAATGTTTGATTTTTCTATGAAATAGGAAGGTCATCATATACTGAAGAATTCCAAGATAATTCCTTGCACCATGTTGGTTAAAAAAAACGGCACAACTAGTGATAAGTCCTATTGGGTTTGTTGAAGACATCATGACATCTGTTATAGTCATTGATACAGAAATGGTTTCATTTTCTCAAGATCAGCATCTTTGGATTGATTTGAAGCTGCTTACATCTGTTTCTGACCTTAAGGAGGTTGGATACAAGATGCCAGAATGTCAAGAAATTGCTAAATCTGGGAAAATTTTGGAGATAAATGTGTACTGAATCTAATTATGTGATAAAAATAGCAAGTCACCACAGCATTTTTTTGACAAGTTGCGCCCCCTTGTGGGACAGTCTGCAAAAAGTAATTAGTCAATAACAATTTTTTTTAAAGTAAATTGTTCACTTTTATTATTCAATATTCAATATTTTTTATAAAGATATTTTTTATAAAAATTTTCAGTGCGGGAAGTGTAAGATGTGACACATTAATTAACTTCTTAAAAAAACCAGGAATTTAAACAAAATATTTCTTCTTCCAAAAATTTATTTTTTTTGTAATAAGAAGATTTTTTTGAAAACATAGTTGTTTTTTATTGTAAACTCACACTAGACTAGTGTTCAAAAAAAAAAATAATAATAAAAATGTGCTACCAGAGGGTATCAACATTCAAGTTCAATTTCATAAGGGGAGAGAACTCTTGTCCATATTTTATCCCATAATGAATGCTTGTGTATCCAAAATATCTTGACATCTTTATCTTCATTTCACAAACCTGGAACATGGCAAAATGCATATGGTAAGGTAGTTGTTGAAAACTAACAGTATGCAATCAAACAGCAAACAGCAAACAACAGTTCCAGGTGAGTTAGGTAGCAACCACTTTAGTTTTGAGGTGGGGTGGGCTGGGCTGGGTACTTACTGACTTTGTATTTATTAGTAAATGGCAGCCAAGCCCCTGAAAATTAACTGGTTTGTCTCTTACAATTTGGTTTTCTTTTTGTGGTGTTTCTTCTAACCATGACTTTGTTAGAATTAGCAATGTCCAACATGTCCATTAAGGGGTATTGTTAATACTTATTTTCAGACCATGGGTATTTCTTTTTAGGCAATCTAACTGCACAATACTTGTCATAGAAATAGGCTTGTAGTAGAAATAAGATTGGTTAAACTGTTCCAATCTTCAAACTGTCTGACAGATTTGTGAGAACATTCCTATATGTAACAGAGGTGTTCCTCAATAGTATGAAAAGGGGAACACTTGTCGGGGGTTTCCAGGGATTTATTCCAGAGTGGGTGTTTGGGATATGGAGATCCCCAGTTGGCCGTCAGTCCAGGTAATGAACTAACAAAAAAGGCCCTGAGTGATAAAATATACATAAAATACTACATGTCTTTCATATATGCAATACATGACATGCATTCAGTATGATGAACACAGTACTATTGATATGTCTGATAACTGCCAATTAATCATGCAGATTTAAGACATGTACTTTGATCTTTACTCACATAAATGATAATTATAATTACAAGTATATACAATCACAATCTAAAAAACAATACCTCTCATCATCTCAGGGACGCAGACAGACTGGGCCAACAGCTTAATAATGTATCTCAGGCAGTTTTTGCTTGTTTAGGTTCACTAAGTATGATGCTTGTATATATATAGATATACTTCATGAATAACATCAGCGGTCACGTAAATAGTTAACATAATGACTCTAATACACACACAAGATATACATATAGAAATTAAACCTTATAGTACACATGTATGATACACATTACTGTATCAGGCCAATCATAGAATAGCCAATACATATACTGACTATACATACATATACATGATATATATACATGATACACATTATAGCATCATGGTATAAAACAGAATACTGCTCGAATAACCACATGCCAGTATACTAGTGTACTGGTACAAAATCCGTAATATATTTGGTCTAAAATACTAAGTATGCATATATTTACAAACACTTAACATGTGCTAGAAATGATGAAACACTAATCCTTAAAACATGTAATCTAACATACTAAATCCTATTAGCCCTACTGTAATTTGATATAAAAAGATCTTAACTTACCCCGTAATTTGCTGGTGTTGTGCTGTGCTCATACAGAGAAAAATGTGGACTGCCACAGGTGAAAGGTAGTACAAAGGTTTAAATATAACAAGAGGGTGAAATCCATCAAACAATAGAAACCTTGTCAACAGGCCAATGCAGAGATTGGACCTGACACAAATTACTAAACAATAGACCTCAAGCTACCTGATGCAACTAGCTTACCAGTGAGTTAATGAATCAGTGCAAATGTTAGTGTTAACACTGAGTGAGTGAGTGAGTTTAGTTTTACGCCGCACTCAGCAATATTACAGCTATATGGTGGCGGTCTGTAAATAATCGAGTCTGGACCAGACAATCCAGTGATCAATAACATGAGCATCGATCTGCGCAATTGGGAACCGATGACATGTGTCAACCAAGTCAGCAAGGCTGACCATCCGATCCCGTTAGTCGCCTCTTACGACAAACATAGTCGATGTTAACACAGACCTCTTTAGAAATGATAAGTTTAAAATAATAAACTTTAACATATTAAAATGGCATTTATTTACACACTATTACATATATGATTGTGTCTGAGTTGGTTTGTAGGTCACAAAGATAGAGGTCAAAGCTTAGTGTAGTTTGACTGAGTGAGTGAGTTTAGTTTTATGCCACTTTTAGCAATATTCCAGCAATGTGGCGATGGGGGACACCAGAAATGGATTTCGCACACTGTGCCCATGTGGGGAGTCAAACACTAGTCTTGAGGATGACAAGTTAACACTTAAACAACAATTCAAGCTCACTGCCCTTGACTGCAATGGGAAACGTGCTCAATCAGTTATTTCCCTTTGCTAGCAGTCGACAGAGTTATTTTTTTATCAGATTAGTGGCTCCAAACCACTTTTCAGTCAGTGTAATTTTAATGGCCAGTGATTCCTACACTATTATTGCTGAAGCTGATAATGTACAAGCAGTCAGGATGACGAAGTCATTCGTTTTGTTGTACAAGACTGTTATCTGCTTAATCCAATATGGTTGCTAAACATCAGCCACTAGTTACACAATGTCAGTGCTTAGAAACATAGAAGCTGCCCTGGGAAATTGGAAAACTGCCATTGTCCATATTTGTATTGTAGTTGGCATCTAGGAGACATCAAATCAACCATGTGGAATTTTGGGGTATAGAAAATGTAAGGCCACTTCAAATTCATAATTTGATTTTCTTGCAAACTTTACAATTACATGAGACTGCAATTGTTGAATAAATTCATATCTTGTGTTTTGCTAAGAAAGAAACTGTTTACAACTTACAAGTCCAGGAGGGGACGTATTGGTGAGGTATCCTAAGTGTTTGCCCATCATGCCAAAGACCCAGGTTTGAGTCCCCATGTGAAGTATGTGTGAAGCCAATTTCTGGTGTCCCCCTGCATATTTGTGGAACATTGCTAAAAGCAGTGTAAAACTATATATTCACTCAGTCACCAAGGAGGGGCCAAGTGGTTGAAACATAAGTCAGGCTTTCTGGGTTGGATTTCCTCTCGTTTCCATTCTTGGTACTCTTTGCCAGTATGGGTGAAAGGCGGCTAAAAGTAGCGCAAAACTAAAAAAACATGACATCATATTGATAAAATAGCAAAGCTTGAAGCTCTTTGTATGCAACTTCAATATGATGGCAATCAATGCATGCATTTTATGTTCCTTTTGTAAAGTGATTATTTCTCACTCAGACTGTGGCAGAACTGGTAGAAGGTGTGTTTACTTTGAAAAAAATACCTGTTGACAATTCTGTTACCATAATGCAAAAACATTAGATCTGCAGTACTTTATTGGTTCAAATTGATAATAGTTTCATGGACCATTTTGAATATGTCCAACTCTTGCATTCAAGAACTAAGTGGCTTTCAGTATATGGAACCAAAGGCTAACTTTTTACCCTCTCTGAATTTTGTATCTTTATGATGAGGCCTTTCATAACTTGACATTTCTGGACAGAAATCAATGAACAAGATCTATACCCCCATCCTGCATCTTAACCCTATTTCCTTGATGTGAAACTTGGCAACATTGTTGAAAGCAAGAATTTGTATCTTTTATGTATGAGTCCTTTTGTCATGACATCTATTCATTATGTTGAGATCTCTTGCTGCCAGATTTTCAATCTATCACCCTTTCAGTTCCTTATTCTTAATAATACTTTCACCATTGCTTTATGGGTGCCTTGATTTGAGGACGTTTTACTGCGTCACTCAAGGGTGTCTTAATGTTTCAATAGCTGATAGTCCACGTACTGTTGCTCTTGCCACAATGCTATTTCAGGAGATCCTGTGAGTACGTCCTGGACATTGTCCAGTCTAGCTGGCTGCTAATTAGGTTTTGGAGATTGTGAGGTGTTGATAAGATTTTGAATGAGTGGGTTGTCGGTTTGAGGTACTCCTGGCTTCCTCAATAACAAATAAAGGAAGTGCCAAGTCAGGCAGTCAGTGCACATTTGCTGCCCGAGTTGGTGCCACATTGCCATTTTATCAGCTAAAGCACCATTCTTCCGCCTTATTTGTTTTCCTATTTCATTGTATCTGGGTTGGGTTGTATAAATGTTTAAAATGATTGCTTTAACAGTGGCAGTTACTACAAGATATTAAGGCTGTCATGCTGCAGTGAGATTTTAGATCTTTAATGCTGACATTGGAATCTTGGCTTCAGCTCGAATATCAAGGTCAGTGTTATAATTAGGAAGGCAATTACATCGTGGGCAATTGCACGGATGAAGGGTACATGATGAAATGTAATGAAGTGCAAAGATGAAGAAGAAATGGCACATGCTGAGAAATGAAGTGAACAAGATGTAGATTAGAGGGCACATGACCAGAGAAAGACACATAATGAGGAAACACAGGAAGGAAATAAGGTGGACACAGGGAGGATGATATGGAGGACATATGTTGAGTATCACAGGGAGGACACATGTTTGGGAGAGTAAGGAGGACACATGTTAGGAGGGTAAGGAATACACAAGTATGGGAGGACACATGTTTGATGGTGTACGGAATATACACATTTGGGAGGACATGTGTTTGGGAAGATAAGGAATACACATGTTTGGCAGGATAGGGATGATACATGTTTGAGAAGATAAGGATAAGGAATACACATTTGGGAGGATGTGGAGATGTATATTTGGGAGGCTAAGGAATGCACATGCTTTGGAGGATAAGAAATGCATAAGTTTTGTACATTAAGGATTACATGATAAGGACACTTGCTGGGATGATAAAGAGAATTAACACATGTTTGGGATAATAGGATGGACACATCATAAGGAAGATAATGAAGACACATGTTGAGGTGGACAGGTTGGACACGTGATCAGTTGGGGATAACACATGTTCAAGGGGTTAGGGATTACAAATGCTAATGGGAACATACGTTCAAAGGGTAGGGTTAACTCATGGTAAGGGGGATAGGGGCATCATATTCCGTGAAACCCCCTCCCAGGGAGATGCAAGCACTACTTGCTGTAAGTGGGAGAGGACAATACCATGCACTTTATCCAGTCCCCCAGGACAAATAGTCTGGTCCAAATTATGTCTTCCAAATTTGGAAATGATTTTCACATACTGTTCCAGTTTGTTTCTTTGATTCTCCATTCAATGTATTTTGCCTTAAGACATACGGGCAATTATTTACAGAGATGGCTAGCCATATCCTCATAGTGGTGAATGGTGAATGAGAACCTAACGTGAGACAGAGATTTCATCAGTCTGATGAGGAACGTGATCTTCATAGAACAAGTCGTCAAGAAAATAAATGAAAGCAGCAAAACCCTTTCCATGTCCATAAGGAACCTCTGACCCCAGAGTCTATTGTAAAATTCTGAAACTGTCATGGAATTGTGAGAATCTGTTTGTTTGTTTGTTTGTTTGTTTGATGCCTAATTCAACAATATTCCAGCTATATGACAGCAGTCTGTCTGACCATCAGAGTCGCCTATTACAACAAGCATGGGTTACTGAAGATCAATTCCAACCAAAATCTTCATGGGTGCAGACAGTCAGTGGCTGAGATCATGAGATATGATAACAGAGTACATATACATGAAGTACTGTCAAGCAGTTGTGATCCCAGGTGTTCATGTTAAGGTGTTTGTATCCTGCCACCTGTTACAAATACATGCAAAGGCTACTGAATATTTTCATTTCAAATGTTTTCTAACATATTCTTCAAGTCATAACAGGTAATTGCATTGGATATCATTTTTGTCGCAAATGTGTCAAATATTTCAATATCTTTCATATGTCTTCCAGAATCTTTTTGAAAGCTTTACCTAGACTCTGAATGTTATAACCTTGATCAAACAATTTCTGAGCAAGAATTATATGATGGTCTTTGATCATTGTGCAACTTGGTATAACGAAAACGGCTAGTTTCTCTGCCCAGGCAAATGCTGATGTTTGAAGCCTGAGATGAAGGACAATTACCATCTATTGACCATGCAAATACTGATACTGACATTCTCAGAGTTTGTGACTCCAGTAGTATAAGAAAAGATTAGTCTATGGACCAGTCATTCTGGCCATGATTCACAAGATGTTTTTTTGATATTAATGGCATCTGTGTTCTCCTCAATGGTTCTAAGCACTAAGCCCAGTACTCTTGTCATGTAGATGATTTGTTTTGGTAGCATTTGCGATTACCAACTGTTCATGGTTCATGGCATGAAACAGCAAACTAACCATCTCTAACTTTAACTCTCCAACCAGGTTTTTTCTTTGATAGGAGTTTTGAGAGTTGTGTAGGAGAAGCTGAAAGAACTAACATTGTTATCACTCGCCTGTTCATCACTTGCTAGATAACAGTGTTAATAGTACCTACACCAAAATGTTACATTCATTGCAAAAAAGACATTGACTATTTTTAGAACTTGGTTTTCCTCTTTAGGATTTCTTTCTCATCAAATTGTAAAACAAAAAAAATACTGAAATACATCATTAAGGTGAAACCAATTATATTTCTTGTTTATGGATCTGTCGGTCATATTTTTTCAAGAATAAGAAAAAGAAAAGACAAATGAATTTCACCTGCTCAAAAAATGAAATCCAAATGTTTTATTGGCCAGAAATGTAACTTACAAGAAGAAGTTGTTTAGATTGTTTTTGGCCCCATATACACATAAATACTTTAAGGATTTAAAAGGAATATTGCTGTGACTTGTGATTTTTTTTATTTATTTATTTTTTCCCTTCTGCCTTTAGGTACTATTTTCCTTTCCACTGAGAACATATCATGTTCCTCTTGATCTAGAAACATTGTATGACTTAAATGGAGATATAGGTTAATGCATCGTAAATTCGCTTGATTCAACAACCATTGCCCTCGGCCCAGTATTAATACTACTGTGGACAATTTCATCCCCAGTCACTTGTGCAACCCCTTGCCAGTGCTTTGGTCATTTGCTGTAGCAATTATATTTATTTATTGTTCATTTAAAAGTACTTCACAGTCAAGAAAGATGATAATGTGTGTAAAATGAACCAGTTGCCATATTTGGATAGAACCTATTTGCACTGACCTTGCACTTTGTTGGTCTGCATTAATAAGAATGCAGGAAGATGAGGTTTAGAAGAGGATAAAGATTCCAGTTATATCTCCTTGCTTCTGATCACATGATACTGCAAGTGATACTGTCAGAGCTTGGAGGGAAATGTACTTAGGTATTCAATGAACATCTGCACATATCATATGACTGTTTGCCTTTAGGGAAGTCAGGGGTAGACATAACCTAATGTTCAAATTTTTGTTTTAAAATGGCTTAAGGAGGATTGACTGAAATTGAATCTGTATATTTCTCAAACATGTTATATTTCTTATCTGAGTATTTTGAATTATATTATTTGCATTCCTAAAAGCAACTCAACCATCTGGTTTCAAGTCTCGATAGGTGGATATGTGTCCAAATGTTATGAAGGGCTTTGAGTTAAACTGTAAAATGAAGCACAATTTTTCTGTTACAATAGTGCCTGAAGTTAATGAACCCTTCCTATGTCAGTTTATGCTGGTGTATTTAGAGGTATGAAATTTGAAGAAGATTCATATCAATACATGTATTAGAGTATGAAGATATTGTCGATACATAAACATAATGTCAGTACATTTCCATATTTAGCTGCTGTTGGGGAACGTAGCATGCCTCTGCCCCTAAAGATCTTAATCCAAGCAAACAAGATATAAAATTGCTATTTTTGAGCTGCAGCACTTACAGTTAGTTCTAATTCAGTATGGAATGGTCTTACATACATCTTTCTAATGAAGTGTATCTACTTATGTGTGTTAGTTACTATATAAGGTGTGAGACTCAATCGAAGAATTTGTCTATCTATACATTGGTCCAAAGCCTTACACCAAATAAACTGGTTACTTGGATGGACGGATTAGTTGCTTGCTTGACAGCTTGGTTAGTTGGTTTGGAAGCTGGTTGACTGAATGGATGGATGGATGGATTGATGGATGGATGGATGGATGGATGGATGGATGGATGGATGCTTGCTTGCTTGCTTGCTTGCTTGCTTGCTTGCTTGTTTACTAGTTTTTCCAGCTGGCATCAATCATTGGCCTGTTTTGGATCAAGATGTGTGTCACAGAAACCAAGTGCAAGCCAATCACTGGGTCAGCCATATAACTTACAGCAGCTTATCCTGTGATCCACAGGAGCAGACTTATACCTACACAAACATTAGGAACCAGATGGCACTTTGATTCCAATAAGGCGCTAGTAATTGGAAGTTTATAAACCTACACCCTATTTCCCCTCTCATCTATTTTGGACCAAATCTGGCTCATTTGGCTTGTTTCTTCAAAGGCTAACGTTAATTTTGTCGTGTAATCAAAAAGTTTTTCGACAGAAGTGAGAGGACCATAATTACTCAGGCGGTCTGACCTATACACCGTCTTGGTCAGTTCCGGTGTCTGTCCCTACCAGCTTATAGCAGAACTTGAGTGCAGAAGTGCTTTAGAATTATTGTGAAACATAAGACAGATACGTTTAGGTTTGGGGTGAAGCAGCTCTGGGAAACAGACAAGGATTTCATCTGCCTCCTACATGCAGTTTTGATTGTTTTGGTTTGTTATTTTTTTGGTTCATCAGCATGTGCATCTGTGTAAATGCCCCAGGGATGAGACGGGAAACGTTATTACCATCGGGGATGCTGAGGAGATAGGGGTCTGTTTAGCAATTGGTTTTGATCTCATTAGAATGGAACACCATGCCTTCTGATATGGTTCTGAAGAAAACCGTTCTTTGTGGAATTGGTCGCATGTTATTTTTTGTTATCTCTGTTGTTTAATGTGTTATTGCTGTGCAAATCTAAGGTTTTAACTTTACCAGTATAGCTGGAACAGGCTGCTTACATAAAAACAAACAATAGAAAAATTATTTCATATGCAATCGTCCAAGCTGCAAAAGTGAAATCAGTTGTGATTCTCAAACTGAAATTGATTGCTGATAAGGTGTAATCTCTCAATCACCTCCGGTCTGTTATTTTGAAGATTTCTTGACATTTGTGTTAACAGTTGTGAATATTTTCCCTAGTCACTATGAATCGTGGTCTTCAAAACTCCACAATTCCACATCAGACTATCCCAGGTAGCCCAGTGGTTGAAGCATTTGCTCATGACGCTAAAGGTTTGGGTTTGATTCATCGCAATGTGTGAAACCCAGTTCCGGTGTCCCAGCCATGATATTACTAAAACTCACTCACTTAAACAAGCTAGATACTTTAAACAAGGCCAAGACATCTTTAATTATTTTCAGACCCGTCAAGGTCCTGGGATAGAATAGGCCTTCAGCAACCCATGCTTGCCATAAAAGGGGACTGTGCTTGTCAAAAGAGGCAACTAATGGGATTGGGTGGTCAAGCTCACTGATTTGGTTGACATATGTCATCGGTTCCCAGTTGTGCAGATCGATGCTTATGTTGTTGATACTGGATTGTATGGTCCAGACTCAATTATTTACAGACCACCATCATACAGCTGGAATATTGCTGAGTGCTGTGAAAAACTAAACTCACTCACTCAACCATTATTTTCAACCAGGAACTATTAAGGTCACCTTAATAGGTATCTTAATAAACAGAACAAAGACAGTAATATACACGTCAGTACAGTCTAGTACAACCACCTCCAAGAACAGTTTGCAAGTTAGACAAAATAACTTTCAAACCAGAAACCTTGAGATGACAGTTTTATAATTTTGTGCTTGCTATACAGATGATATTGGTCAGAGTGCCCCTTCTTCAAGCCCCACAATATAGCGGATTGTGATGTTATGGATGAGATTCATGTATCCTTGACAAAATCGAAACTTGAAAAATGATTTTCATTTGTTTGCTATGACTTCTTTTCTGGTGAAGCATTTGAATTTTATTGATTTTTGTGATGGTATTCATCTCAGTGTTAGATTTTGCTCTCCTGTAAAATATTTGAACTAATTAGTGAAATATGGAGTATTTTTAGTTGTTGAGTGCATTGATTCTTGTTTAACCTTTATAGGTACAGACGAGGTAGCGTTTCCTTTGGAGAGTAATTAGTTCCTTTGTCAGACACATACATAGAACATCCATGGTTGTACCAGATGCTGATAATGTTGCAGCATGGTACAGTTTGAATCAGAAATAAGTATCCTTTGATAGGCTCAATCCAAACGTTTCATTCTTGAAGTGGGGAAGTTATCTTGTGAATACCACAATCTGTCCTGCAGACTTGGAATTTTAAGCAGTGGAAGGGTGGTTAAATCTGTGGATCTCAAAAATTAATGTTTGTCCTTCAGGTCCGGTGGGCTAGCTTTGTGGTTAAGGTGTTTGCTTGACACACCAAAGACTCAGGTTCGATTCCCCACATCAAACCCCACTCTATCCCTCACTGAGTTGCTAAAAACTAAACAAACAAACAAACAACACGTAGAACCATCATTTCGTCTGACATGGCAAGGATCAAACCAACAACCTTCCTCTCTCCATCTATAAAAGGAATTTACAATTGTTATCTCTTTTCAACAGTAAATGTTTTCATGATTTCCCAAACAATTTTTCCAAAAAAGCCTTCATCTCTCTAAAAGCCAAAGTATATTTTACCATTTAATATGCATATAGGGATTGTGTATCATCCAAAGAATAACCTATGCAGAGCCTGTTTGAAAGGTAAATCCTCAGTTGAAATTTGTCTTTAATATAGTATGACTGATCTGACTAATAGCCATGACATTTAAATGAAGAGATTGGGTTTCCTGCCTCTGTACGAAGTCATGACGATCCAACACTATGCCAGATAATCCAATAACACATTTGTGGTAATCCTACTCTCAATGGGACGTAGGTTTGGACAATTACACCTTAACGCCAGGCGATGGGGCCATTAGTTTCTGGGATTAGTAATCTCCGACTGATAGGATCCACTTCTAGGTCCATCATGCTATTATGCCTGTGATGTAGAGTCAAAATCTTAGATGAATGAAGCAGAAGCATCACTGAAGAGGAGCTGGGATATTTGTCTGTGTATCTGTCTGCCCCAGATGCTCTTCTTCGTGGGTTTGGGTTTGGGTTGGCTTACATTTGGGAGAGGTTAGGGCCACCACGATCCTGTACTTGCTGTGGGAGGTGACATTTGTCGATCAGGGGATGGGTGGGTGGGTGGAGGGGTGGGAAGATAGGGGGATAGACTAGAGAGGGGATAATTCCAGAACAGATCAGCGATCTCCATAGACTTTGGTCATTTTTCAGGTGTTAACAAACATGCCATTATGTGTAATGGATCTTTGTCAACCTGCACTATCTCATGTTTATGAATCCATGTGGTTGGTTTATCCTAGTGGTCAAAGCACTGACCTGTCATGCTGAAGACCCATGTTCAATTCCCCATAAGGATACAATGTGTGAAGCAGATTCTGGTGTCCTCCACATGATATTACTGGAATATTGCTAAAAGCAGCATAAAACCAAACTCACTCATATTTAGGAATGTAAAACTAACTCACCTCTTAGAGTTTCATGTACAAGTTAGAGTGGTGAACATAGGGGATATTTCTATGGATATACAACTTCTCTTTGGCAATATATATGACATTTCCATATAGATGCTAATACTTTTATCAGCAAGTGTTGAATAGCCATCAAACTATTCCCCTTTGTTTAAATTAGGTCAGTGAATGTTTTCTCCATTTTCCAGCATAAGTCAGTTCTCTTTGTTTGTAATCATTAATCCATCTGTCGAATTTTCAGGGTTAGAACTAATCTTCAGCAACTAAAATGTTCACTAAGAGGATCAGACTCACTGATGTGGTTGGCACATGTCATCTTATCCCAGTTGCATAGATCAATGTTCATGCTATTGATCACTAGATTGTAAGGTAAAGATTCAGTTATTTACCAGTTCAACCATATAGCTGGAATATTGTTGAGAGTCGAGTTAATCAAAAACCAGCCAACCAAGTAAAACAATTCTGTTGGACCAAACGTTACTCTGAAGTAAAGTGATAACATGGTAGACATTCATGAATGATTATTATATACTGACAAGGGATGGTTATTGGGGCTGGGATGGGTCCAGATTTATTACACAGGTACTCCACCCTCTGTTACCCTGCCTTATCCTACCCTTATGCCTTTTATGATTATTTCTGACATTAATATTTTTACGGCATGGCAATTTTTTCTTCAGCTGAGGGTTTGAAAACTTCACTTTAACCATGTTTTATATTCAAAACAAGTGATTGTAAATTATGTCTAAATCCTCAAAGATAATACCATCTTTAAATAGTGAAAGAATAACAAATAGGGCTGTCTCCTATTCTTGCGGGTTTCCTATTTTTGCGTACATACGAAAACAACTGTTTGTATTATGTTTTCAACCGATATTTCGTAAGTACCACAAGAACAGGAGATGCCAGTATACTACATTTTTTATAGCAAGTGCAGGCACAGAGACGGGTACCTTGGTCCAACTCATTACCCACCCATCATGAGTCCGGGTTACCCGTCCTAGCCCTAATGGTTACTTCACTGAAATCTCCCTCATGTATTTGGTATTACACAATATGTTTGTCCAGGGCGAGTTGCTTACATCTGTCAGTTCTCTTATGTCAGAATGTTTGGATAGTTATGCGAGATATAGATGTAATAGCTTATTGATTATATAGATAGCAAACAAGATTATAATGAACCCATTAGACCTGTAAACAGACTGAAGAAATTGATGCTACAGCTTCTTCAATTTGGCATGCTTCAGTGGAAAATGTAAACTTACTGAGTTTAGAAAAAAACAGTCAATTTTTTTTTTTGCATGTTGAAACTAATAACGATAAGCAAAAGACATGAGATAGACTGCAAGATTGTATTTCTGATGATAAGTGGTTGTAAGATGATGATGATGATGATGATGATGATGATGATGATGATGATGATGATGACGATCCCCACCATCACCATTATGATAATGTTGTTTTGGTGATATGATATGTTTTATATGAATTCTGAGGATTTTTTGACGTTCATATTACGTAGAGTGAAATTGATGGTAATATAAATTTCAATGATTTATATTTCTCTGAAATGATGAACACTGTTGATGAATCTTGTCAATATTGCTAAATCAATCATGTGGTTCTGCTGGGCAAGATTGCATTGAATCATTGACGGTGCCCATATCAATCAATCTGAAGTTTTTCAAGGGCTTAATAGTCCGGATTTGATCCCAGCGGAGAATAGCAAATAAAATTATATCTGTGATTGTGGCATGATATGAGGGGTGAGACCCAGCACTATCTAGACAATCTAACAACACAGGGATCTCATTTATAGAGTGTTGTGATCCAAGACGTGTTTGTAGGGCTCTACATTGTGTCCTCAGTGCTGTGTAGTGTAGAATATTGCCTTTCAGTCAAGTGCAGATTGTGTTCTGTTGTCACTGATTGTTTTTAATAAGTATCAATTATTGTTTTGTGTCTGATCCTCAGTAACAGATACTAAGAGTTTCTGACCGCATTAAGTATGTTCAGTTGTCTTTGTATCAAAAACATTTCACTTTCCTCGGGCTAATGTTTATAAATGTTTGACACCTGTTTGTTTGATGTTGACACCTGTTTGTTTGATGTTGACACCTGTTTGATGCTGACACCTGTTTGCTTGATGGCATCTGGCTAGTGTAGAGGCAGTGGGGTAGCCTTTTGGTCAAGCATTAACTCATTACACTGGGAAAAAGGGTTTGATTCCCGACATATGTACAATGTGTGATGCTCATTTCTGGTGTTTCCCCCATCATGACATTGGTAGAATATTGTTTAAAGATGTGTAAAACCTCGCTCACTCGCTCCCTTACTCCCTCACTCACTCACTCACACTCACTCACACACTCACTCACTCACTCACTCACTCACTCACTCACTCACTCACTCACTCACTCACTCACTCTGGTGTCTTATGAAGTACAATTCGCACCACTGTGAATTGCTGGGACAGTTCACTAGATAAACAAATAAAGAAGTTTGAACTACAGAAGTTTAATCGAGAAGAGCTCTTCATAGCTGGTAACATGTCAGTCACTCATTCCAATCCTGTCTGTTGTTTCAGGTTGTCTGTCTATTTACGGCATCACAAGATCTGTTGAATGCTGGCAGATTAGGCAGGCTGTGTTTGACTCAGCTCACAGTGTTACGTCTTTCGTTGAGATCACTTTAAAGATTTCCTTGTCAAAGAATCAATCTCCTAAGTCACTGATTTGTTTGATGTGGTATTTATGTCCTTTAATACTCTAAGTAACTGGAAGACAGGAGTGAAAGGAGATTATGGCAGAAAAGCTATGGGAGAAACATATCCTGATGGAAGCTTTACTGCAACGTGTGTGCATGTTGTAAGTAAATATTCGTGGAGTTCATTTCAAGGCCCTTGAATGTTGTGGTTCATGATCGAGGCCCTTGAAATGCTGTGGTTCATAATCAGGGGCCTTGAAATGTTGTGGTTCATGATCAGGGCCCTTGATCATACTCACTCACCCACCTGAATGTAAGTCAAAGGAGATTATATAATGACACATCCATCTATCCAGCTTTCCATGCATCTTACAATCAATGTGTATGCTAATACATCTATCTTCTTGTGAAACTGGAAGACCTATAGAGCTGAATATTTGTTTTGTTACATTACAAAGACAAAGATATTTTAAGAGCTATTTTTCTTATGTTTATATCTTTATTTCAAATTCCTCCAGCCCCAAAATAACTATTGGGAACAAATTCTCTTCAGAACCTTTATCTATTCTTTTAATTCATATACTTGTGTGATAACTTTAAACATTGTTCAAAGTGATAACCAATGATTCAATGATTCTTGTTTCATATCTGTCAATATTATAATTGTGCAACTTTATAAAGGGAGGTTACTCTCATTCCTCATCTCTCAACTCTGTTATGCATACAACACATTCAAGTGTAAGACTGACATGGCTCGCTTAATAGACGCGACTGACCAGTAGGTCAGTTTTTGGCTGTAGTACAACAACATGTAATACGAAACATAATTTGGTGGTTAATGTCAATAATGTTTCTGTGATGTTGTTGTGATCAGAACAAAATATTATCTTAAGGGTAAGATTACAGAAAATCAACCCAGGATAACAAAACTAATGACAAAATTGGTAAAAACAACACTAACCAATTAACAAAATTCTCAGTCTCTGTATGCAAAATTGAACAGAATATTTTTGATTACAATAATGAGTGTTTTATGCCACTGATCATGCTAAGTATTATTAAACTGCGTATTGATTTTCATTACGAACAGGAGCATTTATATGTTAATGTATATTTAATAAGTGATAATATGAAATTGATTAGGTGACGCTCACCAGATGAGGGACGCGACATTAAGTCTGACATTTCACATCCTACATCCATAAATATGGCTCTGGTCTTGAAAGTATCGTTCAAGCCACACGCCTAATTGAACTGAACTTTGATATAAGTCACGAAACGATTAGCTGTTTCTTAACCCTCCTGTAGATGGCCTGTCAGCACTTGGCATGTATACTGATCTCAATTTACATCTGTTTTCCTCACAGAAATCTGAATCTTCAAGTCATGACATCATAGATATATGTGCGATATTGATCTTCAGTGTGTTGTCAACAATGAAAAAACACAATGGAAATCTGTAAGCCTTTGTATTCATTATTTAGTTTTGAAAGAAATATCGATCAGTTGTTTCGTGAACATGATGTAGGTTGTAGTTCACCTCCTGTTTCCTAGACGATGATATCATGGAAAGTCTTCATGGAAGTCAATAGATGCATATGTAAACAACACTTTTATCCAAAGACACTGTGGAAAATGCACTTGTGTCAGAATTCAAAAGATTTCTGTTCGTGTTGCACTGGTTCATCTTGATCCTGACCAATATCTTCTGTGGTCTATGGGTGTAAAATATAATGTCAGTCGGATGATCTGACATGACATTAAAAAATGACATACCAATTAAAGATATTCCGAATGCACATATTTAAGTTCAAACACAGCACTCATTTGTTTCTTTTGCTGATCAATATGTCAGGCAAGTTATATTTCAGTACAGTTTTAACTTCTCAAATGATTCTACATATTTAAAAAAGTGTAATGTTTTTGAGGAAATGTATTTGGAATGAATTTCTTGAATGTGATGAAACCTGCAAAGACATGATTCTGTGTTGATAAACAACACTGATAATGTGGAGCTGTCTCAGAAGGTGGTGGGAGGTCCAGTGGTTTGAGCATTTGCTCATCATGGTGAAGTGAATGAGTGAGTTTAGTTTTACGCCGCACTCAGCAATATTCTACCTATATGGCAGCGATCTGGAAGTAATTGAGTCTGGACCAGACAATCCAGTGATCAACAGCATGAGCATCAATCTGCACAGTTGGGAACCGATGACATGTGTCAACCAAGTCAGCGAGCCTGATTGCCTGATCCCATTAGTCGAGTCTTATGACGAGCATAGTCGCCTTGTAGACAAGCATGGGTTGCTGAAGGTCTATTCAACAACATACTTTTTTTGTTTCATGTCAGATCTATACACCTTGGTTATTTCTGTTACATCTTCCTACATAACCTCTGTTCTATAATATTTTCCATGTTCTCGTAAAATCCACTAGCAGCCAAAAATTGCAACATGAATTATCTCCCTACTTTCCATCCAATCCAATCGACTTAGATCCAATATGGTGGCCGCCCTGGAGATAGTTGATCAACATGTGAAGGAGAGATTCAGTGCTTCATGTTTAACTGAGACACAGAAACATGTTTTTGTTGACGTGACACTTACAACATTTAATGGCTAGCTTGTCAGTTGTCAACAAGGGGGATGGAGATGCCTTTGATACCCATTCTATGTTCTGAGTTCTGTCCACATGAAACATTCCCATCATGCTGGGGAAGAGGGTCTAGTTTTCCTGAAGCATACAGAAATAACCAAGGTAACCTATTTGGGAAGAGAGTGCTATCTTATATGGAACACTGGAGGCAAGTTGCCACACAATTTGCTGTACAAAGCAGTGATCATGGTTTGAATCCAATATTTGAACTTATGATTGTGACCCTTTATGTACTCCATGTTTTTTATGTTTCACAAAAGTAAAGCCAAACTGTTACAGAGATGAAAAACAAACCATCTGTGTTCCCTTACCATCCCACAGTGAACATTTTCCAGCTTTTCGATATATCATGGTCCAAGTGCTTGGTTTCTCAGGTTCCAGAAGTGCTAGGGATGTCAATGAATTTTGTAAAGTTATTCTTGGTTATTCTTGGACAAAAAGTTCTAAATGTGTTCTGAATGGATGGGGTTGTCCCTTCAAGCAAGGTGTATTTGAGATTCCTCTAAAATATTGATTCTCACTGCCAAATTCACTGAAGCCATCTTAGGATTACATCTGAAGTCTATGTTTTAGAGACTGAACATTGTTTTTTCCAAAAGCGCCAAGGGCAGTAAATAAAGAGAAAAGGAGCTTCTTAGGCAGTATTTAGCCCTTCAGTGCAGAAATGGCACAACAACATTCAAAACAAGCAGTGAATACTGAAAAGGTGTGTCACCTTTAAAAGTCTTGGTATTTATAAATGCAGGATTATCTTAATCTGAATTTGGATCTAATGAATGTCTGCTGTAGACCTTGGTTCAAGAGTCTGCCACTGGAATGGTTAGGAAGATTCCTGACAATGTCAGTGTCCTGATACAGATATCATTTTGTGCAATGTGTTCCCAATTATTATTGTCCAGATAACCCGTGATGATCCGGGTTAGAACTGATCTGGAATATTGCTGAGGTAGCATAAATCCTCACACACTCACTCATTCACTATTGTCCAAATACAGCTCGATATTGCCCCAATGTATTGTCATCAATGTATTGTCATCAATGTATTATCATCCAGTGACATGTCTTTTGTGATGACATCAGCAATAAAGCTATTTTAACTTGTCATCCATCGATTATTGTTCAACCATGTATCTGTTGTAAAGTTATCATCAATGTTATCTGTTTAAACTCCTTATGTTTTATCATTCATCAAAATGTGTTTTGGTAGTGGATCAACTGATCAATGAATTACATGACAATTTCTTTGGATGTAGGTGTGGTAGGTATCTTCATAGATTTGCTGTCAACATTGTGACAAAAAAGACATCTTTGTTATATGCATGCTCAAAGTGTAAGCTATTGCAGTTTCCGTAGTGATCTGTCAATCAATATTTCTGTACTTTGAGCATATTTTTTCCTTTTATCTTGTGAGCAGCCATCTGCCATAGAGACTGATTGCCACACTCAGCTTCCTCATAGATAGGGCAGGAAGGTATCATGGGAAAACAAGATTAAATGCAGGGTGGTATTATGAAGACGATCAGACTGATTAAAGGATAACTGAACGATCTGATTATTGTTCCGTTTAGGATACGTTTAGGTAGGGTATGCTTTTTGTATGACTTTAAAAGCGAGTCATGGTTTTAATGTTTTGATAAATAATGTACCTCTAAAGAATATGGTAGGTGATGCTTTTCAAATACTGAATGTTGGCAATTTATGGATTATGTACATTTTGAAACAGATGTTCTCAATGCAGAATTTCTGCAGATGCCAATCTATGTTCTGTAAACTGAACACAATTTGCTAAACAAAATAGCATACAGGTATATGCATGCGTATGTGGCTGGGTGTTGAGTCATGCCACAGATGACATCCTTACCCTGTCAGCTTGTTGAGGAGGTTTTAAACCTCTTTATTCATAACTTGACTGTGATAAGGGGCAGTAGGGTAGCCTCAAGGTAAAAGCATCTGTCTTCACGCAGAAGACCCAGGTTCAATTCCCTACATGGGTCTAATGTGTGAAGACCATTTCTGGCATCCCCCTCTGTGGTACTGCTGGAATATTGCTAAAAGTGGCATAAAACTAAATGCACTCCCTCACTCATTACTATGAACCTTGTATTTTGTCATCACTGTGGGTGTTGTATTTACATAAGGGTTCAGTTGTATTTCGTCATCGATAATGAAAATCAGATGCTGCAACCTGTCATCATCCCAGAAAGTCTGTGCTGTAAAATGTCAAATATCTCCCAAAAGGACAAGTGATGGCACTAGGATTTCTAATCTTACGGGAAATAATTTCTGCTGTTACATCACACCTTCACTCACTCTCTCACTCAACGACTCAACCACTCAACCACTCACTCAACACACCCACTATGTCCAATAAAATATAGAATTATCCCAGTTCTGACTGCCTTGACTTAGCATTTACTCTCTCTTTAAGCATTGTTGAAGTATTAATATATGCATGTTGGTGTCCTGTACACAGTTATCCATCAATCTCTAGGCTGTAGTGTAACAAAGGTCTGTGTACTGTACAAGGCCAGGCCTGAAAAATTGCACTGTCCTTCGGACATCCTGTTCATTTCCACGAACATGGGGAACCTGCATAATGAAGGGAAATTCCACAGCGCCATGTATCAGGCAGTGTTTGGCCAGTGGTCAGCACTTATGGACAGGAGGTAGCGTGTGTCTGTCATTGATCTAACCTCAGGTCTACGTCATGGACAAACCTGGTCATTCATTGTCCATCAAGAGGATTCACCATTACCATTATGAATTGTTTCTCCTGAATCAACATAAAAGAAACTGCTGAGGCAATGGTGCAACTGTTATCATATTACTTCTGATATTTGAGCTGTGGAGCCCATTTCAGGTGTTGCCCAATGCAGTAGTGCTGAAATATTGCTGAAATCGACACAAAACCATACCCACTCAACACACACCCAGTCCTGTCAGTGACCTTCATTCTTGAACACAGACAGATCTCATTGACGTCAGTCATAATTTTTTAATTAAGGTTAATGTTTGCTGAGTAATTTTTCTGACCACATTGTCCACTTTGGAGACTTGATCAATGGCCGCACCATTCCTGCTGATCAGACAGCAGAACTATAGTCTTTTTGCAGTGAAAACATACTCATGAATTTCACTTGAATAAAAAAATTGAATAAAGTGAAATTACCATTGTCTTTTCAGTTGAACATTTAAATCTCAGAGTTTTTTTTTCAGCTTAAGATAAAACTTGTTGAACAAAAAACCATAGTTTCATGTTTGTATCACAAGGGAGTATGCACATTACATGAAACACCAAGAACATCGGTATGTTACAATGTCACTGGAAACAGGCTATATATGATGATACTATTCTATTCTATTATATATGGTAATGTGATAGCTGGTTGATGATGTGTCTCACTGAAAGATAGCAGCATGGGTCATTACACATACTTGCTTGTACTACTAAAATTAGAGATATTTTATGGCTGTGCCTGCTATGAATATTTTATGAAAACTGTCCCTGGCTGTCCCTGGTTAACTGAAGCTGTTTTTGCAAGGTATACTCACAGTCTGATATTGATTTTCTACACAATGACTATAAACCATTGGTCTTCTATGCTATCTTTTGATTATATACAGACAATGATTAACCTGGATTTGTTTATCAGTGAGTCCAAGGGACGATCAGCATTATCCGTCCAGGATGTCCCGTGCCTGTTGTTAGAGGTGACTAACAGATTAGGTGGTCAGGCTTGCTGACTTGGTTGATACACATCATATCCCAACTGTGTAAATTGATGCTCATGATGTTGATCACTGGATTATGTCATCCAGACACCATAGAGCTGGAGTATTGCTGAGTGTGGCAACAACCAAAAGCAAAGAAAACACCGAGACTTTGTCATGTGTGTCATCATTGTGGAAATATCATTTGCTCTTAAATACTTAGATTAATGCTGAGTGTGCATTAAACAACAAACGAACAGTATTATCAGAACATTTTGGTGGCTCAAGGCATGAATGGACATCATTCATTGATTTCTATGAATTATACTGATTTGAGGTAGTATTAAGCTCAGATGTCTAAATAGACGAGGACTTCTATATCAGAGCAAATGTTTGAACCATGGACACCTGAGCCTAGAGTGTATTTCTTACCAAAACAGTAATCTTTGCTACATGTGATCTGAAATTTTGATAAATTCAGTGATTCAGTCGATTTTGTAACTGTCAAATCTCTTGTGTCTTGTCAGCTGAAATGGGAAAAGATCAGAATATTTTGTTTCAGGTAAAACCATTCAATAAGATAAGTATTACTAAGATTGGGAATATCACATTGACTGTTTTGAACCAGTACAAGCCCCAGTTTCTTCTCTCAGTTTCACAGTTAAAATGGTAGACGTTTTCATACTATATATTTCATCAAGGCCGTTTGCACACCTGATCAGGTGGTTGGCGTGATGTCCCAGATCCAGGTCTTGTGGCATCGAGCTTGTCAACTTGTATTGATCTTTATTTTGTACAATGATCATCAGAATAAACTCATCACGATGTCACTAAGTTGTATAGTACACTTCCATCACAGTTTGTTGCTGATGCAAGAAGGTTCTGTCTTTCATGTGACATTTCGCTTGGGCGATAGAGGATCTGTGCTTTGATTTGGATTGGCCAAATGTGTCTGCGTAATTACCTGTTGTCTTTGAAACTGAGTACGTGATTACAGACAGGTTGAAATATTCATGTACATAAGGGTTATTGTGATCTTCATAATTACCGCGGAAGTCAATGTAGACAAATTATTGGTACATCACAAGGACAAAAATTACAGAGCCTGGGTGATTTGGCAATAAGGCCGTCGTTAATCTGCCACAATGTGTGGTGTTACAAGGAAAGTCGCAAACCTTTTGGACTGTATGATGGAGTTTAGTGATGAGCCCGATGCTGACTGAGAGACAGGTACCTTGTATGCCATGTTTGCCTGAGTGACCCAAAAACGATGGATGGTTTCAGTACCTTGAACATGTTCTGGTTGTGTGTGTCATCAGGCATGTTCAGATGGTGTTGTTCTAGCCACCACTGCCTTAGTTTGTCACATCTAGACTTTGTGGGAGGGTAAATGGGTAAATGATATTGCAGGAATATTCTGAAAGTGGCATAAAAGCATACTCCCTCACTCACTCATTCACTCATTTATGGTCTTGTGGATCTGTTGTCTGCCCGGGGGCTGCAGTGTTCTATGGTTCAGTCCCTAGGTTTGCATTGCACCCAAAAAAGTAAAATATGTTACTTGTTGTTACCACACCTGGGACTCACAGTGCTGCCTGTAAAGGAAATTATTAAACAAATTACTTACACTAACTTGTGCAACCAAGTTCGTGTGAATATTTTGCTGTTCAGAGTGCACACATATCAGCTGGAAAACAGCATATTGAGCAGCTGATCACTTCGATGTGGACATGGATGACCCAATCTTCTGAAATGCAGGGATTTGATCACATTTGATCACTCACATCCTACTCACTCAAATCCCATTCACTCACTCACTCAAATCCAACTCACTCAAATCCAACTCACTCACATCCCACTCACTCATCCACTCAAATGCCACCCACTCTGACTCACATCCCACTTGCTCACTCACATCCCACTCACTCACATCCCACTTGCTCACTCACATCCCACTTGCTCACTCACATCCCACTTTCTCACAAACTCACTCACTCACATCCCACTCACTCACTCAAATACCATTGACTCATTCACATCCTACTCACTCACATCCAACTCACTCACATCCCACTCACTCACACCCCACTTACTCACATCCCACTCACATCCCACTTACTCATATCCTACTCATTCATTCACTCAAATGCCACTCACTCACATCCCACTTGCTCACTCACTCATATCCCACTCACTACCTCAAATTCCACCCACTCACTCACCTCAGTTTGAAAAACAATATTCCTAAGTTTATCATCCAAAAATGTAACATATGTTGTTTAGGATCCAGATGTTTGCATAATCCATAATTCACAAATATATTTCATCAATATAACACAGTCAGTTTCATCCAACTGAACATAAAGTGTTATATATTTCATGTCTATCACGCCTCTTGATGTAATATACATTTGAAGAGAGATGTTGCTATCCCTTACATCACCTAGAACTGTTACAACCCTGCAGCCTCACCACCTGATGACAACCAGCTGATGGTGACTTGTACATTGCCAGTCTGGCACAGGTGTTCTAATGATTGACACGACAGGTAGGGTTGTCTATATGGTGTGAATACCGTGTCATGTTGAAATTAACATGAAATTCATGTGATCAGTTTCATGTGCAGTGTCATGTGTAATTCACTGTCCTCTTTTAGAAGATGATTGTTGGAAATCATCATAAGCTGACTGACATGTCAGATATATTTCACAATTGACACAGATTATTATAAGCTAAGGCCATGACATTCATTAATAATATTTCTACATGCAAGAAATATATTTTGTTATGATACTGATCATGTATCATATGTGGTTTTGTGGATTGAAATAACTTGACTCATGCAAGTTATATAAGTTTATGAATTCATCAAGTACATGCGGTATATATATTGATCATCATTGCCCTGAGACTTGTGAAGATGCAGGTTACAATGATCTTCATCATCCCATGTTTGTCGTAAGATATGACTTCAGGATATGGTGATCAGTCTCACTGATTTGGCTGACACATGTCATCATGACCCAACTATGTAGATCGATTCTCATGATGTTGATCACTGGATTGTCTGGTCCAGACTTGATTATTTACAGACTACCTTCTACAGCTGGAATATTGCTGAGTGCTATGTTGGACAACAAACCAACCAAATCCTTGCTCTGAATGTAGGTATAATGGTGGAGTCTGTAAATGTGTGATTCATTGCCTTGTGATATGGTGATAAGAACCTAGTATGCATGTTGGTGATGAAACCTCGAGTGAAAATGAAAGAGCTCTGACGATGCCAGATGCCAGATGCAATAGAAATCTATCATCGGCTATTGTAATTGTACAAACCATGCTTAACAGATGTAATTAATACATGATGTGATCATCAGTGTTGTCCATGTGTGGGGTATTCCTGGTTATTATATCTACAGTGTTGATATGCTTCAGATGGTGAATGTGTGGCAAGTAACTGTGAGCCCACTCACTTGTTTGAGCAGGAATGGTGCAGTCAAGGGCGCCAGTATTCAGGAATTGCTTCTCTTGGTCATGTTACATACTATGACAAATCCGGATTTCAGAGTTTGTTAGCTCAATTCCATGGCTTAGGTTTTCAAAACACCCTTAGAACTAAGATAGTCATTAGTCAGTGTTAATGAGTGGCCCTTATGATTAACTTAGTACTACGAGAGCTTCAAAAATCTGGGCCCATGCTTACAGTTTTACCTAATTGGAAAATCAGAAATCAGATGTTCCTTAAGGAGTGTTTCAATCAAACTGAGGATTCTGAAGTTGTAGACCCATGAAGGTCCAGGTTACAATTGGTCTCCACCCACCCGTGTCTAAGAGGCAATAGGGTAGTCAGACTCGCTGACTCGGTTGATACGTCATTGTATCCCAACTGCTGGAATATAAAGTGACACACTAAACAGCAAAAAGCCAAAGTTTCTATTGAATTGCTGTAAGAAATTTTTCCCTGCCTGATCTTGATGAAGGGTGTTAGTATTCTCTATAATAATGAGTTGTACATCCTATAGTATCTCCATGATTACTCAATGTGCATATCAAGACTTGTGTACTACATCAGACAGACTAAAAGTAAGTGATTGAAACTACTCACGTGTCATGTTGTCACGTGTGTGTGTGACAAAGAGCGCCGATGAAAATAGTATATAAGGTTTTCACATATTACATTAATTAGGTCTAATGGTATTTTTATTTATCATCTCTACAGCCCCTGGCAATAAGAAGGTTCCAAGAATGGTTGATATCATCAATGTAAGCACATTTTGAGAACTATGTACTGCTCTTGCAGTTCACCATAGGTAACTCACAGCAATTTTTTAGGGGTATGCTTTATGCTTCACCCCATATTTTGCTGATTATCCCCCTTTGTTTACAGTTTCCACTTTCACAGTGTCACTACACCTGACAAGAATAAAATAAATTGATACCGACTCATGAGATCTATTGAAAATCAAAAACAAAACAGTTTTGTAGTTTCTGTTTAATCAGAAAATGGAGCATGTTTTCCGTGTTGGAACAAGCTGCTCTTTCTTTTTATGAAAACAAGACCATCCCACGTCAATCACGGGATCCAATTACTTTAGGCATAAAACCTTATGAAGATCTAGTACTTTTTTTCTGGTTTCCGTAGCTACAGAGCAACATAAACAATATGTGTAATTATACACGATGGCCACACTGCCTTGTAGCATTTTATAAAAGCTCATATGGAATTGATTGACATATATATTTTTAAGAGAGGCTCTGCTTAAAGTGGAGCCAATGTGTCACACTGTATCACTCACAAATGGGGATGATACAAGGTGTTTTTGAATAGGTAAATGTTTTCTTACCCATGAGGTGCCATGGGGTAGCCTAGTGGTTTAAGTGTTTGGTAATCATAGAACCCATATGATTACTATATGTTAAGGCTATTTCATGTGTCCCCCCCATGATGTTGCTGGAATATTGCTAAAAGCAACATCAAGCAACTCACTCACTCACTCACTCACTCACTCACTCAGACCCGCCAATGGCAACATCACAAACACTTTCTGAGGCTAGTGAGCTGTTCATCTGAAAAAAGGGAAGAAAAGATTTGCCACAAGGCAAAATCAGGAATTGCACCAGTCATCATTTTTGTCACCAATGCCTCGAATTTAGAAATGTCCTCTCCAATGTCCTACCATGTCACATTCAGAAAGGTTTACTCAAGCTTAGAATGTGGTCACCTTGATCATGAACCTTTGTACAGAAGATGTTTGACATTCTTTGTAAATATGAAGCATCCTGAGCCTGTTGAGCATGCTGAACGAGTCATACCTCTTTCCGAATGATGGAGAGTTTTTGTCACCTTGAACTAAAAGTTCAATGCTGTGATTATTATTTTTGATTCCCAAATAAACATTACCTCTTGTAAGTAAAACAAATGATATTTGTCAGTCAAGGAATAATGCCATAACAATATTTCCCTGTTGACTGCATATCAGAGTATTTAGGAAACAATATTTCCCTGTTGACTGCATATCAGTGTATTTAGGAAAATATTATCTTAACTTAATATGGACAGTGTGGTTGCCTAATCATTTAAGCATTTGCTTCTTGCACTGCAGACCTCCTCATGGGTACAATGTGTGAGGCCCACTTCTAGTGTCACTCTCCAAAAACTGAACTCTATCTTAACTTAATAACTACAATCCTGTGTAATTATTATCCCTCTCAGTGTTCACAATTGTAGACAGTTTTATTGCATTCTCTAGCTTTAGCAAAAGACAGAAATTGCCACAGCTCTGCTTGTTTTATAGATCTTTTATAGCTTCTTAAAGCAGCTGGTGAAGTCAGGAATTTGATACTTCATTGGACAGTCATGTAGTTCAGTCATTAGGGTGTTCGCTGTCAGTCGAATCTCCTGAAACTGTAGGTCTAGACATGATCTTTGTGTAAATGGACCATGTAATTGCTAGGCAAGAGGTCCTCAAGATCATCTGTACCTGACCGGCAATACGCCATCTTCATGCTGCCCTGTCATGGCAACTGAAACTGCAGTCAGTGATTATCAGCTGCACCTATCATTGAGCCATAGAACCACAATACTTCCTGACATGGTTTCTGCAGTATTATATTACAGATAATCTCAAATATGGTTTAGTTTTTGTCATAAAGAGCTTCAGGTGATGTAATCCAACACGGACCTCTGCAATCAATTTATGCATATGAAGTTTTATGCGCCATGAACATAATCAACAGACAAAAGCTTCTCTGCCAAAGAAGTCTGTGATTTGTATCATACACAAGAGAATTAGTGAATGAGTGAGTTTAGTTTTAAGCCACTTTAGCAATATTCCAGCAGTATCACAGCAGTTGACACCAGAAATGGGCTTCACACATTATACCCATATGAAGAATCGAACTGTGTCTTTGGCATGACGAGCGAACACTTTAACCACTAGGCTGCCACTGTGAAATTAAATGAAAGGACTGCAAAACATTTCATGGTATTTATTGTTTGATTGAAGATTCAGGATTACAATTGGTTAAGAAAAGCATGCCTGTGTTAAGAGGTGACTTACGGGATTGGGTGCTCAGACTTGCTGACTTGGTTAACACATCTATCATCATGACGAGATTGTGACTCATTTGAAAGACATACCAAAGATTGCTCATAAATAAAGGAATTTCCTTAAGTCATGTGCTTAAATATTTTGGGCACAGAGAGCATTCCTACAGCTTAGAGTACTCAAGAAGACTTTTGGTGACGTGAGATTTTTCTGTAGTATCCAATATGGCCGCCACTGGGGGACAGCATCTGCATCATCTAAAGACGTTGATCCAGGATGACATTTTGTGGCTACAGTTTCGTCTCAACAGAGCAAGTATGTTGTTTCGGACAGACTTAATTTGGGATAGGCTTACCTACTGATCTTAAAGAAGCAATGCTATCATACACTGACACCGGCTACCAAATTCTGACACTGAATCCAAAGAGTCCTAGGATTTCTAAATACAGTTCTGGGATTGTCCTTATTATCACCAGCGTCAGAACAAAGAGATGCTCATATTTAACTCTGAAGGTTACTCTCAAAACTGCATTTTGTAACTTAGATAAGGGCTGATAGTATCATTAAGTGAATACTTCGACTATTTATGTACAAAGAGCTTGATTTAAGGGTTTATAACTCACACTGGAACAATCTGAAACTGCAAAATGCATCTTCATTTCAGCCAACTTGCACCATGTGCCTTTTAATGTTTTGCAGTTCAAAGAACGTGGACTTTTGCTGGAAAACAGAATGATGAGGAATAGGTTGTCTGGTCTAGACTTGGCTACTGTAAATCATGGTACTTTTGTGTCATGATATTTTTGTTAGTGGCGACCAACAGATGTTTTTGTGTCATGATATTATTGTAACATACATCTGAAAGTTCTACCTGCTATAAATCCATGCACACATTCAAGTTTGCTGCTAATCTTGGACTGAGCTACAGGGAAGTGGGATAGCCTAGCGGTTAAAGCGTTTGCTCATCATGCCAAAGACCAAGGTTCAGTTCCTGACATGGGTGCAATGTGTAAAGCCCATTTCTTGTGTCACCCACCATGATAATTCTCGAATATTGCTAAATGTAGTGTAAAACTAAACTCACTTGCTTGAACTGAGCTCAGTAGGGTATTTCTGTGTGTATGCAGTCAGCGACACTTTCTTGAAAGCAGCACACACTGCATCGGCCATATAAGCTTAAAACAGTTCAAAATGATTGTATCAATTGGAATGCCTCTATAAAATTGTTGATAATGACTATTGTCACCAAAGCTGTTGATCGCCTGATATGTAAAGTCTAATAAAACGTATCCATGCTTGTTGGATGGTGTCGGCCTATTAAATGGCCTTTAAAGACAAAGAATGTGTGTTATGTTGATGGCGTCTGTCTGGACTATCACCATCAGACACACGAAGTAACTTTTGTTTGAGTATCCCTTGTTCGCCATGAGAATTGTGAGACATTTTTAAATTGCATTTTTTCATGAAGATCTGGGTTTAATTGGTTTTCTGCAATTCCTGCTTGTCATATGAGGTGACCAATGTGATCAAGTGGTCAGGCTCACTTAACTGAGCATGCACATTTCATTGTACATCCTAGTTTTGTAGATTCAAGTAAACAAGTTGTTGATCACTTGATCCCAGCTCAATTATTTACTGACCATCGCCTTACAGCTGAAATATTGCTGAGTATGACGGTAAACAACAAGCAAAAAAGAAATGTCAGTTACAACTAAGCAACTGACTAAAGAATGGAAGGCTAAATGTTACATCCTCCAGCAACATTGTACCACAAGACATTAAAAGATGGTACTTATTGCTACCTTGCCTGAAAATAAAATGACTAATCAAGGAAGAGTCTAAAGAGTTTATATTATACTATGGCATGGTAACGAGTGCTGAGAAGCCAGCATAGGGATCTGGGTCTTGTGGTACATTTGTTTTCTCAAATACAAGTTTCTAAACTATAATATATTATTTGAAGGTAAACTTTATTTCCAACTTATGTTGTTTGTGTTTCTCAAGCCCACGCTTTCCACAGAAGCCACAAAGTCAGGTAGACAATTCCATTCTCCCAAATAATTCATGCACTGTTCTTCCTGATGGTGTCATGGCGATCACAACTCTATTTATAACTGTCTGAGAGGCACATAATTCACACTAATTCTTTTATTGTGTTTGCTTACTTGTCCTATATTGCCATCGCAATCATCTTACAAAGGCTCATTGCTAAATTGGTTGTTGCACATTTTCATTATGTAGAGATTCTATCACTGCCTTCGGAATACACTTGAAACAACAGCTAATAGCCTTGCTTCGCTTAATGAAGAAATTCATTTAACACCCATTTTGATGATTAGGATAGTAAATGTATAGAGTTATTATGTATTTTTTAATACACAATACATCAAGTGATGACACAACTGTGGATGTCTAAATCAGAGTTTTTTAGGTACTAATAGCACTATTATGGATAATATCATCTTTGTTATTGAATCACATCATTCCAGAGCTATTTCTTGTCTTTCCGTCTATTGAACAGGAGGGAGAAGATATAATTAGTACACTCATGCAAACAGAAAGTTATGATCAGATCTATACAAATGTGTTCTAGTACTTTTTGTCCCATTTGAATCCAAGTTTTATTTAGTATCAACATTTTCCGTTTTTTTACTCGAACAGTATGCAGCCATTTTGAACTCTCAAAACATGTTAAGGAATCCCCAACTTTATCAAATAGCCATTACTACCCACATATGTCTTGAGAGATTGATAATAGTAATATGAATTAATCATGTGTTCTTTAATTCATTTTGTGTAGCATATTAACTTAAGCATAAGCCTCCCGTTGTTTCCAACTTTACCAACACTTAGTTTTATTGTGCGTCTTAACCTTGATGGGTGGAGGTGGTGAAAGTTTTCGCTCATCATGTCAAACGTCTGGGTTCCATTCTCTACAAGGGTAAAATATGTAGAGCAGGGTAAATCAATCTCAACGAACCAGCCAACCCATCCACCCAACCAGCCAACCAACCAACCAACCAACCAACCAACCACCCACTCATAACATTTAAAACATTATAATGGCAACTCTTGTGGTAGCCATGTTTGTTTGCCCTTAAAGAGACACCACTCTGCTTCACATATTATGAAGGTTTTTCAGGATTGTATTGCAAAGTTCAATCCTTGTTGTTATTGAATACATAGATATTGATCAGCTTTGTACTCTATCATCTGAAGTGATCAGAGTGATGTTTCTAAACTAATTTGGAAACATTTACCATCACAATAATGAGGCCATCAAATATCACTTAGGAAAATAGCCATTGCAAGAAAATACCAGCTTATTTTCATGATATGTCTGTATATTTTTTTCATATATATGCCACCTTGTCTGTCTTTGGTAAATGAGTTTTTACAGTTATCTTTATTTGTTGATGATTTTCCTAACTTACAAAGAAATATAGTCTCAGTTTTACACAAACCACTGATTACAGTGTCAATACTGAAAATGTCCACCAAGCTCTAGAGATAGATTGTCTCTTTGAGGAGTCATAGTTCATGTCCCTTATGAGCAAAGAAAACCACTTTATTTTCTCTAGAGGGTGAAATGTCTGAAGACCATTTATGGTTTCTCCTGCCATGACGTTGCTGGAATTGTGATACAATTGGGGTATAACAGCACTCACTCAGCCTGAAATGCCATGCATTTATTGAGGCCTGTAGCATCTGTTTCAGGTCTCGTCTCTATGTGAGATCCAGACACTATTGAAGACCCAATCACGATTTGAGACACTGTCCCAATTTGAGATCCAGTTGCTATATATTTATGATCCAGAAACTATCTATGATCCAGTTGCTCTTTATGCCAAAGATACCATTGCTGGAATGTTGCTAAAAGTGGCTTAAAACCCAGCTCACTCACTCGCTATTTGAGATCCAGGTACCATTTAAGTTCCACTCACTATTAAAGAATCAGTCCCTATTAAAGACCAAGCCACTATTTGAGAGAATTGTCTCTATTCAAGTTTCAGCAAATATTTAAGATCAACTCACTGTATTTACAATACAACTTTTATTTGAGATACAGCCTGTTTGAAGTCCAGTCACTTTTTCTTCACAGAAAAACAGGGAGTGGGTCACAGTCCTGATCTGCACATTTTAACAGTACCTGTTTATTCTTGCACACACTGTTATACAATTTAGAAAGATTCTGATTTCATTGGTTACATCACCTTATATAACAAAACAGTATGTTTCAGTTACAGCTCAATTGTTGACCTGTAACATATGTTATGTATACTTTGTCTGAAGCCAAAATCATCAAAATGAAAGTGAGTTGATATTTCTGAGGAAGGCTTGTTGACACGATGTGTACTGTGGACAGAATATATTGTACAGGATGAAATTAACAGTTCTTATTCTCTGAATAATAAAACTTGTGACTGATCACTCTCATCGAAAATATTATTATTAACATATTATGCAGAAACAAGGACCCTCGAACATAACCTTATTGGTAATCAGAATGGACTGACAGTCAACAAGCGAACAAACACCTTAACCACTAGGCTACCCCACCGCCCATATGAGCTCGCAATGACGAATGATTTTGGTATATTACTGACTGCAATATCAGTTTTCACTTTTGACTATAATCCTACACCTAATGTGTATTTAATACACTATGCCATTTAGAAAATTATCATATTTAACATGTGTTACAGTGTGGATTACATTTTTAGGTTAAATTACACATTAAATTACTTTTTGGGTTTCCAGGATTAGAACTCTCATTTTCAGAGTTGACATTCCAAATGTCAGCACACAAAACATTCTAGTTTGGCCACATCGTAAACTAGATCCTCATCCATGCCATTCTGGGTCATGTGATGATCATTCTCTTCCCACAATATATAATATTGATAGCAAAATGGAAGTTATTAAAAACATGCCATGATGAGATGGAAAAATTAAAAATTGATGGAAAGGAATCTGCTCCAGGCAGCCATCAATATCCATATAATTTGGATATGCTGACATATATTTCCTTTGATACTGATTTATCAACAAATACTCATTTCATATGCTGGTCAAAAGAGTTGGAGGATCGCATGATTTTTTTCATATTGCTACAGTTCCATAGTCGTGACAGATTGACTGTAGCAACATGAAAGTAATTCTTTTGAGTAATATGTAATAATACAAATCATGGTGTTAACAAATTTCCAGGACATGAGTGATGTAAAACCTGAGATTTCAAATTGTGCTGGTTATTAAAGAGAATTGTTTCATGGATCCGATTCCACTCCATGAAAACTTTTATGACGCACCCAGTAACTGTAAGGAGTATTACCTTCCACTCTTGATTCTGATTTTTGTACCTGTTATCATGTGAGCTAAGTAACATGCTCTTTAGTGAGGATGCGTGAATTAGGCACATGATCCCTGAAGCGATGAATTAAACTTATGAAAACCTGAGAACCAGTATTTACAATTTTTCACTTGTAATATGTCTAATTGTTTGATTGTCAATCTAGAAATTGGTGACTCAAAAATGAAGCATAGAAATTTATGGATGACAGCTTCCTATTTATTGCATAAAGCAACATTCTGATATAGGTTCTTACATTGTTATCATGCTTTTGTCTGACTTTTAGCCTGAAAAAAAGAATTTACATTGAAACATCGCTCTGTGCAAGGAATAAGAAGATGTCATCCATTAATTTGTATGCTTCATATTTGTAATATGTCTGGTAGAAAGGGGATGATGGTCTTGCCTAATGGTTAAAACGTCTGTTTGTCACATCAAAGACCTGGGTTCGATTTCCCACATAGATACATGAATGTGTGAAGCCCGTTTGTGGTGTCCCCTTGCTGTGATATTGCTGCAATATTGCTAAAAGTGATGTAAAACCCAACACACTCACTCACTGAAATTTACTGAAAATAAGGGCAGATAACTTTCAAATTGATCACCCCCTACAGTTATGTAAAGATTATTTCGGGTGCTTGGCCCTTGCATGTTACAATGGGAAAGATGGAAAGATGGATGGAGGTGGGGGATGGATTGATTGATTTATACACTGTGTTTTATTGTATAATTTGTAATTTCAAAGAAAATCATGCCTGCCACAGCCTTCTTCTTTTCAATAAAATGTCAAGGCCTTGCATCTAAAATACTCTCTCCTCCTCCTCAAAGCAGCAGATGTTTATATTTTTTTGAACAAGTTTTTCAATACGCACCCACATGGGCCCTCAGTGTGTAGATAGGAAGTCCAGAACAGGAAGCCAGACTTATCACAGTGTGTGTCTGGGCTAGTCAGGTAACAGTAAATGCAGCTTCATCTGAGATCTCATTTTGATGGGCTGCTGTATGAAGGTGGATTTGACAGATATAAGAGCTTGAAGAATATTCTTATCTTTTGGGTCTGTATCATAATGGAATTCCTTGACGACCTACTACAGATTACTGGTGTTAATTCAGGACAGACGGTGTATCAGTTTCAGTTCTGGATAAAGAGTAATATGTCTTGGGTGTTGATATTTGTTGTTTAGCGACTTTCTTGTGAAGATGTGGGCTTGTAGCTGAGTATTTCATCACTATGGGTCTTAATGGATTTCATCATCACAGTGAATAGACGGTGGGTTAGCCTTGTGGTCAAAGCATATGCTCATCACACTGAAGACCCGGTTTCGATTCCCTACATGGGTACAATGTGTGATGCCCATTTCTGATGTCCCTCCACATGATATTACTGGAGTTTTGCTAAAAGCAGCGTAACACTAAACTCATTCACTTGCTCATCACTATGAATCTTGTATTTTTTCATAACTGTGAGTCTTTGTTTTATTAGAGGGTTCAGTCGTGTTTCATCATCAATATTGAAAATCAGACGCTGCAAATTGTCATCATCTTAGGAACTCTGTCGGCTATAAAATGTGAAATATCTGTCAAAAGGACACTCGGTGATGGCTCAAAGTTTTCAAATCTTACTGGAAAGAATTTCTGCAAGCTCTTATATCACACCTTTTATTCATGCCCAAGCTGACAACCTGAGCTCTGCAAAATGTCAAGTTCAATAATAACATATTAGCGATAAGACAAGGACAGGAAAAATTGCCTTTTTTATTTGTTTTCAGTTACAATTAATGAAAAACAACTTAAATTTGATTTGAAGCCAGTTCGTTTAAATCTGGATTATCATAATAATCTGTAACTGTCATATGAAGAAATCACTTTCCTACACAGATCACTTTCTAGGAAACATTTTTCTTTCACAGTATCATCATGTCAAATACAGTTCATGCTTGTGTTTCATTTCGGATATTATTTTAGCAATATATTTTGGGCCATCATGCAGCCTGGGCCCCATTTCACTCTTGTGAGCCTAAGTTCTCGTAACTTTTCTTGTAGCATTCCTACTTCCTATGTCACAGTATAGCAGGTACGAATGCTACGAGAAAAGTTACGAGGTCTTAGGCTTACAAGAGTTGTGTGATATGGGGCCTTGGTGGCTAAAGCATTCACACATCTTGTCAATGACCTGTGTTCAGTTCCCAACATGGGATCAGTGTGTGATGCTCATTTCTCACTGGGTGTCCCCTGCTGTGATATTGCTGAAATATTGCTAAAATGATGTAAAATTAAAAATGATGTACACTCTCTCACTCACTCGCTCACTCACTTGCTCATTCATTCACTCACTCACTGTTACGATTAAGCAGAAAGCCGGGTCATGAGAAAAATATCAGAGATGACTCAGCTAAACAGGCAACGAATTGCCGCTTTTATGTTATGTCTTTACTTTGGGTGTCTTTAGGAATGTCCTCTTGTCATATTTTAGAATCCTTTAAGATATGATAACTTACTGAGTGAAGCAGAGATGAGTAAGTTCAGTTGTTTCCAGATATTGTTTATTAACAATGCTTCCAAATTTCCATGCATTGTCACATTTACAGTACATACTATTTGTGTGACAATTTTGGCTTTCTTTAAGATATGAACTATCAAATTAGAACTTGTTGAGTGAAGCAGAATGGTTGGAACGTTCAGCAGCAGTTGTTTGATATATCATAATAGGAATCATAATACTGACTGATGTCACCATCTGAACCGGCAGCCCATCACTGTAACATCTCTGTTTAATGTCCGTGAGAGCAGCTATAGGTGGTACCGTGTACAGCCCATCACTGTAACATCTCTGTTTAATGTCCGTGAGAGCAGCTATAGATGGTACCGTGTACAGCCCATCACTGTAACATCTCTGTTTAATGTACGTGAGAGCAGCTATAGATGGTACCATGTACAGCCCATCACTGTAACATCTCTGTTTAATGTATGTGAGAGCAGCTATAGATGGTACCGTGTACAGCCCATCACTGTAACATATCTGTTTAATGTCCGTGAGAGCAGCTATAGGTGGTACCGTGTACAGCCCATCACTGTAACATCTCTGTTTAATGTACGTGAGAGCAGCTATAGGTGGTACCGTGTACAGCCCATCACTGTAACATCTCTGTTTAACGTACGTGAGAGCAGCTATAGATGGTACCGTGTACAGCCCATCACTGTAACATCTCTGTTTAACGTACGTGAGAGCAGCTATAGATGGTACCGTGTACAGACTCAGCATAGAAAGTCCTTGGGAATCGAAATATCACCAGTTCTTTACATTGTCCACATCAATAGACACGATTGATTGACACATACAACTTACTGTTTGGATAGTATATGTGTGTGTTCAGACAAAGGCTGGGAACATTCAAAGCTGGTTCCGTCACAGATCAGTACCTTGAATGATTGTTTTAGATCTGTTACTAGAGGGGGATTCTTGTTCAGCAACACTGCCTGATCCACACAGTGAACATGAATTGGTTTTTTAATATATCTGTTTTGTATGACAGTATGTTCATGACTACATTGATATCTCTTTGGTACAAAAATAATCAGACATGATTTCAAAATATACCATTTAGGAAAAATAGTGGACATTGGATTTACTAAATTGATAAAAATGCAAATGATTACATCAAGGAGAATGCAGATGATGAAAAAAATCAAGGGGAAATGTGACAATGTTTTCCATTCCTTTGGAAATGTTTCATCTGTATGGATACATATTACTTTTTCTCATATGCATTGGCTTTGGCTAGTGGTATGCTTGCAAAATGGAATATCTCCTACTTTCTAAATGGTATAAAACGAATTCAAGTTCTTAAGGTTAAGCATATTAAACATGTCTTTTTTAATTCAAAGAGAAGCTTTTTCATGGCAGTAAAGAAATTTCTGTTGAGTTCCAGAAAAATCAAGGAATAATTTCAAAATATAAGAAATGCAGGTTTACAAACCCAGATACATGGATCATTAACAGTATGAGTTTGAGGCAGCAAGGCAAATGTTACTGTATTAATGCTAAACTAAATGCCTACAATTCAGAGGCAATTCTTAATTTACTACAGCAAACAATTAGCATTCTTGGCTATTCTTTATATGTAATGATAAAAGATTTGGAAAAAAAGAAAATCTTAACAAATATTTATTTCACTGACTAAATATTGTACTCCCTACTTTCCTCTCATTTGGCTGGAACCCCAATAGTACATAAATATAACTATTAATCCTCTCAATGCTACCGTCGAACCCATTCGACAGGAGTGCAGGATAATGACATCTCCAAATAAAACTTGCAATAATTATTCAACGAGTCGGATTTACGTGTCATATGAATTATGTATGGAATGTGCTAATTCTCACCTTTTTAAATATGTAATGTTCAATACGTTTATATACCTTAAAACGAAACGCCCGCGAATTAAAAATGAGATCGCCGAATTTCTCGGCACGCAGTCGAAAATAACGAAAATAATATAACTATTAATATGCTAATGTGAAAGTATAAAAAAACACTTCCAATATTTTTTATATTATGTTAGTTAAGCTGTCATTGGCCTTGACAGATTAACTATAGACACAAAAAGGAAAAGTCTTGTCCTTAAAAACACTTTGTTGAAGCAAATAATGAGACCCTGTCACTCTCCTTAACTCAAAATATCAAATTTATTTTACGTGCCCTGTGTAGGATAATACATGTGTTTTGTCCATCGCTCACGCCTTTGAATCATTAATTGCTTAGTTTTTGTTAAATTCGACACAAACTGGTTGGTCACCCAAGTCCATGCTTGCACAAAACAAGTTAGCGATATTACTGTTGTGGTACCAACTAAAACAATATTTCTCTCGATCTGTTTCTCACAGTTTTTTCCCCTTTGTTCCCCTTTGTTCTTCCTCAGCAGCACTCCCCTGGCACTGAAAAGAAATATCTGTATTTTTTACACATTTAAATCTTTACTTGAACTAAATGGATTACAAATTTAAAAGACAGTAAAATACACTCAGTATGTTTTTTATAAACAACACATCTTATTTTCTCTTGGACTGAAAAAGGGAAGTGTTATGTGATTACACAGCATTACTGGGTCATCTGGAAATGTCATCTGGAAATGCTGTGAAACATCTGCGTATCAAAGTGGCCAAAATTTGTACTTTAGAAGTTCATTTCAGTACAGTCCAGTACATTAAAGTATGCACATGATGAACCTGTGTGAAATGACCACTGCATTCATTATGGAGATTTTCTTTGACCATAGTTTGGTTCCAGTGACCCACAGTCTCACAGAATGGGTAATATGATGTGTATGTCACTGCTAGTTTATTTTTGTTCTGCTCGCGGTCTCTTAACAAATTTATTCCACATATGGGTACAATGTGTGAAGCCTGTTTTCTGGTGTTCCTTGCTGTGATATTGATGGAATGCTGCTAAAACAGTAAAATAAAATAAAATTAAAAAAATAAAATAAAATAAAATAATAAACTCACTCACCCACCCACTCACTCACTCACTCACCAAATTGATTCTCCTCAATGTGTGAGTTCATTTCTGGTGTCCCCCACTGTGATGTTGGTGGAATATAAAAGTGGTGAAAATGCCCAACTCACTCATTCACTCGTAGGAAATTGTGATAAGAGAAAAAATGAGAATTAAATCAATATAACAAGGGAAGGTACTTCTGTCAATTTAAACACAGCTGGAGCAATGGGTTCTTTGTTTTTTAAATCATCCTACAGACCATAGTGCAATGATTCCAAATGGAAACAATTTTCTTATGTTTCTTGATCCATGTTGTATTGAATTTCATTTTATCTTTAAAAAATGTTCTTTTGAAAATATGGTTGCATCATAATTACATTTCCTAATTCTTGTTGGGTTTTAATTTCATTTTCATTTAAAAATGTTGTATTGAAAATATGGTTATTTCATCATTGCATGTCATATTGCATAAAATGTCCAGCAAAATGTGCATAAAATGTCCAGTTACTAAAATGCTTTTAGCCATAAAATTATAAAATTTTGACTACCGGTAAGTGATACAGTGTGTGCTTTTAATAACTGACTTCAATATATTTCCTTTTATGGAAGTGAAAGTGAAAAAACAATTCTCAAAATTGATTTTCTTTTTATAAATGGTGCATATTTAGAATATATTAGGCATCTTATTATCTGTGCCAAAACTTGAGTAACATATAGAAGCCTTTCTTGCATGACAACCGTATTATCAGTCCTAACTACAAGATGATATGTACAATATATATTCACATATCGCTAACAACTAACAGTAGTCCATCATCAAATTTAAAGTAATGACATTTGCGGATAATCAGTATCGTTAAGGATATTTTTAAAAGACGCTGCCTCTTGTTTACAGCCTGTCTATTTACTCTATGGAAACAAATGCACAGTAATTTCACATTACTGTCAATGTTATTAGATTTACATACATGAATATAGGAGGAAGATGGTGCACTGTCAACCACCCTCGTGCTATACCTGTCACTTCATTTCATTTTGAATGGGAGCTTGTCCCTAGGGAGAAATCTGTGGCTTTATTCGCAGCCATTGTCCATTTTTTATTTAATACCTCCAGGAATTCTCTTTGTGAAAGAGTCGCGGGGAAACAGCGACAGTTCAGTGTGAAACACATTCCAAATCAACTAGGTTACGCTCTGCATGAATTATTCACCCAGGTTAATATGGCAGTGTGGATATTTCAAGTTTTGACGCAGATTCTGTGTCGGGTGGCGCGGCTCAATTTACAATTTATCTCAGTAAAACATGCACAACTCTCAAGGAAAGCAGGTAGCTTTCTCTCAAATGTCTAAACCAACCAAACCATTTTTCCACACCAACCAACATCCGAAGCAGATATTATACAGTATCACCTGCCATTAGCTGTAGATTTCATTGAAAGATGAAGACAAAGGAAGAGTAAATCTGTAAGAAGCCTAATTCATCTAATACGCATGTGCAGCAGCAGGAAGCGGTGATCATTAAAACTTGGTAAAGCCGACGCCGTTATGGTGCTTCTCTCTACATACCTCAGATTGATTTTGTGAGCGGAGTGTAGCTTGCTTGCGGTCGGTCGCTACTTTCGTGTTTTCTTGGATCCCGACAGTTGGTTCCTGAAAATCGTGATAGATGGCAGTGAATATCACTACACAGGCTACTTTGTGGGCTGTTAAGTCAGGTAAGTTCATGAAAAGTTTAAAAAGTGGTTATTTGAAGGATTTACATGACTTTGCTCTGTGGTTACCTTGGATATGAACTGATTTCCTGGTTGATTATGTATGTCATCTTTCAGATACTGCTGGTGTCTTGTCTTTTTTGTTTTGAAAACATTTATTTTCATATTTAGGAATAAGTGGTGCATTTGTCAAAGTGTGTAGTTCAGGAATCTGTGTTCATGGATTTGTGTCACTAAAAGCCTGACCTGGCATGACACGAGGCATTCTCGAATTTCTGATTTTCAGTTTAATATTGTTTAGATCAGTTTTCATTTCAGATAATTTTAATTAGTTTGACAGTTTGAAATTGAATACTGACTGTTTAGAAGAAACCTGGATACCCACACGTATGTCTTCTGGGAATATTTCTTATTAAGAACTGATTGTTTCAAGTGTCACGGAACTCAAAATGGTTCTCTGCAGGTGAAAATGCACCTTACCTTTAAAAACAGGTGTTTCATGTGTAGGAACTACCTGTGTACTGTATATCACTTTGACAATGAAATGGGACAGTATTAGAAGATTCCTGTTGATGTCTTGTCAATAGTACCATGGCGTTTCATCCATCTTGATTCTTGGAGTCATTGTTGCCTTGCTGTTTAGTCGGTGCCCTAAATGAAGTATGTCGGTATGAGAAATCTTAAGAGAGGATTGTCATATAGTCTTCATATTCACGACAGCCTGCAGATGGGGAGCTGCTCGTAGCTAGCTAACAAAAAAATGTATTGTGCAACCAACTGAATTTTGTTATCTAGTATTTTAACTGTTATGTAAATAACGACCTGTATTTTGTTAACTGTTGGGTGCATGTTAATGCCATGTTGTGTTAACGACTGCATGTAGTTTACTTACTGCTGGTAGCATGTTGACAACAACATGTTGTGTTAACGACTGCATGTAGTTTACTTACTGCTGGTAGCATGTTGACAACATGTTGTGCTAACGACTGCATGTAGTTTACTTACTGCTGGTAGCATGTTGACAACAACATGTTGTGCTAACGACTGCATGTAGTTTACTTACTGCTGGTAGCATGTTGACAACAACATGTTGTGCTAACGACTGCATGTAGTTTACTTACTGCTGGTAGCATGTTGACAACAACATGTGTTAACGACTGCATGTAGTTTACTTACTGCTGGTAGCATGTTGACAACAACATGTTGTGTTAACAACTGCATGTAGTTTACTTACTGCTGGTAGCATGTTGACAACAACATGTTGTGTTAACAACTGCCAATATTATGTTATTTGCTGGTAGCATGTTACATATTAGTTTGTTAACTGCATGTGACACAAACAGTAGTGTTGTGTTAACATCTGCATGTAGTTTGTTCACTGTTGGTTGCATGTTAATAAAATGTTGGGTTGACAGATGCTAATGATAGCATGTTAACATCAATATTTTGTGTTAACATCTGCTTACATTGTGTTATCTGCTGGTAGCATGGTGACAACAATATGTGTTGTGTTAAATTAACAACTGTTGGTAGTTTGTTAATTGCATGAAATGCATAAATAGCAGTAAGTATTGTGTTAATAGCTGCCAGTAGTCTCTTAACTGTTCATTGCATGTTAACAACTACACATGCCTGTAGGTTATCAAATTAATAGCATGTTAACAAGATGTGTTAACAGTATTGTAGTTTGTTGATTGCCCTTGCCTTATTAACAACAGCATTAATTAAGTTAACTGCCTGTATTTTGTACACTGTATGAGACAGATCAACAGCAGTGTGTATCATGTTAACAACTGCCTGTATTTTGATAACTGTTTGAGACAGATCAACAGCAGTGTTTGTCATGTTAACAACTGCCTGTATTTTGTTAACTGTATGAGACAGATCAACAGCAGTATGTATCATGTTAACAACTTCCATGTTTTGTTAACTGTGAGCAGCATGTTCACAGTGGCATTTATTGTGTCAACAACTACAGTTATTTTGATAACTGCTTGTAACATGTTAACAGCATATTGTGTTGACATTATCTACATTTTGTTTACAGTGGTATTTAGCATGTTATTTATTAGTCAACAAATGCTGTCATTTTGTTAACATGGCATCATTTATGGTGTTCTATTTGTGTATGAAGACTTATATACCCTGCAAATACCTGGTTTGCTGAACACAGACATTGAATATAACACGTTTTGTCAAACCTAAACATGATATTCAAGTTTCAAACAGTTATCAACAAGCAAAAAATATTTATTAATTTCAAAATAATTAATTAATGAAACTCATTTATAACTGGCATTGCATTAAATTGAGTTCCAGCATGTAATGACAGGCAATTAGGAAAAGTCAAACTTCAAAATTGTTTCACCTAAATTGTCTGTGTCTGTACCATTCGAAAAAGTACATTTGAAGTCAAAGGCATATTTGTCAATTAGTAGCATCATCTGACCTTGTAGTGTTCTGGGCTTAGTTATCATATGCTGTTAATTATCATGTGATACTCTAGTAATGAGTTCATCAGATATCAATCACACAAATTGAATCACGGAGAGAGACCAGTTTACCATAGATTTGTGATCACGTCAAGTTGTTATTGACGCTCACAGAGGATAATTATCAGAAATAACACTAATCTACTTAGGAATAAGGAATGAAAGTGTATTTGTCCAGAGGAGCATGGGTAATATCTGTTAATTTCCAGGGAAATGGAGGATTGGAAATCATGATAAAGATGACCCACAGACGTTTGGGATGCTTGTCGACATGATTGTGAAAATGTACCATCAGAAATGCTTTATGATCTTGACAAATTGATGTCATCCATACTGACTGGTTCTCTTCTTAACTTTGGGTATCTAAGATGTTATTGTGATAGAAAATATGGTTTTATGGAGTTTATATATGAATTATTGTAAAGGAATGTGCCAAGGTAATATGTTTAGAGAGGAAACAGGCCTATGTTGCAATACTCGACTTCATGTTTCAGTTAATGTTCGTGATTTTGGTGAGATATTTTAGTCCTGTACAAATCAGTGACATGTACCTGATTCATTTATTGATCACTGCCTGTATATCTGTTTTTTTAATAGCTATTGGTCTGCAGCAAACTTATGTGGCCATCTTGGATGCATAAGTCTATGGTCGTTCTGTCCTGTAGGTCTTTGTACCACTTTTCAATTTCAATAGATATTTTTTAGATATTTGAAAAACCTTTTGTTGTAGATATTTTGGAGGTCTTCATACCATCTTTCAACTTAGATATTCTATGGGTAGTTGTACAGCGTTTTCCATAGACGTTCTGTGGGTCTTGGATGTTTCAAAATGTCATATTGCTGTCTTGGATTTTTCATGATGTCATCATATTGCTGTCTTGGCTGTTTCATCTTGTGGCTTTCCTAGCTGTCACATTGCTGTATTGGCTGTTTCAAGATGTCATCTTGTGACTGTCTTGCATGTTTCATGATGTCATCATACTACTGTCTTGGATGTTTCACAATGTCAGCATATTGCTGTCCTAGCTGTATCATGATGCCATCATGTTACTGTCTTTGATGTTTCATGATGTCATGTTGTGGCTTTCCCAGCTCTTTCTTTATGCCATATTGCTGTCTTGGATGTTTCATGATGTCATCATATTGCTGTCCTGAGTGTTTCATGACATCATCTTGTGGCCATAATAACTGGAACATTTCAACATGAGGGATGTGACGATGCTGTCACAATATGACTGTTACAGCAGGATTTCCATCAGTTTACCACAAGACAAGGTCATACCCACATAATTGGACATAGTCAACCTGTGTGGGAGGACTGTGGTCTTGACAGTCACTAATTTCACACGGTGATCAATTCCAGCCTCAGTGACCACCAGCCAGAGTGTGTTGTCATTATATCAAGTCAAAGAAAAAGTAAGGGTCTATAGTCTCCCTGGTCAATCATGGTCCTTTGATGTCTGCTTTCAGTAAAAGGCTCATCTTTCATCGACCAGGACAACATTATCTTGTTCAGTATCTATCTGGTGTATCTTCATGAAGACATTCAATCTAATAGAAAGTGTTTTCTGCGTGTTAAAACAATTATTATCAGTAGCCGGTAATGGGAGCCTATTTAAAGATGTGTTGGCATTGTTTGCTATAACAGACAAGAATAACCCTTGTTAATAGTGTTTCTGTGTCAGTTTTTCTTAGTGGAAGTAGGGTACCCAGTCTTGTAGTTATATCACACACTTTTCACACTGAAGAGATGGCTGCTCCCAGCATTGGTACAAGCTATGAGGCACATTTCTGGGAGCAGCGTAAAAATACTTTCACTCAGATTTCTTTCTCAGCAAGTACGTACGAGTATTGTGTTGGAGGGTGTGGAGTCATCCCACAGATGACATTGTTACCTTGTTATCTTTCTGATGGAGTTCATCTCTTTGGTCATGTGGACAAGGTGTCAGACTTGGGTCAAAAGGCCCATGTTTCAAATCCCTGCAAGACTTGTGTTAGCTAGATAGGGTATGTGGTTGGGGTACATGGGAGGATATGTATGTGAGTGGGTACAACAGATTGTCATGATGGAGACTGGATTTTAACTTACACTGGCACAGTTTGAGGAGAAGATTGAGATTTCATATGCCTTAAACACTAATGTGCTGAGTATTTGATCTCAACTTCTCATTGTCATCTCAACTCATCATCAGTGTCTAACACATCAACTTATAACACAACTAATCATCAATTAATAACACAAAAAATCATCAATTTATAACACAACTAACCATCAACTTTTAATGCAACTAATCATCAATTTATAACACAACTAATCATCAATTTATAATGGTTGATTATCAATTTATAGCACAACCTATCATCAGGGCCTAACACAGGTAAACATCAGGTTATAACAGAGGTGACAAAAGCCTTTCCCACTTCCATAGTAAATGTCTCCTGGTCCTGATTTCTCGAAAAAACTTTAGTCTAAGTTTTGACTCAAGTCTGAGATTTTACTCTAATTTGAGAAAGCGCATTTCTCAGAATGAACTGAAATCGGCACAAAACTCAAAGTATAGAAAACGATTTGAGTTTCGTGAATAGATTACTTAATTTGTTTGGGTTTTACATGTCAAAAATGCAGTTGAGTTAAAAATTCAGCTGTTTCAAATTGTGAAACTCAGTTTGAGATTTGAGTAAAAACTTAAGTTTGTTTCAAGAAATCGGGGCCTGAAAGCAGTCAGTGGTACAGTTGTGACTATATCATGAGTATGTATTAGTTTTGATGTTCAGTGTATTATGTTGTTTACAAACAAATCGAATCTGGACCAGGCAGTCCAATCTTGAATTTATAATGCAGCTGATGCACTATTCATAACACAACAACTGAATGTCAGCCTGTAACATATCACTATGTAAAACAACTAATAATCAATATATCAGCCGACTAATCAACATGTACCAAAACTAATCACCAACATCACAACTACCTAGGTTACTGATACTGACTACCTGCCCGGACACCTGCCTGGACACCTGCCTGGATATACATATGAATGACATGATAAAGCCACTTTCATCATTGACCACAGCATGCCACAGATCATGTTACATATTTTCTTGAGCATGAGAAGATTGTCACCTTTAGTTCAAACATGCTCACTGATATTTATAACCACAAAGGAGAATGATGTCTTCTTCTCATTTAATATGCTAGTTCATTAACTTAAAAAGGAACAACATTGTTTTGACTATGGAGATTTATCATGAGACTTCTGAATGCAATGCTTTTATTATGACCTGTATTGAACTGGAAAATGAGGACCAGAAAAGCCTGTGATTTTTCAGGTTCATGTTCAGTTTTATTTTCATACACACAAAAATAAAACCAAACAAGTATTTAATTGATTTCATGTGTGGATGGGATGTTAAAATAGTTTTTTAAAACTTTTCCAGCACAATAGATTTCATTTATGTACAGGGACAACATGTAATTAACATTAAAATTCAGTCCCCAAATGTAGCATAATCTTGTAAAAATAATCTCCTCTCACAGTATCATGGCTATATTGGCTCTTGTGGGGTTTCAATTTACAGTTTCCTTATTCATTTTTAATGTATCCTTCTTTTAAATAAGACTCAGACCAGCACTGAAAGTAAAATTCAAATGACACACCACCCACACTTTCCGTCTTATGTCAAACACAGGACAGTGTTGTTAGGATAATAGTTCCTGGCCATGTCATGTTGGCGGTTCATACAGAATTCATATTAATATGACAACCATTAGTTTTAGAAGCAATTACCAGTACTTTAAGATGACAGATAAACTTCTGATACTTGATAACATGACAGTTACATCTTCATGATCACTGTAGCAAGCATTTTTAAGAATGCAATACATTTGTGTTCTTTTTTGAGATAATGAAAAACTTAATTATTTCTCTTTGTTCTAAAGAGGAAGGGACAGCAGAATAAGGAATCTTTCTTTGTGTGAAATCAAAAGATTTGCCTAAGTTGCATAGGTCATTATGGTGACCTTTGATGTCAAACATGAAAGATAACCATCTTCGTCAAAGATACTATGCCAAATATCAAACAGTACGTCTGTTCATCTCTGAAGGTAATGGGAGTCCATCCATCTCATGCAAAGGTGGTATTATATTCTTGCAACTTTGAATGTTGGCTTTTAGAGAAGGGGATAAGGGCACAATCAGAAAGATGCAATCTGAGATTCCTTTTCATATGTGTTTCAAGGAGCTCTTGAATCTTTTCTATACCTTTGAATGAAATTTAATTCACCATGGTTGGTATTATAATGATGAAAACTGATTCCAACCATTATGTAAGGTATTCATCTTTAGGACTAGAGCATCATATTCAAAGACTTAGTTTGTAGCTTCAGGCTCCCCATCCAATTAAATTTTTGAGGAACTGTCAAGATGTAACGGCCGAAAAGAAGACATACAAACTTGATACGGTATCTGGAGACCTTGTCCAATAACATGAAAAACTTATGGAATGGATTTCTCACAAGTCGATGCATGGAATGTTTTCCGGAAATGAATTTTGCACTACATATTTTTAGAATGCATAAAACATAAATATTATCAATCTGGAACCTGTTCTTGCCAAAGTCAGATAATGTCATGGTGACCAATTTGGTACATCCAAAAACACGATACTAAGAACTCTGGAAACATGTTGATTCCAAAGATACGAGTAGGTGTAGTAGGCTGCATTTATATGGTTTCACAATATAAAGGAAACTTCTGTAAATGTTAAGCAAATTATTTACATTTATCCAGAAGTGTAAATTTAAAAAAAAAAATACCTTGAATTTACATCGAGTCTTGAGTCTTGAACTCTGTGAAGCCATTATGGCTGTGCTCTAGAGTTTGGTGGTAGGTGGAGTAGTGTAGTGGTTAAAGTGTTTGCTTATCATGCTGAAGGCCTCGGTTTGATCCCCCACAAGGGTACAATGTGGGAAGCCCATTTCTGGTTTCCCCTGCTGTGATATTGCTGGAATATTGCTGAAAGGGTCATAAAATCAAACTCATGAATAAACAAGTTTTGAAAGTTCCTCAGAATCATAGCAATTTTCTCATTTATGCTCATTCTGTTTTGATATGTGGTGTCAGAATTTGAACAAACAATTACTCTTGCATGTGCTTGTGTGAGTGATGGGTGATACCAGTGGACCTTTTGTTGAGCACCAGGTGTCAGCGCTGATTACAAGCCCAGTTTTGCCTTTTACAAACAACAGAATTTGTTAGGGGATAAATTTAACGGGCTGTTCTCTAGCATTCACATTCTTTATTTCTTTTCAGCAAACTATCATATTTTCTGTAACTAATTTTTTAATTTTAAAACTAAAAACCATTGATATCCAAACTTTATATCTCTTAAAAGATATTGATCATTAAATAACACATATCTTTTGTTAATAAACCAAGCAACACATACTGAATGTTGAAAAGAATGAAATATACACAGAAGGTATAGCTGCTTTAAGTCTTTACTCCACAGTAATTCTGTACATTTTTGGCAGGAATTTAATTGTAGGAATTGCACATGGCTCTCAGGCGTGCCCTGAACATGCTGAGACCTGTGAAGGTCCTGGTGTATAATGGGCCTCAGCAGCCCATGCTTGCCATAAAAGGTGACTATGCTTGTCGTAAGAGGCGACTAACGGGATTGGATCGTCAGGCTCGCTGACTTGGTTGACACGTCATCGGTTCCCAGTTGTGCAAATCGATGCTCATATTGTTGATCACTGGATTGTCTGGTCCAGAATTGATTATTGACGGACCACCGCCATATAGCTGGAATATTGCTGAGTGCGGCGTAAAACTAAACTCACTCACTCACTCACTCACTGAACATGCTGAAACTATGAAATAATGTTGCTATCATAATCTTTTTGTGAAACTGTTACAACATCATGTTCAGCTGAACAGTGAATGAATGAGTTGGGTTTTATGCTTCTTTCAGCAATATTTCAGCAATAACACAGAATGGGATGCCAGAAATGGACCTCACACATTGCACCCATGTGGGGAACTGAACCCAGATCTTTGGCATAATGAGCGAACACTAGGCTAACCCATTGCCCCAAATGAACAGTTAGATTGAAGCACGTACATAGATTTTGAAAATGCCATGCTTAAAGAAAGCTAAAACTGCTAATTAAAGATCAATGGAATTCGTAATTCATCCCTTCTACATACCCAGATTTGTACAAAGACTGACAAAGAGGAATACTGAGTTTGGTAAATGTTCAATTTCCTGCAAACCACTTTTTATGGTGATTTGAGTGTGTAAGCATGAAACGTATGATGCATAAATCATGAACTGACTGACATCTCAAAATACATCTCATTAGTTGTAGATTGTTTTTAAAGCTGTAATTGATTACATGTCAGGTTGTTCAAGAACTGCTGACACTGTCTTTTGTTTTGTAGCACTTAATAGAGCATCTCTCCATCTGGTAATCAGGCTTCTACCCTACATTTTTAGCATTATTAACTTCCAGCGAAGAACAGCTGCTTTGCATTGTTTTCTGTTGTCATTGTAAGAACATGACAATCGTGTTCTACAATTAGCAGGGTGAGGTTGGATAAGATGGGTACATTTTTAATCAATTAAAGGATGAAAGAGAATCTGGTAGATCAATAGTTTAATACACCACAGCAGAGTGACCTCCCTTACCTATTGGGATTGCTGGGTGTGAATTCAAACCTCTCTGATTGTAACACTTGATGTGTCTGCATCATACTATGTAGTTACATGAGTGAGTTCACTTTTACGTGACACTCAGCGATATTCCAGCTATGTGGCAGTGGTCTGTAAATAATTGAGTCTGGATTAGACAATCCAGTGATCAACAGCGTGATCAGTAACCTATGCTTGTCGTAAGAGGTGACTAACAATATAGGGTGGTCAAGCTTACTGACTTGGTTAACACATGTCATTGGTTCCCTGATTCAAAGATCAATGCTCATGCTGTTGATCAGTGGATTGTCTAGTCCAGACTCGATTACTTAGAGACCGCTGTCGTATCTGGAATATTGCTGATTTGGGCTTGTAAAGGAAAACTCACTCACACACTCAAAGATTTCTTATAGACATGAATAAAAAAGAAAAAGATGATAAATTATGTTGATAAAATATAATATAACTGAGACCAGGAGCATTTTTTTGTGTGCAGAGTTTTGGTAATCTAGAGTTGCCACTTACTCCAGACTTGTATGGACCTTCTTGAATATGCAGTGGAAACTGGCAAAACCAGTGTCTGTCCAATCCGGCAAGTTGTGAACACCAGCATAAACTCTCAGTCCTGTCCATGGCTTGTACATTTATCATCAGCTCTACAATCCGGCACATTGTCTAAACTGGATTATTTCTTCAGTCCCAATGAGTGCCAGTTTAGACTGCTTTCTGTGTACATTATGTTTGGATTACAGACTGTGGTAATAGTTTTGTTGCTTGTATTCCTATACTTTGCCATCAGGCCCCAAACTCTTGCAGTCTGATGATGTTTCACCATGTACACTTATGAATGAAGATTGTCCTTATCACACTCAGAAAAATATATATGTTCTACAGAAAGAGATACTGTTGTGCCTTCATTGATAATAATGCTATTAATAGATCAATAACATGACAGCTTGATTGATTACTAAGTCTAAGTAATGCTTTTGTATCCAGATGACCCAATTTACTGTGTGTCACGAGAGGCTGTCAGCCCATTATAAGCTGTCATAGCAGAAATGCGTTCTAAATTGTATTATGAGTTTTAATTGAGTTTGTTCACTCACTGTCAAATTAAGGCATAACGTTCATCCAATAATAGAGAAAATGAAATGTTTTCTCACTCAGTTTCCATGGTCAATGATTTTACGGCTATGGTAACATACTGGCAAACAAGGAAAGTTGGACTGGTGCAGAGAACACATTTATGAGAAGTAGGTGGTGCATGGCAATGAGCGAACCCATTTGGTTTGTGAAAGATGTAGGTTAGTGCATGTGCACTGCATGACAATGAAATTGATTCTGTGTAGCTGCACACGCCTTGCTCATTGTCATGGGGATGCAGACAACCTGGGTCCTCTTTGCTTACAATGTCAAGCACCAGTGGAATTCAGTCATACTTGCTAACATAGGTCAAATTTCAGGTCGGTGCTCCACTTATCCTTGTTTGCCAGTAGTGGTGAAAATGCCTGATCATCATACTGAAGATCTGGGTTTGATTTCCCACATAGGTAAAAATAGGGAAGCCAAATTTGTTGTGTTCCCCTCTCCACCACTGTAGTATTGCTGGAATATTCGTCAAAGCAGCGTAAAAATATATTCACTCACTTCAATGAAGCTTTAGAGTGGAGGTGCAATGAATCCCCTCTGATATGAGTATAACATGAGATATCTGTATAGCTCATTTCCAGTGTCTGTTGGAATATTGCTCACGCACTCATTATATATGGTAATATATAAGTATATTCTTTAGTGTTTTTGACCATGTTAACCAAAGTAAACATCTGAGCATGTTGTTGTCAAATTAAATATACTCATGGAAACAAAAAAGAGAACACCTGAAAGGACATGTGTTCCTTTATTAATTTCCAAAATTTCACGCACAATGCAATACATACTTTGTGAATAAATCTGGAAAAGAATAAAGAAACACTTATACTTTCATATGTTCCCTTATTTGTTTACATAAGTATATCAAAGAGTAGGGAACATTATCCACCTTGGCTTTGATATATTCTATATGTTCCACAGTAGCCCTAATGCTTAGTTCATTATCTTTTCTAAGATATTCCAAGGTCTGAATCACTTGATATGTCAGGATTGATACTTGAAGTGTTGTACAGAAAGTAGTATCTTCATCTAATGACATGCCGCTCAATCACAGGCACACTGACAAATTAGTGATCAGGGGATAACATTCAAAGAATGGAAGAGGAATTTGTTTATGGTGATCAAGCTCATGGTGCTGAACTTGATACCGTTGTTTTGTACTGATGTATTCTCAGTACATCAACAGCTTATCGGCCATCTTGATTTTTGAGCATTCCAGCATTAGCAATTATCCTGTTAAGCCAGAAGTCAATTCTCTGACCTTTGCCAGATGGAGATGCGACCCTTCTTACCATGCTGTTTGATGATGCTAGTATGCAGACAGTGTTATGGGACATTGGTGAAGTGTTGAAAATGATTAACTGCATTTGACATCGTAAAGTGATAGATCTCACCGCCGCTTGAAGCCATTCCTTGAAGACCGAACCAGATCTGCATATTGGAAACAGATTGGTCTGTTGCATTGTGATAAGACGAGGGTATGGGAGTCTGCCAGTCAGATATGTCTCTGTGCAAATTGACCCCAGTGGGATTCCCGTTCAAATTGGTAAATTGGTTCCTATTTAGTACCTCATTGTTGTTGTCAGAGCTTACTAGTGATGTTTGAGTGGTTACAGAACGTGTCATGGGGATCACACAGCTTATGATGTTGACCACTGGCAGCCAGGTTCAGACTCCGTGGTGGGGTAGCCCAGTGGTGAAAGTGTTCGCTCACCACAGTGAAGATAAGGTTCAATTCTCAACATGGGTACAATGTGTGAAACCCATTTCATGTTTACCCATCATGATTTTGTTAGAATATTGCTAAAAGCAATGTAAAACTAAACTCACTCACTCACTCACTCACTAACTCACTCACTCACTCACTCACTCACTCACTCACTCACTCACTCACTCACTCAAGACTTTGTGACCCATGAAGCAGATCTTCAGCAACCATGTTGTCTTAAGATGTGGTTAACTGGATTGGGTGGTCAGGCCTGTAGATTTGATTGATGCATGTCATCATGACCCAGTTGCTTAGGTCAGTGCTCATAATGTCAATCACTGGACTGTCTTGTCAAGACTGTTATTTACAGAGCTGTCATGTAACCAGAATATTGCTGATATGTCCATTTAACAACAAACAACAACAGACTACTGTGACAATCGTTGCTAGATTACAGGTGTTTTAGGCTTAAAACAACATTCATTTATCCATCAACATCTCTGTCTTTGATGTTGGGTTACTGCCATCACATACATACAAGTAGCCAACGTAATGTCTCAAGACCGCTCAAACCCTGATCACGTCATCATATATCTGACTGTGCCAACCTTCATTACACAGCCGGGTGTAGGTCATCGCACTGACTCGTGTGGAGGAAGATTTAATGACAGAAAATGGTGTACAAACTTAACCCAGACAGGCGACATATTGCCCCCTACAGTGTAATTATTATCTTGTATCAAGAACTAACAAATCACCTTGTTTGACTTGTACTACAGCACTAACAACTGCTTGGTGCTTGAGCTTCAGTAATACTGTTTGCCAGAAGACTGACACTTACCTGGGTGAGCCTGTGGTGCTTGTGACAGGGAAACAATGCTGCTATTGGTATTATTTATGATACCTTCAGCTGAAGAATAGATTATGTCAATAAATCACCACCTGGTAACATCAAGTTTGTTTACTTGCAGGTGGACACTGGAGTCCAAAACTATGACAACAAAATTTTGGCAGCTTTCTGTTTGTTTTGCTTTTTCATTTATTTGAAAAGTGTTGTTTTTAGTTCCTATGTTCATCAGTTTGAAAAATATTTTTCATGTCAAAAATAAGTATCACCATCAAAGGTACACACCCATTTCCTCACTGGCTTGTGCTCTCAGATTTCCGGCTCTATTTTTAATAATTGTTCACATGAAATATACTTTATTCACAATTTTGAGTGCCACTCTTGTCATATCATATCTTTCTTCACCTCCATTCCCCCTACCAGCTTCTTGTTCAACAGAGTGAAGGAACAGGGGCAATAAATCTAAATATACCTGATGAATCACGTGTCCACCTTATGAAATACTTGCAGGGTTCTCTCCTGCTTCCTTCGCCCACTATGCCAGAAGTGTTTTTATGTAGAATAAATGTTACAAAATTTCTAACAATAACAACAACAGATAAGAAAAATAAACTCCAACAGTTTGATGGTAAAATTATGATATATGATATTTCTGTTTAATTTCTGCTTATTCTTGTTCCCTCACTCCACTGATCCAGAAGCTGGAAGGGAGAATGGAGGTAAAGAACGATCAGCTATCCCACAAGTGGCACTTAAAATGTTGAGTTAAATATATTTCATATGAATAATTATTAAATATGGCATGGAGGAAAAGGATTTGTACCTTTGATGGTGGAGATATTATATTTTAACATGAAAAATACTTTTCGAGCTGAGGCAAGGGAAGTACATAGCCAACCTTTGCTCGCTTCACTTGCATACAAGAAAACTTTTCATTTTCTCTCTGTTGTGCAACCCTATTTGTGCTACAGTTTGCCTGTGGTGAGACTGACTACCTCTTTGAGAGTGATTGATGAACATATTCTTATGATATCACCTGGAATTGGAAAATAACCCTGCTATAGGAGACATTTGTCATGATGTTGATTGAAGTTGGTGAAATTGATCTTCAGTGCATCTTTGACAACTGAATTAAAGAAGGGGACTGTTACAGGTATATACACTACATACTGGCAATATTTACTCGAAATTGTATAATGTAGTTATTGGCATAACAGTTCAGATTCCAAATTAGTTCAGAGGATTATACTAAAATAAGTAGTCGTGGTGCAGTACATGACATACAAAAAAGTCTGGTCATGTACGTTTCCCCCTTGCACACTTCTTTCTGTCTCTTTCTCAATTTTTCACATTGACACACACTCTCGCTCACTTTTATTCAATCTCACCCTCTCCCATACCATCTGTCTCTTGGCTGTTTCTGGCCTCTCTCTTGACGTCTTGTGTGTGATGCCAACCCCTAACGTATTGAGTTGACAAAAACAGAAATGAAATGTGTTATCTGATGAGATACCTGTGATGCATGAATTGATTTCAGAAGTTTGTATTTTATTACATCACCTACAGCTCTTTATGACTAATGCTATACCATATTTGAAAGTATCCATACAGTAACATCACCAAAACAATGTCAGGAACCATTGTGGTCCTATGGCTGAATGACATGCTGGTCAGTTCAACTGTCCCCTACTACTTGCTACAGTTTCAGTGTTAGCAAAACATAAAGCATTATCAGTTCAAACAATGTTTTTACTCATAATTAAACTCTGTATCTCAAGGGAATTCATGAGTAACAATATGAAAAATATTTGTATTCTAAATATTGTAAATTAGTTTTGTTTCATCTTTGCATTTTCCGACAGGCCGATTGTTGTATTAGCTTGAATGTTTTAACACCAGTTCCAAAGACATCTCAGAAAATGGGGCATCACCTTTGAAGTGAAAGGCTGATATGAAAAGGATGAAGAAAAATATTAGAGCATTCACTGATTTGGCATTTATGGACCAAACTTAAAACTTGAAATTGAAGTTTCATTATGTTTATTCTATAAAGAAATTTTACAAGGGACCTTTGTTTAAAGAGATCATTTCATCCAGGACCCCATATCATTAAAATACAATTAGTGTTAACAAACAGAAATGTATCACTTTTTGCATGGAGTTGTTTGAATGTTAAATCATCCTGTTATGGTATTGTTGTCCAGTTATAAATCAGAATATTTTTGGCCAAGTTTATATAGGAGCCATTAAATGGTTGTTTTTGGCTCCAGGAAATACATTGATGGGTTTCATTAATTTGTAATCTGTGTTTTAAAATGTCATGTGAGGTATAGCCCTATTATTAGAAACTCGCTCAATATCAAATGCCACATGTACAAAATGTAACCGTTGTATAAGAAACTCACTCAGTATCAAAATGCCACTATATTTAACCTTGTTATATAAGAATCTTACTCATTGTTAAAATTCTACTCTATACAACCTCCCATAAGAAACTCACTCAATATTAAAATGCCATAATATTTAACCTTTCATATATTTTAATTTAGAAGCTCACACACTATTAAAATGACACTGTTTTTAATCTTTCAATAAGAAACTTACTAAATATTACAGTGCCAAAGTATTTAACCTTTCAATAGGGAACGCACTCAGTATTAAAATGCCACAATATTTTTAACCTGTTAAAATATAATGAGAAACTCACTCAGTATCAAAATACTATATTTAACCTCGTTATAAGAATCTTACTCAAAATTAAAATGCTACTCTATGCAACCTTACCATAAGAAACTCACTCAATGTTAAAATGACACTGTGTTTAACCTTTCAATTAGAAACTCACTCAATGTTAAAATGGCACTATGTTTGACCTTTCAATAAGAAATTCCTTCCATATTTAAATGACACTGTTTTCAACCTTTCAATAAGAAAGTCATTACAGAAATGCCTCTATATGTAACACTTCTTTAAGAAACTTACTCAATAATTAAATACCAATGCAAAGAACATATTTCTGTATGTTGTGGTCTCACAGAGGAATAGACAAGAACCTGGGTTCGCCCAGGGTTGCTGTGGTATACACACGGTAACCTCACAAATGACAAACCTGAGACATGACCCTTGCCTACCAGGGACCATACTTGAGCGGCATCAAAGTTTGAACTGTATGGATGATCAGCCAGTAACCCAAGGGCCTTACACTGTCAACGGAGGGTCAAATTAAAAAAGAAATTCTCATTAATCCTCTCGATGAGACGTGTGCTTACATTCCTGTTTTCATGAAGAAGGCTCATTACAGGAGATCAATAACACTACCCCTGAATGTGGCCACTGTTTAAGATGCTGAAAAGTGGACCACAGGTAGATCATTGTCAATAACAGAGAAAATTGCCTTGTGCCCTGAAGCCGAAAATCGACTTGTAGGAGCAACCCAACCTCTTGTGTTCGCTAAACATATTCAATCAAGTAAGACCACTATTATCAACTGGTTTGTTTTTGCCCTATATCCCATACATTCCCATTACATTGTCTGGATGGAATAGGTGTACAGTTTCCCTTCCCCCTCACTATTCGGAATTAATTGGAAATAGAGCAGGAGGGAATAGACATCCCTGGCGAATGCCTGTTTGCAGAATTCATCAATTTCTCCTTCCCAGAGTGAGAAAGGTGAATGCTTCTTGCATTGTAATTTGTTCATTTGAAGCTTTTCATCTACTTATAGACAGATGAAGTTGATGCTATTATTAATCAGTGTAAATGTAAAGAAATGTAAAATATGAATCAATGAGAGTTTAAAACACATTCATCCTTTTCATTGGGCAGAAGCTAATTGTCCTTAAGTGCTTCCCTTTTTACAGAGGAGATGGGATAGCCTATTGGTTAAAGCTCGCTCATCACACCAAACACCCAGGTTCAAGTACCCACATGGGTACAGTGTGTGAAACCCATATCTGGTGTTTATTGCAAAATGTAATGTAAGACTTCACTCACTCACTCACTCACTCACTCACTCACTCACTCACTCACTCACTCACTCACTCACTCACTCACTCACTCACTCACTCACTCACTCACTCACTCACTCACTCACTCACTCACTCACTCACTCACTCACTCACTCACTCTATTCTTCTTGACCAAATACTGACCATCCTATTTACACCCATTATACAAATATAGTTTATAGACAAGCCATTAGATCATCGATTGGAAAATTCTCTCTTGGATGCTCTTTTCTATTGGAACTGTAGATGCAATGTTAAAATAAAGAAAGAACAGTACAGCAGATTGCTTTTTCATCCAACAGATCAATTCTGTACATATTTTTTGTCCATTACAATTCCTGTTTATTTCCTGTGCAGGGAAAATCATTAGTAAAAACCTTGAAAGACAAAAGCAACTGTCCTCGTGTCCCAGAAATCCGATACACCAGCAAACATTCAGATCAATATCAAGATGTGTTTGTAAAACTATACACACATATTTTACAAGAAGATATTTTATAAGGAGACTGGATATTTTACAATGAGATTAGATATTTTGTAAGAAGACTAAATATTTTACAAAGAGACTAGATATGTTATGAGCAGACTAACATTTTTACAAGCATGTTATTTCTATAAGGAGACTAGTATCTTATGAGAGGAGATATTTTACAAGGAAACAAGATATTTCTGCAGCTATAGCTGTAAAACCAGCTGTTTTTTCTGTTAAAAGAACCCTAAGTATCAATAAAGTTTTCAACAAAAATCAGGGTTATTTCATTTTTGGTCTGAAGTGCACTTTCAGACAAAATATTTCATAGAAAAAATTCCCAGGTTCCCACTAGAATATCAAATGGCCACTCTAACGGACACTTATGAACCATAGTACAATTAAAGGTGGTGAAAGAAGACAGAAAATTGATTATAATTCCTCATTTCTGCTTCACTGGCAGCCTGTTTTGGTTCCTTCGGATGTCTGGTGTGATTGGCATAGATGATGAACATTGAAACAAATTGATCAAGGTGTACTTGAACATGATTGATTGGATTACCCATTTAATGTCGATTCCGGTGCCACTTGTGCAGGAATAACAGCAGCAGTGGAAATCTGCTCCTCAAAAATGTTGCAAATGTCAATGAGAGTCATTGTAAGACATCACTATCACTTCAAAGAGATTAAAGCAGTGATTTTGAATGACGGTGTTCTGTATGTGCACTGAATCATATTTGGAATCAATTTGAGAATGTTAATTTTCTGTTTTACCTTTGATGCTTGTGTTTATGGAAGAAAAAAGGATGCTTTTCAATTGATTAGATGTTAAAACTGATGTCTTTATTGATGTCTTTTCACATCAAACACTCAGCTGATAGTTAAATATCCTTGACTTCTGATCTAGTGGTCACAATGGAAGGTGTTATTGGTAAGTCAGGTAGCAATGAATGGATGATATGGCAGAGTACTGAGGGTCTAGAATGTCTTGAAAGTTTGTTACTGTATAATTGGCTGGAAATAGGGCTAGCCACTCACTCACTCACTCACTCACTCACTCACTCACTCACTCACTCACTCACTCACCCACCCACCCACTCACTCACTCACTCACTCACTCACTCACTCACTCACCCACTCACTCACTCACCCACTCACCCACCCACCCACCCATAATAGCTGGAATATTGTTCAGTTTTGGTGAACCCCTGAATCATGACAGACTTAACTCCTTTTGCCGTTTCTTACCAATCCCTGACATCTCGGCACACTGACCTGGAAACTCTGTTTGCAAACAAAATTTGTTATGTCTATGACAGCCCAATAGCAATAAAAATAGGGCAGTCTGTGAGATCAGTAGAGTCTTGGCTATTCACCATCATCTCATGTAGCCAGACACATTGTAGACAATTAACATTAGTTTTTCAAGCAAATACCTTTGAAAGGTAAAAACGCTGAGTAGGCTGAAATAATCCGCTTGAGCAATATGTGCTTAAATATACAACAGTTTTGTATACCATTTCAATATTTTTGTACAAAAATCTGCTTCAACTTGTTTGGAAATACAAATTTTGAAATAATACTTTCTTGACAACTAGTGTTATCCAGTGGTTTATGCTTTCTGTCATCTCAATTTGTATTTTTCCCTTGAATGAAGCTATTACTCCCCTTCCAAATGAACTATATAAACTAGATAATATACCGGGGGTGTTATCCACTTGTTAATCAGGAATGTCTGATGCATGCTTGAGAAAAGAGAAAGGGAAACTTACTGTGTTTAGCATTTCTTATTGGTTTTTGTTTGCGTAACACATATGCCATGAGTGTGTGATTGGAGAAAAACAAACAATCATGTTTATTCATTTTTGCAAGTAATGATAGCCATACAGTAATGTATTTTCTTTCCAAATGTACAAAGTTTTACTTGTAGAGAAACAAAATTATTTTAAGTCTAATTCTAGGAGTACTGTACTGTAAGAAAAACAAGGAAAGAAATATGTCATGATGAATTGTTGAAAAATATTTTAACTGTTCCACTCTGTTACAGTTTGGCAACAACTGACGTATTACAGATTTGTAAGATGAAGGTACATCTTTGACACAATTTTTTCAGTTTGAATATTATCTGTTGTATTCAAGTAGTAGAACTAAGTGAATTATTTTGTCTATGACATTTTTATTTTAGAGGTCTGACTTCTCAATTCTATATCATGCTCCTGTGGAATAGTCTCGTAGCAAAATTGTATGGCTAAAGTTGGTCCAGTTTTCTATGGTTTCACAATTCATTCACAGAGTTGTGTACCTCAGAAGGGTCCAGGATCCAATGATCAAGAGTTTTATGTGCCATATGCCTATCACATGAGGCTATCCCCAGTAAGCTGATACACTTGGATGGGAGGTAGCATTGTAGTTAAAGAGTTTGCTCATCCCACTGAAGGTCCAGGTTCGATTTCTTGTGTGGGTACAATGTGTAAAATCCATTTCTGGTTCTGGTGTTGCCTATCGTGATATTGATGGAATCATACTGCTGAAAGCAGCGTAAAACCAAAATGACTGACTGACTGACTGACTGACTGACTGACTGACTGACTGACTGACTGACTGACTGACTGACTTGCGCACTCGCTTGCTCACTCACTCACTGATATCATATACATTGTATAATATCTGGCTATTCTTTGTTTCAATGTACACATTTTTTAACGACAGAAAATGGTGTAGAGTGACCCAACAGTTCTGTGTGAGTGGACTGTGGACAAGTAGAATCAGTCACAAAAACTGAAGACGGAATCACGGGATTTTCTTTGAATGGCAAATTTGTTTAACCACTGATGACATGAATACTTTTCAAAGCAGAGCTGAACCTTACTCACTTACTCGCTTGACAGGTGGCCATGACACTTTGATGACATCCAACTAAGATTTTGTGCAAATTCCATATTGCGCTAAGAAAATACTCAGTTTATTCGCTAGATATTGGGACAAGACTTTCTAAATATACTACGCCTCATCTGTGTTTTTGTGAAGAAGATTGATTTTCTTAGGGATTTGCTGATTTGAAGGTGATGCATCATACAGCCTACCTTTGCTGGAAAGATGAAGCTTGAGATCATATAAGATGCAGTGATTTCAAGATGGCGCGAAATCAGGAAGAGTGTCAGTTTCAAATCAAAATGTCATGATGAATTCTGTCACTGATGGATTTGTTTAATCCTTTTGGGAAATGTTACATTTCAGAAACTGATTTTTTTATTGGTTTCATCCCGTCAGTACACTGTTACTCTCAACTAGATTATGTTTGATTTTTAACAGACTCTTCATACCAGATCAGGTGTGGTTAATAATTAAAGAACGATAAGTTAATTCTTAGCAAACCTGATGCTAATTCTCTCTTGGTGTTGAGTTAATTAAAGATGTTGTATTATGCACACAAGGGTAGTTGCAGGATAGTACTATTTCATTACTTTGACAGCATGCCACAGCGAGATTCAACAGACGCAATGCTATTGGGGAAAAAGCGCCAATTTGTTGCATAAATATTTGAAATGTTGTGGATTAAATTCTGTATTGTGGGCATTTTTTACTCACAAACCAGCAAGCCAGGCTAATTAGGATTTTGCTGCATGGAAGCACAGATCAGAATCGGAGTGAACATCTTTTCTCATCAAGTGAATAGCTTGCTCTCTTTTATCTATTTTGATCAGTTTTAACTGACTGGTGATCCCCTTTGAGAACCAGAGGAGACAGTTTAACCAGGTTCTGATGCTTGTCTTCAGAAGCAAGTTCTACTGGTACATTGGATGGTGTGAGAAGTTGATGACTCTAAACAATCAGTGACAATCATTCCACTATTTACAGGACTTATAACCTCAGTGAACTAGTGGATAAATGTCAAGTGGTCTGAAATGGGTTTGAAACTCAGCTGTATCATATCAAAAAGATTTTTAATATGGTACAAGTACTTGATGCCTTGGTTGATGTTTGAAATTAAGTGGATTACATAAGGACTGATCGAGAAGGAATCAGTTTTCTGTATCTCTGTTGGAAATCCATGTCTCTCAACCAGACAATCCAGTGATCAACAAAAAGAGCATTAATCTACACAGTTGGGATATAATGACATGTGTCTACCAATTCAGCCAGTCTGACTTCCCGATCCCATTAATCACCTCCTACAATAAACATGGTTGCTGAAGATCAATTCTAACAGAGATCTTCATGGAAATCCATGGCTCTGGACAATCACTGGCCAGGAGTCCACTATTTACAGGATTCCTTTAGTGGTCTAGTGGGTAAAATGTCTGCCGGGAACCAAATGGTCAGGGTTTCGATCCCAGCTACATCATACCAAAAGATAGTAAAAGATAATACTTGTTCTGTCTGATGTTTAAAATTATGGGGATAAAACAAGGACTGGTGGGCAAGGAATCATGTTTCCTTTTACTCAGCTGGTTTGTTGCTTGTTTAATGCCAAAATCATCAATATTCCAGCCATATGGGTGCAGCCTGTAAGCAATCGAGTCTGGACCAGACAATCCTGTGATCAACAGCATGATCATCAATCTACTCAATTTTGATACGATGACATGTGTTAAGCAAATCAGCATGTCTGACCACCCGATGCCATTAGTTTCCTTTTACGACAAGCATGGTTTGCTGAAGACCAATTCTAACCTGTATCTTGAAATTAAGGACATTAAATAATTCTATGTAATGGTCCAGTAAAGTGCCATTTTTTTTAACTAGTCCTATCAGCCATACACATGCATGAGCACACAATTCTTTCACTCGCTCACTGTATCTGAATATGAATGTTCATAGGGTCAATACCTATGGTATGTGGGTGTCAGATTGTGATGGAATTTTTGTGATAAATGCTCACTTGGGTCCTCGTAAAATTACTGACGTATGCAGTGGACTTCTTCCATGAGATACATTTCCCAAGGTTCCTGGAGATAAAAGTCAATAATGGTTCTCCAGGACTATAGGTACCACTTCTCCCACTGTGAAATCCTCATGGACTTCAAGACAGTGGCCAATTATCTTTCACTGAGAGCATTCAGGTCATTGTCAGTGTATTTCTGTCACAAGTCATTCAAATTATGTTTTTCGACAAACCCCTGATGGATGTGCATGTCCTTTTTTTTAATCATTTGACCCCTGAAGGTCCTGGGATGAATAGGCCTTCAGCAACCCATGCTTGCCATGAAAGGCGACTCTTGTGGTAAGAGATGGTATAAGGTGGTCAGGCTTGCTGACTTGGTTGACACATGTCATCTGTTCCCAATTGCGCAGATCAATGCTCATGCTGTTTATCACTGGATATTTACAGACCGCTGTCATATAGCTGATTGAGGCATAAAACTAAACTCACTCACCCACTTATTTTTATCATTTAAATCTGTAGAAAATATGTTTTTTTGAAAAAACAAGTTGAGAAAGTTTTAGTGGTATTTTTCAGTGCATGAATGCTTTTAGAATTGGTATTATGTAAGTTACTCATGCTGTTGATCACAGGATTGCCTGGTCTAGGCTACAGCCACACAGCTGGAATAGTGCTGAGTGTGGCTTAAACTCACTCACTCACTCACTCATCCATTCACTTTAATGTAAATTTAGAAATATTTGTAAACAAACCATGCACACAATGATATGGTTCAATATGATCTAAAATCTAATTCAGTTTGAGAAAGGAGAACCAACAAAATATATTGTATGTAAATTAAAACAGTTATATCGTCTCAGTTAAACACCACATGTAGCTTGTCAAACAATTAGCATGCTTTAAGAATCAAAACTGTACACACAAAGGTATTCCTGTTATCCAGCTGATAAATAATTCAACCGATTTCTTCAGTCTTTTGGAATGGTCTCTTGGGAATATTGCTAAGGTACCAAAGCTTTCAGGATGTTCAGCTCTCTGTATTTGATAGAGGAATATTGCATACTCATCACACATCATTGATGACAGAACGAACATGGGATTAAATTTTCATGAACCAACTGAAAGTCAAGTCTCTCAGCTACCAGCTAATCGTCTTGTAGACTGATATGAAAATTCTCTGCCAATGGTTTCAATTACACAGCAAGGTTTTTCAATCTCTTGACACAATTTCTTGGTCTCCTGTAGATGTTTGTCTGTTGTTTTGACGTTATTTCAGTGGTCACAATTTCTGCTTTTGGAATGTGATGGCAGTAGGATCTGTGCTGTTATTAATATCTGCCATTCGGTTTCTATGAAGACAATGTCAAGGAACTGAGGCTTGTTTAGATCAAAATATTGGATACTGTAGTGACAAGCACTGACTTTAAACTGTGACTTCACCAGAAGACAATGGATGGTACCATTTTGGAGGAGATTATCTAGTTTGTGCATTACGGTAAGGAATTTGGTGCCCTGTTTAGAGGAACTGATGGAAAATTATCAAAAGGGGCTCTTCCATTAAAAACGTATATGAAAAAGTGGATTTTTTTTTCAGATTTTGGTAACATGCATGTCTATTACAGTTTCACATTAAAGAAAAATTGTTGTTATGAATATTTGTGAAACTAATCTTTCTGCATTTTCTGTTTCTCAAACTTGAGCTAATTATTTTATTTCTCACAAGAATTGTGGCAGGAATCATCATGCAAGAATGTTAGTGAGTCTAAAATTTCTGATTGTTGCCATATAACTGTACACATAATATTGTGGAGTGGTGTGTTAAACAGAAGACCAACCAGCTATGAACATTTAGTGTTTGTAGAACATGTTATGTACATAGTTAAAACCATGTTCATGCATTCCAGAAATTGGTATCATAAATTATAGGTTTTAAGCTGGGATTATGCTTTGTTTATTATGGCTTACAGAAGAACCATGCATTATTCATATGTTTTGAAATAAAATCTTAAAGATACTTTGAAATTTCAAATTGGTAGTTAATTACACCATGAATAATATATTGGTTGCGTCTGGTGCCATTGAATCCACATAAACAGGAAATATAGAATGTTCAGGAATCCAAACCAATACTGTTTCTAAACACAAGCTATTTTCTTCCAACTATTCACAGTCAGTGGCTGGTGATGTTAGCTTAAATATTCATGTAAATTAGGTTCTGGTGAGAATATGCAGCTATCCTCCAGTGAGGAACAATGCAACACAATTTTATGCTACCTGAATCAGGTTTTGCATAGAATGACAAGAAGAAGGGATATTGTTAGCAATATATAGAATATGTGTTCAGTAAAGCAGCAGGTCATTCATGAAGCTGATGTTTGGAAGGTTGATAACAGCCGCTGAAGCATGGCTGACGTCCAAACAGTGCTGGGCATTCATGTGGATGTCAAATTTTGTGATGTAGACGAAGTAGACTTTTTCTCTCTCATGGCTTCATGGCTCATAAAATTCATTAGAAAAACATAATGAAAACATTTCTTGACTTACTCTGAAACATATTTATGTAATCTACTGAAAGGATTTTACTGTATTGTCCATTGTTACCTAAAGATCAATGACATCATAGAGGCTCAGCATTTCACTGTTGAAGGAAATGCCTGTAGTGGCATGCTGTTTTGTTGTGTCGCCGCTGTTGTGTTTGGTGAACTTATAAACTTATTTACAACATTGCTTTTAACAGGTCATGTAATGTCAGGGGGTTGTTTCACAGTGATTCTGCTGATCAATCAATTAGGGTTACTTGTGTCATGGACACTGGTCAGTTAATGAAGTCCAAGGTCAATACAAGCACATGGTGGAATTCTGTCATCAGGTTTTGACAGATTCATTTTGTGTTAGATGTAGTCTCCCTTAACATGAGAGGGAAACCTGCTGTTTCTCATACTGGAGGGTGAATAGATGAGTGAACAGTTGTGGTACATAAAGGTTGGTTGTCTGTGGTCCTGTGCATTGAGCTCAGACGACAATCAGTTGAAATTATACAATGTTGGGCATGGAGACATCTTGGATGGGTGACCGTGTTTGACATCTTGACTCCTGAGGGTTTCTAGGACTTCAGTCCTGCTCTACAATAAGCACATGTGATACATGTCATCTTTGGCAACTTTGTTCAAATTGCCTCTGTCCACCCACCAGTTAGATTGGGTACCTGGTATGATACATTGTGAGTGATAGTCTGTATTTGAACTTTAATCAGCTGACAGGCGACTTGTATTCTCCACAAGGAGTGGTCTGTACTCGTTAACCAGGAGTAATATCAGTACTTGGAGCATGCAATGTGCATGGATACATGCGCAATTTAAATAGACTATTATTATTATTATAGGTTGCTAGACAGCTGTCACTGTGCCTTATAGTGTGTATAGCACCTAATATGTCCATACAGTCACATTCTCAGATCACAATCACAACTCTTATCTCATACTCACTCATCTCACTCACACTCCAAGCAGCCATCAAACTTTTCGATATCTTGATATTTGCAGATTAGCCTGCTAACAGCATTTAATGTCAACACAATGCTCTAGTACAAGTTTCAGTACAACTATGTGTTACTGAGATGACACAATGACTCGGTTGTCATAATTCATCGTGACAGTCCTTGACAACAACCGGATCAAGAAATGTCACCATGATTCAGGATATGGGATTCTGATGGCAATTCAAACAAACACTGTACATTAAAGAAGTAATTGGTCTGTGTTATTGATGTCCTCATGTACCTATTGTTGACACACTGAAAATTCCAAGTAAGTAAACCCATAATCCATAGCCATCAGGTTAATGAGTACAGACTGTCTGACAGGCTAATAATGGCTTATATCTTATGGATGTATATTTAGAGAAGTGATTTCCTGACAACGCTAGGTTTGGATTAGCACCGTGGCACCACCGCCTGCACACAATGGGTGTTGTGAGAACATTTACACATTATTTAAGGCAGAACTAGGCATGACAGATCAACAGTTTATTTCATGGATTTCATAACCAGTTTTTCTGTTAACTCAGATTACACAGAGAATCTTGCCCAGGTGTCTACTGATATCAGTTGTATCAGTATGAGTTGGTAAGTTACAAATACCCAAGGCTTGCTGGGATATGTTTGATATCAGGAGACATCTGTGATCATATTTATCATCAAAAATCACTCATCAGTTTTCAGTGATAAATGTACATCTCTGAACATAGTGCTGCCAATAGACTTGCTGCACAGTGATGCCACAGCATTGTGATGTCATCAAGTTGATGACATCATAGTGTTGTGAGTCATGTAATAAATGACTTCAGGGAATTGTGCAAAATCATCAAAGCAGTATATCCAAGGAGATATAGCTTGATATCACACAAACAATATCTCCAGTGGAAAACAGTTTTTGATGATGATTTACTATATGTGCTGCTGATTGAGTGCATCACTTGGAGAGTTTGGGTTCAAGAAAAAATTTTCAGATGGGAATGTACCCCAAAATAAGTACCTTAATGGCAGGCCATGTCTTTCATAATCTAAACTTTCCCTTGGGTGATTCTGGCCTTGGCCAAACTTTCCCAGAGGAAGCTTTGACCTTGGCTATTCTAACCCTGGGGAAGGTTTGGCCAGAGGGAAAGTTTGGCTTGTTGCATGGGTAGATTCCTCTTTTAGCTGAGAAAACGTGTGTGCTTTGATTACACGATGCCATTTAGAAAGTGGTCAAATGCAACATATGTGCAAAAGTGGAAGTCGCGGTGGCTGAGCGGGCTAGGCGGCTGACTTTGTGTGCTGGCGATTAGGTGCCTGACTCTGAGGGTGCGGGTTCGAATCCCGGATGGGACTCAACCGAAAAAAGTACTAGAATTTGTACTTTACTAAGAAAGTGAAATCCCAAATATGACATATGTTGTGTGTGCTTTATTTACTGCTTTCTAAATGGTTTTGAGTCATGCATGTAATACTGCTTGTCAGATCGGTACACAAACACTATCTAGACTACCAGTTGTCCTACTTCCACCAATGCTTAATGGGTCAGGTCAATGTGCTGGCAATTAAATTTGTCACTCTGAGAGTGTGAGTTCGAATCCCAGATGGGGTTCAACCCCCCAAAGCACTAGATACTGATATTATTCCTCATGGCAAGGGAATGCAACAGTGCCAATGAATAAGCATCTAAGATGGCTGGGTCAAGCAGACCTCCCTTACATGGATGAAGTGGTCTGTGCTCATGATTGTATGATTGCTGCGTGTCTGAAGAAAGTAACTATATCACAGACAGCAGTGCCTGCGACAATGTAGACACCTGTCCTCCCAACAATCACAGATAACTATATGTTTGGACTTTGGATTCATGTCAGATATTTCTGTTTGTCATTTGTGACAGTTGGTAGACTGTGATGGTTGCAATAATTCTTAGATACTCAGTTCTTAGATGCTTATTCATTGGCACTGTTGCTTTACCCTAAGTGTTTGTTGTCATGAAACAGTAATTCTCTTCATCTACTGTTCTGGTTTTCTTGATCATGTTGACATTAGAATGAAATATGGTATGAAAGGTTATGATGATGTTTCTTGGTTAAACAAATTTTTAAAGCACACATTTGATGCTTCTCAGGTTGATGTCTGATTAAAACTTTCTTTATGAGGCTCTCACTCACCCACCCACGTGTGAAGATCTGCTGAATTAGAACTGATCTTCAGTACCCCATGCTTCTCTTAAGAAGCATATCTGTTAAAAGGAGAGGATCCTCCGTTTTGTATCCCTTGTGATGAAAGAATCACAGTCAAGCATATCTTACTTGACTGTGTTGAATTCTCAAGGAATAAACATTTCAATGTCAAAACTTTTAAGGATCTTTTTACCACTGTTAGTTCTCATTTAATTATTGGTCTTTTAAAAGAAATTGATTTCATGATTGAATTTTGAGTGTTATGTTCTGTACATAGATGTATTTTAATGATTGGTAGTTTAGATTCGGAACTTGAATTGTCAGTAGCTGTATCCTCAAAGGGGGTTGAAGTATTGTAAAATTATTGTCCTCCTGAGAGGGTACATGTCCGAAAATGTTCAAAGTCAATGTAAATCTACCATTTACGCATTACGCAACGCATGCTTGCCATAAAAGGCAACTCTGCTTGTCATAAGGGGCGACTAACGGGAATGGGTGGTCAGTCTCGCTGACTTGGTTGACACTTGTCATCAGTTCCCAATTGCGCAGATCAATGCTCATGTTGTTGATCACTGGATTGTCTGGTCTAGACTCGATTATTTACAGACTGCTGCCATACAGCTGGAATATTGCTGAGTGTGGCGTAAAACTAAACTCACTCACTCCCTTTAATTACACAGCAGTATCCCTGCTTCAGACCTGTTGTGAACAGTATGCAATGACAGCCAATCCACTGAATGCTTACTTTTTAATTAGCTACCATGGTAACCAGCGCCGTCTCTCTTGATGCCAGGACAGGTGAAGGTCTGCGACTCAGATAATGGTAGAACTCCATGGTAATCTCATCAAACAACCTGTGCATCAGGACAGTAGAGCTAATGCATGCTACCATAAAATACAGCCAATATCGAAAGGCGTATATGGGATCAGAAAAACAAGCTTCCAGTTTTAGAATGGACTTTGTGCACTTACAGATGTACGAAGTAGATATGGTCTACTCATTTACCTGATAAAATGCTTTTTTCAGCGAAGCAGCTGAAACCCCTTATGTTTTGAAGCTTTCAGCTGATGACACTGTAGGCAAGTGTTTTTTAAAGAATCATCAGAGGTTAATGGTTTATTTATGGCCTTCCCTTCTACATTTTGATTTTGTCATAAAACTGCTGCTTTTATCATTTGTATATTTTATGATGGTGCTGTATAAAATGAATTAACTGGTACATGGCACTTTAGAAAGCAACAGTCTGTTACGTAATGTGCAGAGCATGTTGCAGACACTTAAGTAAGTGAGTGAGATGGGTTTTATGTTGTTTTTGTCAATATTCCATCACTATCACAGTGAGGGACACCAGAAATGGGTTTCACACATTGTATCTGTATGTGGTATTGAACGGGGGCTTTGGTGTGACAAACAAATGCTACAACCACTCAGCTACCCACTATCTCTCTCACACTTAGACCCGTGAAGGTCCCGGGGTAGAATAGGCCTTCAGCAACCCATTCTTTTCATAAAAGGCGACTATGTTTGTTGTAAGAGTTGACTAACGGGATTGGGTGGTCAGGCTCGCTCACTTGTTTGACACATGTCATCGGTTCCCAATTGTGCAGATCGATGCTCATGTTGTTGGTCACTGGATTTTCTGGTCCAGACTCGCTTATATACAGACCGCTGCCATATAGCTGCTATATAGTGCGGCATAAAACTAAACTCACTCACTCTCACACTTAAGAGGACATTGATATAGTTGCTGTTCCCAGTACACAAAGAGATTATATTGATTATGTGTTTCAGTGTGTGAGTATTTTAGTATTCAGCTGATCAGCTGACATATCGAGGACTATGTGTCATGCAGCTTGTCATTGTAATCTTCAACTGGTGGCTAATAACATGAGCATACACCCATGTCATCTTGACACAATGACACAATTTACCTGGGTACACATTAATGGTTAATTCACAAATCATATTAGAGGTGATGGAGTAGCCTAGTGGTTTCACGCAGAAAATCCAAGTTTGATTCCCCACGTGCACATGCTTGCAGAGTGTGAGTCCCATTGCTGTTGTCCCCTTCATGATATTGCTGGAATATTGCTAAAAGCAGGGTAACATTCACACTTGCCACACCATACTAAGGATTATGTATAGTATGTACATGTGAACCATTCGGACCTTAAACCATCAGGTATGTTTTTAAAGTTGTATAGAAAGTATCATTCCTATATCAGATATATTGTGATGCATCAGCATAATAATGTGCTAATGTTTGGGTTGCTAGGGCTTGGTTTACATAAGAATACAGGTTCTCATGCTGCTGTGATTGTTGATTGTCTGGTCCAGACTTGATTATTTACAGACCACCACCACCATAGAACTGGAATATTGGCAAAAAAAATCCATGACAATACAAACTAGATAGAATTAATACTATGGTCATATAATCACATGCTACAGTATATTAAGTTTGACCAGCTCAACCTAAACAATATGCACTTTCACTTTCCATGCTGTTCCACCATGGGCATGATGGTTGTAACCTAGTGGTTAAAGCATTTGTTCATCACACCAAAGACCAGGGTTTGATTCCCCACATGGGTACATTATGCTTGAAGCCCATTTCTGGAATAAAAACAACATAAACCTAAACTCACTCACTCACTCACTCACTCACTCACTCACTCACTCACTCACTCACTCACTCACTCACTCACTCACTCACTCACTCACTCACTCACTCACTCACTCACTCACTCACTCACTCACTCACTCACTCACTCACTCACTCCATGGCCGCATAAGAAGCTTGACATGCCCTTTCAGACCAAAAAAAAAAGTTTTTGACTGTCAAACACGAGCACCATAATCTTGAAAAACCTAGTCCTCAATCTGGAACAACAGCTGACATATTCCTCATCATTGTCAGATCAAAATTAGATTCATTTGAATCAATACCTGCAGGTCTTTTGTCCCCGACAGAGATAGACAAGTAATTGACAAAGCACAAGCTGCATTGTTAATTGACATGCTTGGGTTGCCAATCAGGCTTGCCTCAAACTTTGGCCAAAACGTGACTTCGCTTGAGCATGGAAGTTTTCAAATTCTCTGAAGAAATCAATCAGTTAAATGAGTTTGAGTCTTTAAGCTAATTTTGCCATGATTGCATAAGGCCATCTTGCATAGATGTTTCTTTCTTTGGATCAGAATTGATTTTCTATCAGCATTGGGAAAATGGCCGACAATGTCTGTTGACACAACCACCAACATGGCTACTAAGAATTTCCGCCATTGAAAGAAGTGCTAGGTCTTCTGTTGTTCCAGATAAGATTAATTTTTAAATGGTGGGGTTGATAGACTGGTGTCAGCGCTTTGTTTGATTACCGTCTTTGAGGACAAAATCTGAACCAAACAGGAGAAGTAATCAATTTGAGCTCACTGCACAAAATGTACTCGAAATCATGAAAGTGGAAATTTGTCTGTAGACAAAATCCATTACCAAACATTTCTTAGAAACCACATTTCGTGTTCCTAAGAATCTAAATCTCCCCTTGGAACCAATGTGGTGGTTCTTGTGAAAGAATGTTATTCACTTCAGGACTGCAGTTTTCCAAAATTCTTGCTTTGAAATACCTCCTTTTGAATCTTATTACTTTGTTAAGATAATATGGAATTACAGAATATAACCAGATTCTGTTAAGACACACAAACACTTCAAAACTCATCCCTTCTGAAATATTATCTCGTGCTTCTAATTTATATTTAAAAAGAATTTCTTATCATGTCTTTCACAAACAACAAATAATTGTAAAATATTGTACTCCACAAAACTGTTACTAGCTTGCCAGTAAGGAATTTGAATGAGCTCATGCTGAATCCATCTTGGCAGCCATTTTGAAAATTCTTCTTTTGCTTGTAGTTAGACTGTGGATCTTCATGCCAGTAACCATGACCAAGTTTCAGTGTCACCTGCTGTGGTCCTGCTGAAATAATGTTAAGAGCTGTAACACTCACTCACTCACTCACTCACTCACTCACTCACTCACTCACTCACAGAAATGGGTTTCACACACTGTACCCATGTGGGGAATCAAACCCAAGTCTTTGGCATGACAAGTGAACTCCTTAACTAGGCTACCAGGCAGCCTCTGATGTTATTGACTTTGAGATGATGTCAATAAACTGATGAACTTCATGTGAGCAAGAGAATGTCGAGTCTTGCATCATTCCGGTACTGTCTTAGACAAAGAACAAAAAGTCAGCATTTTTCTTGAACAAGACTTCAAATAATGACTGGTTTTACATGAATCAATAGTTGTTTCCTTTCACAGGCTTCTAATATTTTTGTGAGAGTAATTGAATATGTCAACTTTATACTGTTAACATGATAGGTTCTGTCACTTTTCACAACCCCACAAATTCTATTATTGCCAGGATTTCATTCTCAAAATCACCAACTGTCATGTTTCTGATTGTGTCGTCAAGATCGAGAGGCATTGTTTTTGTCAAAATGTCCACGAATCAGACATGACTTGACAGGTGATTCACACTGATCAATGCTTTTCATCATTTAATATTTATGTGGGTGATATTTTGTGAGTGAGTGTTTTGGGGTTGGTTTCTGTGAAAGTGTAATGTGATTCTGAGAAACAGGTTTAAGTTTGTTACATAAGAATGTGTTGTTTGTGTGATGTAGCATGTGAGTGAGTATAGTTTTGCACCACATTGTATTCCAGCTATATCATGACAGGGGACACCAGAAATGGGCTTCACACATTGTACCCATGTGGGGAATAGAACCTGGGTCTTCAGCATGATGAGCAAACACTTTAACCTCTGGACTACTACACCACCCCTTGTTGTCGAGATGCATGTGGATCAGTTACATAAGAGTGTGGAGCTCACATCTTACAAAGAACCAAGTTTGGGTTAGGCAAGGAAATCCATGTCCATCTAAAATCTCTTCTCTGAAATCCAGAATACTTGAGATTGAGGTCATATACACTGACAGCTTCCATATTGTGACTAAATGACCAGAGATATCTTGTATTTCTTGTGAAACAGGGTCCCGTTCCTTGAAGTGATCATAATGCTACAACAGTCATAAGTCTATGTTAAAGTATGGGAGTTACGGTCATCTTAGTTCTACAATCACTTTGACGAATGGGACCCTGGAATGAAGCTTCAGAGATCTTTTTGAAAGCACATTTCAGTTTGGGTTTAATGATTGATGTTTTGATCTTGCGTAAGGTACAATACTTGACATTAAAGAACTGACATTTTAGTCTTTTGGCAAGAGAATACACTTTTTTGTGACAGCATATTTTTCAGTCAAAGCTCTTTTTCCAGGGCAAAATCCTTGTCTCAGAAAAGATGAGGTGTAGTGTTTTTGATTTTGTTTTATGTCTTCCATGAACTACTACAAACACTTTATTTGAAAAAAACTGAAGCAAATGATTTATTTTGTTGCCTTCTTGAACACATTTTGTTTTCATAACAACAATGAGTCCAGTGCCTAGAATTTGAAATGGTTCATGATAGAGTGCCTTAACTCACTGTGTTGATCTGTCCCTCAGACAGGATACCCTTCTGTGAAGATCTTGGTTAGAATTGATCTTCAGTAAATCATGCTTGATCATTCTGTAGTTTTGCAAACTTAAGCTAATTATTTCCAGCTATCACATGGATTTTGGATGGAATTACCATGTATAAATATCAGGAGTCTGAATTGTATAGTGAGTCAATGATATCCTGGCCTTCAGTTGCTTGTCATAAGAGTCGAGTAACGGGATCAGGTGGTCAGGCTTGGCTGACACAGGTCATTGTAGCCCAGTTTCATAGATCAATGCTCATTACGTTGATCTTTGGATAGTCTGGTCCAGACTTGATTATTGACAGACCATTGCCATATAGCTGGAATATTGCTGCATGTGGCATTGAACAACCAACCAACCAACCAGCCCACCAATCCTCTGACAGGAGCTACTGATTAATCCTGCAGACGTTTCATAGTCTGTCTGAACCATGTCATACTGTCAGGTTAATTTGTCAAAGTGGTACATGTCTGAAATATCCATAACTTTGGACCCTTACATTAAAACTAAATATGACTAGATGACTTTGAGGCTGACCTTGGGCCAAAAGTCAATCCTAGCAAATTGCATACAAGTCTGCCAAAGCTCACTTTTTTGTCAGTAAACTCATTTTCGATGATGTGTATCAATCCTAGTATTGGTGAAGACAATGATTACACAGAGACCGTGTGTCAGTTTTATACAAGTCACTTGTTACAGTGTCTGGAACCCGACTACCAAGGGCCAACTGAAGAATATTGTACAAAACAAAGTTTGCGTGTGTGAACACTGCAAAAAATTTTGCTAACAAGTTTGCGAAGTGCTTACCACTGTTGGTGTGATATAATCTGTCTCTAGCATGTTTTCAACAATATTTTGACACTTACAAAAAAACATTTTCATAACATTTTGTGACAAGTTGTCAAAGGTGCTTACATATCACATGTTTTTGCAGTATGTTGTCAAGAAGGGTGACATTTTAAAATCTTTTCTTATATCTTAGCTTCAGTCGTCTTTTAGGGATCCTTTTTTCAAGTTTAATTTCTTTTTAGAATGAAGAATGTCAATAAACTTCATGGCAATACTTTGTACTAGCATGTTATGCCATTTTTGTTCATCTCCATTTTACATTCAGATGCCAACCAGCTGAACAATCTGGGCATGATTGTTACAATTCTGAGCCATTTTTTTTTCATAAGATATTGCATAAGATGACACAGAGAACATATTGTTAACTTACTGCTAGAGTCAACCATTCTACAGCAAGAATATGTTGACAAAGAGAGCCTTGTGTTCAGTTTTCAATTCTAATACATCAGTTTCTTAGCGATGAAAGCTCTCTGATTGGATGTTGTGTTAAAACACATGCGTTTCTTAGATTTGATGACTCGCAGGTGCAGACGGGGATCTAATTGCTCAAAAAACTCAAACAAGATACTCTTGACTCCTCTTTTTTTCATTTGAAATTGCTCATAATATTTTTTAAAACACTGATTACTCCACACCTCTCATTTGCTTTGAACATCCTGCAGTTGTTGAAAATAATCCCAGTTTAAATCCTTGGATTTATAGATTTTAGAGGTTTCAGATTTGGAGATGAATTAACAGTGTTTTCCAGCTACATATTTCAATCTAACCCCACTAAACTGAATTAGGTACTGGACATTAACAATTAACGAAACAGCATTTAGCCCATGCAGATTGTTTTCCATCACACACCAGTTATCTCCCTTTGCAAATACTTACAGTTTGTAATGTTATTTTTAATCTCACATTTATACATTTATAAATGCTTTATGAGGTTAAGTGTTAGACAGTGAGTGCCAGTTATTGTACATGCAGATCCTATTTTGTTCATACTAAGGTATCAAAAATGCATGTTATGGTTTTGATAACAACGATCTCAAAATCAGGTGGGATAGTTTGGTATTTAATCTTTTTCAAACTTCAGTATGTCAAAATATCACAATGGAAAAGGGGGCATTGGGGTAGGCTAGTGATAAAAGCGTTCGCTCATCACGCCAAAGACCCGGGTTCGATTCCCCACATGGGTACAATGCTGGAAGCCCATTTCTGGTTTCCTGCACCATGATTTTGCTGGAATATTGCTAAAAGCATCGTAAAATTCTTCTCACTCACAATGGAAAGCTTAAGTGGTGAATGAAAGACAATATGGTGACTTTTGAACATACTTTAATGTTTAAAAGTTGATATCCATCAAGTTTGTTCAAAATGCAATATTGTATGTCCCAACTTCTAAAATGCTGTTCAAAGAAGTTAAACCAGAGAGATAATTTCAAAACTTCACATATGTTTGTATCCAGGTCACAGAAAAAAATATTTCAATACAAATTGTTTGAGAAGCATGTTGCTTTGTATCAATATGTTTGCAATACAGAACAGTCTACGAGGGCAGCCTGGTCAAAAAGTTCAAGGCCAACCTAACTTCTAGATTGGTGACAGATGTTGAGGGCTGGAGTTATGTATGTTGGCCTGGAACTTTTTGATCAGCCCTCTTATTACTCAACAAACTCACTATTCCATTTAGACAAAGAACAAGTAAAACAAAAGTCAACACTAAGCCCATAAGGCCTAAAAATCACTAAATTACTGCGTGAACCTGTTCAGCAACCATACATCTATACAGCAGAAGAATCACAAAATTAATGTCCCTGTTCAGTTTTAATACTCATTTTCAGAGTAATTATTCATAAATTAACAACAGAAGTGTTCATATCCTGTGGCTTGGAGAAAGATCATGCGTGAGGTATAGTAGTAATTTTAAAATACCTTGCCATTTTGTTTCATCCCGAGTGTTTGTTGTCAGGAAACACTGACAACACTAAGCTGGTGCCTTCAGGTGGAGGGTGGTGCTGGAGGTTGTGAAGAGCCAGCTAGACTCCACTTGACATATGATGTGGAGTGTCTGTATGTGTGGAGAGGGCATATAAACAGCTTGTGACATTATGGTCTATTGCAGGCCTGAAGGAGAGTGCTGCAGGTCATTGTGGCCTTGAGTCAAGTCTGCGAACAAGTGTCATGTCACCATCAACAAGTACACCTAAGATGTAGACAGTTGCTGAGATCTTCAACTTGCTCTTTCTGTGTGTGTGTGTGTTGTGTGTGTGTGTGTGTTGTGTGTGTGTGTTGTGTGTGTTGTGTTGTGTTGTGTTGTGTTGTGTGTGTGTGTGTTGTGTTGTGTGTGTGTGGTGTGTGTGTGTGTGTGTGTGTGTGTGTGTGTGTGTGTGTGTGTGTGTGTGTGTGTGTGTGTGTGTGTGTGTGTGTGTGTGTGTGTGTGTTGAACAGGAAATGAAATGCAAGTTTCAAAAAACAAGAAATTTCACAGAGTAAGCATTCGTGTGTATGTATCAGAGATATATATGCTATGGTTGTAGATATCAAAAAGGCTCAAATGGCAAGGGTGCGTCATTGTTATTATACTGAAGTCAACAATAAGGGAACACAACTTCATCATATTGTTCAAATGTTGAGTCTCAAAGTGCCACCCACAGTGCAGTGCTGACACCAGATACCTCAAAAAGAAGAAAGGAACACTTGTACTTTCATGTGTTCCCTTATTTCTTTCCCTTAGTATATTTTCAGGTAAATCAATGTTTGTCATCAGGCACTTCCTGTATAATTTCAGAGGGGTAAATTTGTATCATTTGTTGATTTGGGGTTTTTTTGACATCAGGATAGCTATTCTTGAAACATTCATAGCCCTACATACTTCTTAAGCCCATTCTTAACATTTTGGCTACAATCAAAGTAGAATACTTAGGCCTACAAACATTTCGAGAATACGGCCCCTGGTACATAATCATCTCACAAGGAAATGGTGAGGTCACAGCATAAGATAAATTATTAAGGGACTGGAGTGAGCATTATCCAGTTTCAAATACATGTAGCAGCTGAAATTCATTTACTTGTAACAAATCCCCTTGGTATAAAAATCTCTTCCTTGTAACCCTAAATGCCCAGGGGGATCACATGGACAAAAGAATAAGGTATTGATTCAAGCAGGTGCTCTGGGTTGAAAGATATAGAGTGGAATCCAGTTCTTCAGGAGAGATTGTGTTATATTCCCAACGTTACATAAGCATGATCATTTTCTGATGCCAAAATAAACAAGATTATTTGAGGTCAAAATAGGTACACTAATTTAAGTCCCAAATCCTATTTTTTCAGGGAGAGATGGAGTTATTAACAATAAATCTCCACACCATTCCTGGCTTCTGTCATGGAAGTATTTGTTTTCGAAGTGGCAATATTGGAAAGTAAATCAGATTTGTATCGTGAATTATGAAATATCTTGGTGATGGATTTGGGCCTGTATCTGGTATTGCGACTCTTAGATTGGTTATGGCTGACAAATTAATGGCAAAGGTTACTCAAAGATCAGTCTGGGGATTGGTTTAGGGATGCTGGACAGTGCAAGACAGTGGTTACCAACCTCCACGTGTTTGGGCTGGAACTGAGTGACCGAGTGCAAATGGTTTTACCCCTCATTTAGCAATATTCCAGCAATATGATGCAGGGTACACCAGAAATGGGCATCACACATTGTACTCATGTGGGGAATCAAACCCAGGTCTTTGCTTAAAGAGTGAATGCCTTAACCACTAGGCTACCCACTTCTCCTTTGGAGTGGTCAGAGAAAGCACAATGTCGTTCCTATTTGTGAAGACACATATTTGAGAAAATGATATTGCTAGAATATTGCTAAAGGTGGCATAAAGCACTCACTCGCTCACTCACTCACTCACTCACTCACTCACTCACTCACAAATTACATTTATATGAACCTTACTTCAATTATGATTGTCCTAGTGACATCATGATGAGGTAATGTCATCAGAGAGATGGAAGTAAGCAGGAGAGGGATCATCTCAAAGTTTCCGATAACATTTGGCATGACAGTTAATGTTTTATATGTACTTGTCAGTATATACAGCATATTGCATTACATGCGGACTTTGGGGCTGTATGACTTCTGGTATCATCATCAATATTATTTTGATTTGATACCATTAATTGACTTATAAAGCTTTGAGATGAAATGGTTTACTGATTAGTTCCTGGTTTCAGAATGACCAACTTATTGAATGTCCTTTATTAGTTTCTGTTTTAATTCAGTTTTGAAAGATCAACATTTAAAAACATTTTTAGTGAAGTCGTGTTCAAGGTAATAATTTGAACCTTGCTTTCTTTATCAAAGGTTCTATTAATGTCAGATACAGACATATTATGCTGTCTGATGAAGTCTATAATTACTGTGTTTTCATCGGCCCACTCCCTAGTACCGTTTGTATGAGAGCATTTATGAAACAATTAATTTTGCGGGAATGTCGACACATTCAAAATTACACTGACCTTGTCTACATAACAGTGTATGACCTTTTAGGAATAGATTTATTGCCCTATATAATTGTTTTACCAATTTGCCAAGGCCCCCATGTTAAAGTGATCATATGCCTGCATATATTATGGGCGGTTCATAAGTGAGCTGTTCTCTACAACAGACAACATTGTTTGGCTTGAGAAGTTCTGTTGACTGTGTGTGTGAATATCGGAGCGTTACTTGCTGGTGCTTCCAGGTAAATATTGGCAATCAATACACCTGCGTGTTGCTGAGTCAAAAATTACTTATTGATAATCTCATTTGATTACAGGGATTGAAGTCCTTACACTACTTTGAATGTCCAGTGGCTGGACTCAACAGCGTGTTGTTATTGTTAGGATCTTTTTGAATGGCCGGAGACCCGATAACAGATATTGAATATCCAGGTATTCAAATTGCTCATATACATATCCTGAAACAAATACTCTTTTATCTGTTATATGTTCAAAATATACTTTGCAGTCAGAGAAAACCAATCGGGAGATTGATTGGCTTTTAAAGATTAAGTTCAGGAAATAGTAGGACCTGAAAATAAAGGTACTGAATTCAGTTCTCCCAGATATAGGTCCTTTGTATAGGCCCTGAATAATGGTCTCCAGGAAATATCACAGTCCTGTCTTTCAGTCTCAAGGAACAAGGTCCTGCATTTAGGTCCTCAATATAAATTACTGGTGTATAAGCTCCTGAATATAGGTTTCAAGGATATAGTTCTAAGTAAACATGCTAAAATGATAGGTCTTTTGGTAATAAGTAATAGGTCCCTGTAATACTGAATGGAGGTGCTCAACATCCTGGTCAGAATTGGTCTTCTACAACCCATGCTTGTCATAGGAGGTGACTTACGGGATCAGGTGGTCAGGCTTGCTGGCCTGGTTGACACATATCATCATATCCAAATTCAGTAGATGATGGTGATGCTGCTGATCAGGATTGCCTTGTCCAGACTCAATTATTTACAGACCTATAACAGACATATAGCTGCAATATTGCTGAGTGTAGCATTAAACAACACAAAACAAAACCTGTTATAGATATGAGTTTAGACAGTACCTGTGCTTCTTCTTCATAAGCCACCAATACTCTGGTGCATGTTGGAAGGGGCAACAATATTTTATTGCGAGATTTGTGTCACTGTGACGTAAATGCATGGTACGCAGTGCTTGACACGATTGTTTTGCCACATGGTTTGAACTTTCAAGGCATAGTGTCAGACGACATTTCTGTGAAAATACATTATGCTTTATATTATATTAACGCATGGTGGAATATTATTTCACGCTAACTTCATAGAGTTATGTACCGTGGGGAACTCTTTATAAATATCCTATGCACAACTTGTTGAAAACCATCGTGATTGAAACCAGTTCGGCAGACACCAAAAACAATGCAACAATTTTTGATTTGCGAACACATTGTGTACATTCCATATATGGCAAGTGTTTCTGTTTGGAACCTGTTTGCCTCGAAGTTGTAAGTGTAAGTTGTAAGGGTTAATAACTACCTTTTTTGCAATAATGAGGAGTTAGCGTAAGTGCTTATGCCACGAATATTCAAAATATGGGTCATAATCTTGTTGAAAATGCATGACATTGTGCCTTTAATATCATGGCAGTGTTAAACAACACTATAACACCCTTGGACAACAGCTACTGACTGTATCAAGTCTGTTCATTACATCTGTTGCAGAACTTACCTTTAAATGTATATTTAACTATTTTTGCAATATTTTGTAATATGTAAAACATGACACAGAATTCAACACAGTGAGGTCATTAAAGTGAAATTATTTGGTCTGACATGATACCTCTCTCAGTCGACATCTTAGGACACCTCCACAGAAGGTTGTGTCAGCTGAAGCCACAGCAAATGTTGACTGCCCAATTAAACTGAAGGTTGTGTGGGTTCTTGAGCCAATCAGACGTCAGAACTTCAGGTTTCATTTCTTTACCATTCCATTTGGACATTTTTATTCCCACAAGAAAACTACAAAACTCAAATATAGAAAAAGGCATCCACATTACAATAGAGCAGTTATATTTTTTCAAAATTTGTTTTTTCTTGATGTTGTTCATGTTCATTTTTTATGTACAGACTGAATATTTTGTTCACGTCCATGGAGAATTTTGAATCCTTGATGCTAATTGTGAAGAAAATTTGGCATCAGTCCCATTTGTATAGAATTTGGAATTTAAAAACATTTTCATTGATTATCTACTGTACTGTTGTATTCTGCATTGTAGCTATGATGTGGCATATTGAGTTGAATATTCAGTGAAGAGTAATATGCACATCAGCCATTATATATTATAAGTTGTAGCTTTGTGATGAGGTTTATATAGGGTTTAATGTGCTAGGTTTTATCCATTTAGCCATTGAGGCTCGGTTAATGAAACCTAACGAGGGACGCATAAAGCCCTGTATACCCAATCATAATGCTACACAATTTATCTTTCCAAATCATTAAATCTCTCTTTGTGTAAACATGAAATTAAAACAAAGTGAAATTAAGTCATATATTTTACTAATGTGGTACTGACTTTTTGATCCAAACCAACTGGGTCACTGACTGCCGTGGATGTGTTTTTCCATGGGGCAGGGTACAGATGATATATTCTCCCTCTCAAAGATTTTTACTCCAGTTTGACAGTGTATAGCCATCCAGTGGGCATATATGGTAATTGCCTCAAGGTCATGTGAACCAATCATAGAGGGACATTCTTACATGAAGTAGGATAATGGGTTATGTCAAAGCCTTTTTTAAAAAATGACACCCTACTTCTGTAGCTCAAACAAAATTGTATATCAAGTAAATACAATTTCCATAAGTAACGGTAATCATTCAGCTTCTTGAAGACTGTGTAATGGCAGTTCACACAACAAGTACCAGTGGGAATTTCACTGATATACAATTACCCAAACAACAGACTTGAATTCTGGTAAGAGACTCTCTCTCAAAGACCTTGCCCTGATGGGTCTTGACCTCAACCTTCCGTGCTACATGGCAAATCCTATCAATCCTGCAGCTTGAGACAACTATCTGTTGATGACCGAATGACTACTGCTGGACACTGGAGGCCTTTGATATATTGACCGCTATAAATTCTGTCACAAGTGTATACTCATCAATAGAATTCCCAGCGTGGAGGCTTAATGACACCCATTCTGGATGGTCAGTGATGCATTAGCAATGTTTAAATGTACTTAGGGACTGTATGGAGGAAGGGAATTTGGTTCATTTTGTGGCAAGAGATTAACAGCGCCACTGCTGGCTTTTACGTGTGTTTGTCCATGTGGTGGTCAAAACAAGATGAAAGCATGTCATTTTGGGACAAAACTGTGTTTCAAATTCTATCAGCCTTGATGTAAATGAAGTAAGCATAGTCTTAGTGGAATTGTCTCTTGAGTGACATGCTTAGCAATGATTCAGTGTTGGAAATAGACTTAATTGTATAGAGAATTCCATAGTAATTGCTTTCCTTATTCTATGAAGACTGGCAAGGTAGCCTAGTGGTTAAAGTGTTTGCTTGTCACACCAAAGAAGCACATTTCTGTGGTCCTCTGCCATGATATTGCAGGAATATTACATATAGTGACGTAAACTCACTCTGTATTTTTTCACGAGGGTGATGGTTGGCATGAGGGTTATAATGTTTGCCTATCAGCCCAGGCTTTGAATCCCTAAAGGTATACAATGTGTAAAGCCTTTTTATGTTGTCCCAGCTGTGACGATGTTAAACAATTTTTAAGAAGGTGTGATTGAACGCTAACTCTTACCCAAGACAATTCTTCAGTTCATGATTAAGAAAAGTGCTTTGTTGAACTTACTTATTATCTCAATGTAAAATCTTGGTCACTTTGGGTTTTATGTCAAACATCTGATGGTTTGAAATTTTGACTTGTATTGTTTCAACTTCAGTACAATGGAGTTTCACTGTTATCAAGTCTGTATATATGCTGAATGTGTAAAAAAACATTCATGGACTTTAGTCAGCTGATATTTTATTATCTCTGAGTTCAATCCCATTCACCCATTCAGTGGCAAATGATATGGGGTATTCATATCATTTTTCCATGAGACCTGGCAGCTGGTCTTTAATAATATGACCATATTTATTCATCCCCAGGTGATAATCTCTTTGTGGTTAATTCTACTATTCTATAACCCTTCTACATTGGTTCCCAGAGGTGTTTTGTCTACATTAGCTTATAATTTCTGTGATGACCTCATGGCAATGATGTAATAAGATTCAGTCAGAATCTTCTATTTTCAAACATTTGCATTTTGCATTTTGCATTTTTATTGCTTCTGAGTAACAACTGTGCTTTTCATGTATTTTACAAAAGAATGTTACCCTATATTACTCACCATGCAAATGTTATGTATGCTGTAAAATTCAGTAACATGAAAGACTCTTGACATTGGGTGCCAATTACTCTGAATTTCCTACATCACTGTCATTTTTCCCTTCTTTCCCAGCATCTGTCTAAACATAGAGAAATAAACACAAATTTTAAAGCTGTCTTTGATTATTGTGAACAAGTGACATTTTTTACCACTTTCCGTACAGCTGATGAGCTATAGAAGGCTCATTGCAACTGTGGCTACTTTTGCTCTGTTTCATTTGAAGAACAGTTGGATGTTTTATTGGCTGGTCAATGGCACTGACAATATGATTTTTGTTTATTTGATGCTTAACACACAGTGTGCTGTTGACATCACGTTTTTATGGGAGATATTGACTTGAAGAGGGAATTCATTATTTGCACTGTTGCGCTTTAGGTGAGACTGTTCTGACATGTGTCAATGTTGTTTTTTTTCAAGATTTGCACAATGTAGAAGAGGATTAGCCCAGGCTCTGTCATGATAACTTTTTCAACTTACCTGTGTTCTATCATAAGCTGTTCGATTTTCTATCCGTAACACTCCAAGCAGTTGAGGCATTTTGATATTGACTCAGCGGGTATTTATTTGACAGGGAAAATCGTAAGAGTATGTTCCTGTGTCACATAACCAAAGAGTTGTCACAGGTATTTGTTGCAGTTCTGTCAGTTCAGTCTGATGAAATTCTTTAGGTAATTCCAGAAAGCAGCAAGGGGTTTAAGGTGCTGCAGCTCAATGTCCTGGGTGCTGTTCCTGAAGACCATTATAGTCCTGGGCTTAAGTACGGGAATTACCTTCATCTTAGCAAAAGTATTGCTTTTTGGTACAGGACCCAGAGTGTGTTCCAAGATCTGCTGCTTTTACACTAAGATCTCAGATCAGATATGATCCCTTGACTGCCTCTATCTTAGAATCACAATTTTTTAACTTAGAAGGGCAGAGTAAGTTCATGATACTCTTGATCCTTTTTATTGGTGTGCTAGTATTCTGTTTTAGTGATGGAAGACACCCTGAAAGTGTAGAATTTAACTAATCTTACTCGAAATTCAAATTTGGTCGATATTGGAAGATAATGTTCAGGATAAATGAGAGATTCAGGATCAAGAATGGCAGATTGTGGCTGTTGCACAAGTCACAGGGACACATCAATGATTCTGTGTGGCAGATGATGACTGATGTTGGAAATACTGATTCAGCCCCGAAGAGATTCACATCCATCAGATTGCTGATAGATGGGACTTTCTTAGAGGTTCCCAAATAAGCACCTTGTGACAACTGCTGCTGAATCTACTTCTATTCTGCAAGTATCTCTTTGAAGTCCCTCACATCTTTACCTAACCTGGTGAAGCTCAAGATAAGCCACATTGTATAAAGTGATCTTAACACTATCAATATCAAAAGTAAAAGTATGGGAGTTACACAATCACTGTAAGGCTTAACATAACTATATGCAACAGGGCCAGGTGTATCTTCAAATACCCCATTAGGCAAACCAGTTAAGCCAGCAGTGCAGTATCATAGGTATCCCACTAAATCCCAACATATCCTACATACACTAGTGCCCCCCAAGATGCCCCTCCTTACACCCGTGTGGCCTCAGATAACTCTAGGTATCCTAGTGAAGCCCAAGATAGACCAGTGTATCCAATGGTAGACACAGACAACTGGAAGTTAGCCAAGAGATAGATTGTAAACATTTGCTTGTTATTTCATAGTTATTTAGGTTGAAATATTCATGAATGCAATTGTTGGAAATGTCAGTGTGTCAATATTTAAATGACAGACATTTTAAACATTTAGATAACTTGGACCAGAACTAGGAGAGCTAGTGTTCAAGGTCAGACCGTCTCTCAGTGATGTATTTGTCTCTGGTCAGTTCAGTATGCAAAATAAGGTGCAAATTCATCATTTATCCTCTCACACTGTGAACATAGAAGGTTGTAAACAGAATATCACAGACACAGAGGATCACCCCTGGCAGATCTTAAAACAGTTCTAAAGCCGTATTCTGAGCATGCAAAGAACTAATCACCATCAGGTGTCTCAGACATCATCTTCCCTGTTCTAGCTGGTCCAGGAACAAAGGAAACTGTGATGAGCTTTGGGAATTACTGGAATACATAAAATATAATGTCATGATTGAGCATTTAAAGGAGAAAGTATGATTCTAGAACATGGTGCCCATACTACCCAGGTTCTATTCTTCACATGAGTAAAGTATGTGATGTCCGTGAGTTGTGTCCCCTTGTAGATGTTGTTTTTGGATAGGAACAGGTCTCTGTATTCTGTCAGGTTACGTTTAGGAATAGGTTGGTGCATCCCATGAGGTCCTGATTAGAAGTAGTTCCTGTGCATTCCACTGTTTTGTTTTAGGAACAGTTCCTAAGGGCCCTGTGGTTAGGAATATTTCTGTACATTACATGAGGTTCTGTTTAGGAAAAGTTCTGTGCATCTCAGGGATTTCTGTTTATAAATAGTTCCTGTACAACCCAAGGTGTTCTGTTTAGAAATAGTTCTGTGCACCCCATGGAGTTCTGTTTTAAAATGTTGCCTTTGCGTCCAACGGGATTCTTGTGAAGAATAGGTCTGCGGAACCATTGGCTGTCATTCACTGTGACTGGAAAGGATCAGTAGGACAGACACTAATCACCTGTTGCCACAGCTGGCATTCATCCTGCTTTTATTCTTCAAACTTGATTATAGCTAAAATAATCCTCAATGGTGGTAAACAAGGTTTACTTATTGCCCCCATTTGATCCTTAACCCTTTTCGACCTGTGAAGATCCAGGGTAGAATAGGCCATCAGCAACCCATGCTTGCCATAAAAGGTGACTCTGCTTGTCGTAAGAGGCGACTAGCAGGATTGGGTGGTCTGGCTAGCTGACTTGGTTGACACATATCATCAGTTTCCAATTTCACAGGTTGATGCTCATGCTGTTGATCACTGGATTGTCTGGTCCAGACTCGATTGTTTACAGCTGACGCCTTCCAGGTGGTGTTATTCACAATGTGTCTTATAAGGCTCCTCATACACAGGGTATGCATTTAATCAGTTTTTGTTCTGTGACATGAGTTAAAGTTTTTTATGCTCACTGTGAATCTTTTCAGGTCTATGACACTCTTCATGTGCATTGACTCCTTATGGTCCGGGTTAGAATTGATCTTCAGTAACCCATGCTTGTCATAAGAAGCAACTAATGGGACTGTACGATCACTGTACGAATGATCCTCGTATGATCACTGACTTGGTTGACATATATCATGGAACTGTGTAGACTGATGCTCATGCTGTTGATCACTGGATTGTCTGGTCCAGACTCAGCTACTTTCAAACCGTCGACAGCTGGAAGGTAACTCACTCACTCTATGTGTATTTAGTTGACTTTGAAACTTGTTAACTTTTAAGGAGCCTTTTTCTCATTTGCCTGAAGGGTCTTCCTCTCGTGCCAAAATATGCTTACTCTTTTTGCTACCTCTGATTTTCAGTCATCGAGTATTATCATTTTTATTGCTATTTCACCTTTCACAGCTAACAGAATCTGTCTCGGCAGATAATCAAGACTAATTGTTCTCTTGCACTGACCTTTTATACAGTAAGCATGGGATTGTAAGGAGCTTATGTACCCAGAATGACTCTATAAGGCTTTTGATCCATTTTCACTGGTATGGCTAGAATTTTCTATTCACATGTGGTGGAAGATATATGATGTGTGGTATTGAATCAATTAATGTCAGGTCGGTGAACTGGTATAAATTTTATGACATTGTCATTAAGATAAAGTTAGATTTTCAATAAGTGAACCACATAATGTCTTTGAAGCTTCAGAGATTGGAGCCTTCGTGTAGGAAGGATATGTGGAGACCTTTTCAGGACTAGACATATTTATTTCCATGCCATTATTAAAAGCGTATTGAGTCTGTAGCTGGAAGACATCTTTCAAACCCAGTTCCGTATGTTGATGAAGTTATGATAGATATGGCACCACAGTTTTATTCCCCACATTTCACACTTACTGGTTCCATAAGCACTTGATAACTTTCCCAACACAGACGATTGACATTTACCAATAACTAATGGCTTATGTTCCAAACAAGATGCTGATGGTAGTGGATCGAGCAGGAGTTCTTGTTGTACCATAGCTTCATGTATGCCTTAGAAATATTAAATCTATTTTTTTGCTCTCCCTTAGCTGTATCAGGATCTGCTTCTCATGTTGTGTCAGTGTCAATTTTGCCAGGGTTATTAACTTTGGCAAGTTTCCATCTTGCACATTAGTTAATGTCATCAAAGTGGAAAAGTTTTATGTTTTTTTACGTTGGGCTGTTTTATATATTTATTGGTACTTCCGAAAATATGCGTATGCAAACAAAGTCAGAAATGTATGATTTTTGGATTCTGTTTATGTTAAGCTGAACTTTCAAATGGCATTGCAATCTTGATTTTTTTCTCAGTATTTCAAAATGAGACGAAAAAAAAGGTGTGATCAACACTTTAAATGTTTTGTCGCAAAACCCACCCACTTTAGGTAATGGATGTATTTGATACCATGCCAACTTGTCATTCAACATCCCAACGTTCATTTCATGTAGAGAACATCAATTTCACAGAGAGCACTTGAAGAAATTGTCTATTTCACTTGCAAACTCAAATCTATAGCTGTCAATCAAAAGAAGTGAATACCCATGATTCAAAAACGTCAAACTGACCAAATACCTGTTGCATTTGGATATATTTTTAGTTAATGAGAAAAAAGTGACATTGTGTTAATTATATTTTAACATATTTTTTAGGCATTTAATGTCTTTTAATGAAAAAAAATGTTTAACAATAGCTGACAAAGCATTTAAAATGCTTCAATACAATTCATAGACTTAGCATGCCCAATATAGACCAGCCACAAAGGTTGGCTTATGACAGATAACTGATTCACAACAATTGATAATTCATTAATCAAACTTTAAACAGATTTTCTTGATAGAAATTCCTGTCATGTGCTTGAACTGCCCTAACTTTTTTCACACCATTGGATATTGTGAGTTCTTCCTCAACAGCTTCAACATGTGGATTCCGTTTCATCGATCCCCTTTCAAAGATGCTTCCATAAAAGTGTCCTTTGTCATTCTTAATCATGATAAATTTCATTTGTCTCTTTCATGAATGGTTAAAATATGTTTCAAAGATCTAGCCAATTTTAAACTGTCAGAACCGACATTGATGTATATTTTTTTTCTCCTTTTTTATTGCTCCTTGTGAAATATTACTTTATCTTCATCCAGAAACTCCTGGGAAAAGCAGTTGATATCTGTGGAGGAAAGATCTGACTAAGGAGTGGTGCTATCAATGGTCCATCATTAGTTCAGTGTTGAAGAGTGCAACTGACATTTATCCCATGTTGATAGGAATCACTGAAAGAGAAAAAAATACCCCAATTTAAATTCATTTTAAATTCAGCGACTGTCCTGTCCCTTGATCACACCTAGGTGGGCTGGTGTCACATTGTTAATGATGCTCTGTTGTGAATGATTTTGTTCAAAGTGAAATTCTTTGGCTTCATGCTGTGACGATGGATTAACAATTTGTACCGAGCTTTGAAAGTTTGGATTCTAAGCAGTATATTTTTTTATTAGTTATTCCCATGACCATTTCATAAGTTCGTTCTCTTGATTTCATCAAAAAAATAATTTTATTGACACAAATGAACTGTCGATGTCTTTAACTTTACCCCCAGTCCCTTGATCTGTCACTACATCTGCCGTCATTCATCCATAGCTGAAACATGTCATTGGATCACAATTGTGTAGATTGATGCTCATGCTGTTGATCACTTGATTGCGTGGTCCAGACTCTATGATTTACAGACTACCAACATATAACTGGAATATTGCTGTGCAAAGGCAGGAAAACTCCACATTGCTTTACTGTCAACATCAAGATATTCACAGTCAAACATACCTGTCATCCCCAGTGACCCTTGAAGCTCATAAACAGAAAATTTCATAGCGCCAAATCCCCCAAAAGCAGTAAATCATTCGCATTACACAATTACAATCCATGATTGTACCAGCCTTCAAAGGGGATCCTTCAGTGTGCATGGGGATTTTAGTAAATTAAGATGAAATACGTCTTTAGTCAATAGAAGAAATTTACATAAACAGTACAATCATGGCCAAGTACATTCAAGGATATATACATAAACATACTCTCATGACAATGGACACTCAAACACTTTCATTGTGAGGTGACACATAAAGCAGGCAGTTCTTATATTGCTTTCTGGGATAATTTCAAACCTCCAAATAAGACCCAAAAACCAAGAATGAAATATTTGGTAAAAAGTCATGATATGACGTTCATTGCGTGGTCATATCAGCTGCGCCGTATGAAAACGATGAGTGGTAACAACATTAAACCAACATGCTGAAGGGCATCCTGCTGTAAAACCATATGTCATTATCTTGCTCAAATTGAGCCAAGTCTTCTTCAGTCTTCAAATAATGTAACTCTTCATCTTGATATCTTTCTAGATCAGTTTCATGACGTATATGAAGGCATATCTTTTCCTGTTGCAAACAACTTATTTCATGAATGATAATAAACTGCAATATTTTTAACAATGCTTCATTCAAAGTATGAGCGAGTAAACTCCTGTTTGGTCAAGTTTGTATGTGCTGGTAAACTTTGAATGACTGTAAAATGTTCTAAGGATAAAGGTCTCAAATGTTGACACACACTTGTTTAGCTGAATATGGAATAATTTATCAAATAGAATGAGTGAGTGAGTATAGTTTTACACCACTTTTAGCGATATTCCCGTAATATCATGGCAGGGGACACCAGAAACAGGCTATGTGGTTAGAAAGATTAATTCACTCACAAGCAGCGTATTTAAAGGTCCCTATGAAGGTGTAAACCATGTCTGCTTTTTGAAAAATTTGGTTAATACCATATTTCTGAATTTATTGGGTGTTATGGTAGTATAAAAGTTGAAGCATTCACTTGTCATGCTGAAAACCTGGCTTCCATTTTCCTGTATAGGTACCATGTATTGCTAAAAGGGACATAAAATCTTACTCACTCTGGAGCCATAATTTGGTGTTTGTCATAGCATATGTCAAACAATGCTCCTGAAATGTTTAATGCATGTCACAAATTTTTCAAATCAGTTTTTATTAACCTGCTTTTTGGTTATTTGATATTATGAGCAGTCATTTGTTTTCAATGCACTGTGATGTTTGACTGAGAATTATTGATCCTCAGCAAAATTTGTTACTGTTTTCGTTGATGCTTCAATCAGCAGTATTCAGGTAGTAAAACACTCACTCACCCACTCACCCACCCACTCAACCTCTCACTCAACCACTCACTCAACCACTCACTCAACAACCCATCCACACAAGCACGCACCCACTCACTCAGAATCAACAACTGCCGATTACAAGCCAGACTGCTCACGTGATGGGATACCTTAGTTACGCTGACACGGACAAGGAATTGTTAAATAACCATACCATATCTATGGTAACTTAGCCCAGCACTGTCATGAAAGAAAACTTTACAAAGGAAGCATTCTCACAGGAAACATGTATTCATGGTAATCACTTCATGGCAGCTGTAGTATGTCTGACCAGTTTCCCTTCCAGTATGTCCTGTTATTCACAGAAATGCTAACTACCATCAAACAAGGTTGCATAATATCAGTATCACAACCCACACAAATAGTGCTCGTCTTATGCATCACAACAAAAATATGAAACAAGATTAAAGTTTTGCAGATGTGGGAGTAGAATGGGTCGGCATGCAGTTTAATTAAATCTGATAAAGAAAAGCTGTAGCTTCACTGGCAAGTGAGGGATCTTGATTAGAAGTCAAAAACTAGGATCATCAAGTGAAGAATGGAGAAGTTAAAGATTGTGAAAATAAAAACTGTATTAGTGCTCACCTTATTATTTAGTATTGCAATCACTTTGAGTTAGAAACCGATGCATTTTTGACATTTTTAGTATTCTGGGTCAGTTTCACCTCACTTCACCATCTTCAGTCACTCACATTCAGTAACTTGATAACCAAAATATCTCTATCAAAATCTGCACATATAACTATCAATTAAAACAGTCCTAAAACACAGAAGGAGTAATAATTACTGTATTGTATTGTATTGTATTGTATTGTATATTCTGATGTAGAACACTCTATAGACCTTCACGGTGTGTATGAGGCAGCCTCAGGATTAAAGAAGTTATCTGTCTCACTGATGGCTGAGGCTGGATTCCCCACATGGGTACCACGTGTGATACCCATTTCTGGTGTCTCCAACTGTGATATTCCTGGAGAATACACAGAGGCATCATAAAACAAAACTCACTTACTCTTCACGCAGTGAAAGTCATATAAACAAATCATTTATATCAAACAAAAGTCATTATGTTTGAAAACTAGCCTGGATCTCATCCTATTTCAGTGTTCCATACAGATATTGGCTGAAGACAGAAATTCTGCCACTGTTCTATGTAGGTTAATAAAACATTATTTTGTGGCTATTATCCATAAATAATTAATTAAATATATCAGTATTAAGTGGCCATGATTTTACATTGTGTTTAACAGTTAAGTGATTGTATTCCACAAAATTCCATGAAGATCCTGGGGTAGAGATGATCTTCTGCAGCCCAGCTTGTAATAACAGGTGGCTAGCAGGATTAGATGATCAGGACTGAGTACTTGGTTGATGTGTGTCATCCTAGCTGCATAAGTCAATGATATTTCAGTTTTCATTTTTATGTTTTATCTCCCAAAAGATGCCCCCTTTACATAAATATGCATGCATACATGATAGTGCACATTTTGTTTATGAAATGAGGCTAAAATGCAGGTCTAGCTATATATGATTACATGCATGGCATGAATGATTTTTACATTACATACATATTTCCTGAAGTTTGCAATTTAAATATAAAGTGTAGATTGATGATCATGATGTCAATCAATGGATTGCCTGGTCCAAAAATGTGAAACTGAAGCATTGGGAAATATGCAGCATCAACAACAAACTAACATACTAAACAACATCCACAAGAGATTCATTTTAAGTTTAGAAGGTTATAATTTTTAATCCTGAATGTTAATTGTTAAAACTGTCTTCACAATGAGGAAGTAGCATACATAGTCGTCGATTTTCCTGAATCGGCTTCATCCAACTCTCACAGTATGTGTCACTTACATCAGCTGGTGTGTACATTGCATGTGGATTTCCCCAAGGAAGTGTGAAGTGTTGCTGCAGGTGCTTGGAGATGTAGGTGGAGGAAATTATCTTACTTTACATAGTTTTATATGGTATTTGGTGACGACATCAGGATGGGATCACTGGTCAGTGCTGCATTGGCTGGTCAGTGTGATTTGATGGACTTTATTTCTGTCCATTTTGAATTTCTGTCACATACCATTTTGGATAAAGTGTTTTCATTTCTTAATTTCAGTTTGGAAGGGTTATATAATTACAGTAAAAGAAATGTTTAATCACAGATGTGGAGTGTATTTTTGGTCTCCATAAAAATAGTTTGAAAATCTGATCAATCAATTCAGTTTATGAAAAAGATATCCCTCACTAAACAGAGAAAAAGAAGATGGTGACATTTTTGCAACAATTTTACAGGTGGTTTTATCATCCAGGTAGGAGATTTATTTTTTTCCTAATATATTTGAACTTCAGAATCAATTCTTTTGGATTTGGAAGTTGTCAGTGTCAAATTTGAAACATTTGGCATGTACATATAACCAAATATAAATGTACATATGCAGGCTGTAAATAGTATAATAAGTAATGAAGAGGTTATAGTTTGTGTTCATATAGCCTTCCTGGTATGAACCCAGTGGTTGAAGTGTTCACTCGTCATGCCAAAGACCCAGGTTGGATTCCCCACATGAGTACCATGTCTGAAGCCCATTTCTGGTGTACCCCACCAAGCGATTGTTGGAATATTGCTGAAAACTGCATAAAACCACACTCACTTATTCTATCTTATTAATAATAGTATGGGAATTGAGCAGTCCTGTGTTCTAGTCCCAGTGTCCTCCTAAGTATAATCAGTCTACTCCAAGTGTGTGTACATGGGTTTCCACATCTTTTAACATACACGTATGATAGATAAAGTGTAAAACATGGAAGATTTGCAGCATTGTATATAATTCTTGGTCATTATGCCAGTAGTATTCAACTCTAAATAGAGGACAAATAAAAATAAAGATGTGAATGTTCACATTTGTGAATGTTAAACCAGTAACAAAAATAGTCTTAACCCAGTGAAGAAATTGCCCGAATGTAGAACTTTTACTCATTCACTGAATCTGTGAACTTAAACAAAATGGTATCTCCAAAATATATATCTGATAATGCCAGTTATTTGTTATTACAAATTCAAAACTGACCAGAGTTTAATTTGTGTCATTGTCCTTCTGCAATAATATTTCAAATAATGATGTTTTGTTGCTTAACGCAAACATCAGATCCCGAGCATAATAACCTTGAGGTTAAAAAGACCACACGTGGAGTTTGTGAGTAGTGACAGGAGAGAGATCCACGATGGGTAAAAAGAAGAGCCTTCTGTCCAGTTATGAAGACCAAAATAGATACTGTGAATCATGAAATGAATGTGAGAATCCCATACTTATATTAAGTTACGGTGGGGACAGGTGGCTCATCTGTTTTGGGACCTCATTTCTCTGAATAGAGTTGCCTCCCTTGGGCAAGCTAGAAGCTGTGTTGTGAAGAAGTCCCTGTTCATCTGATTATATTCTGAGTTATGTCAGTGCCATATCCATGCTTTCACATGCTTCCCTTGAAACTTTCAGTCCACATCAATATCACATACCAAGATATAACTAACACTCACTCACTCACTCTCAAGTTAAAAAGCAGTCATGACAGTTGCTGTCACTGTCTAGCAAAGTTGTTCTTGGTAACTTGTCAAATATTCTTATGATTACAAGCAAGACTCTGCCCACCAACGTACTGAACATGACCAGAACAGTGATAGTAAATACATAACACTGCTCATTAATTTGAACGGGTTGCATTGATGTGTGTGACAACATTCAGAACCTCAACAGTCCTGGCCATTTACCTGATTTCATGGAGTTTATAGCACATGTCAAACAGATAACATTATGTTTGTGATGACATTATTCAGTTGAACTGCTTCATACACATGCCTCCATGTCTTCTGTTTCGATGTTAATGTTGCTGATTGGGTTTTATTTAAGTTCAAAGGTAGGTATGCTGGCTTTAATTTGTTGATGCAGTTTAGATCAGATAAAACATTACACTGATTTGGAGAGGTATGACTTTTTTATTTAAAGTACATAGATTGAAACTGTAACAATTTGGAATTCTTGTACGTGTAAAGGTTTTTAGCAAGTGATGGGACTCTTCTTTGTATGAAGGTGTTAGCATTTGATTAAAACTGTTGCTCTTTGGAATTCTTCTTAGTTTGAAGGTTATTGCAACTGTCAGAACAGTTCCAAGCATGAAAGTTCAACCATTTGATTAAAACTGTAACAATTTGGAGTTCTTCTAGGTGTGAGGGTTAATTTAGTACTAGTGTTGAGAAAGCTTCCCCTTCCCAAGATGCATTGCAGATAATACATTCATGAAAATCATCAATATCAATTGATGGGGAGTATGATTGACTTGTATTCCCATGTGCAATAGAGGCTGGAACCACTAAGCAAACATTGCCCCTCCCATCACACAGACATACCATGACGCTGCACACCCTCAGCATTGTTGGCAGACAGCTTCATGAGCGTTGCCTGTGTCCACTCTCTGTATTGCTCTTATCAGATCTGTGAACTAAATTAAGGTTTATTGACCAAAATTCAAATTGTCTCTCCAAAATGGACTTTGATTGGATGTTTAGTTGATCCATACTGAATAGAAATAATGTGTTTGTTAGACAAGGATGTCCTGAAAGCAAAGCAGAAAGGACACGTGGGTGATTAGTGATCAGTTCATCTTGGAGAAATTTAAATATGCAGTTGTCAAATCTCTTCTATATGTTTGTTGTTGTTTAGATCTTGTAGAGCTTTTGTGGTAGTTTTTTAACTATGAGTGTTTGTTTCCTAAAACATTTGAAGTAATTGTGATGACTGTCTGTGCACAGCAGAGAACAAGGGAGGGAGTTTAGTTTTCCACCATTTCAAGCATTATTCTAGCCCCACCACAGTAGGGGACAGTAGAATATGGCTTCCCACACTGAAACCTGTGTTGGGAATCAACCCCATGTCATCAGCATGACAAGTAGGAACTTTAAGCATCTGTCCTGTGTATGTCGCTGTTGAGGCTGCCAGATGCTGTTACATACCTGCTGTTACTAAATTTTGAAGTTCAGTTTTCGATGTTCCTTCATTGTTTTGATATTCAGTTTTGAGGTTTAGTCATAACAATCCTAGTCAATATTTTTGACAAGAAATCACTGTATCCTCAAACACAAATAGTCTGTTGTCTTCAGTCATTCAGAACAACTGTTTTAATTTCCACCTGCAGTCTTTGTTGTGAATGAAATCAGATCCTGAATGTCATGGATGTTAGTTCTCATGAATTTATGGGGCGACATTTTAGCCTTGTGGCTAAACTGTTCGCTCATCACACCAATGATCTGGGTTTCGATTCCCCACATGGGTACAATGTGTGCAGCCATTTGCTGGTGTAGCCAGGCAGTGATATTGTTGGAACATTGCTAAATGTGACATAAAGCATTACTTGCTGAACGAACGAACGAACGAACGAACGAACGAACGAACGAACGAACGAACGAACGAACGAACGAACGAACAGTATTTCATATTATCTGATATAACCAGCAGGTACACAAGGCTTTGTGTAATGAATAAATACAATATTCTAAATACAATATCATGATTTGTGCACTTAATCCAGAATCAACTTTCATTAAGTCAGAGAGACGGAATGACACCTTGACGTTCAATATTTGATGCCTCATCATGATGTGCAGTAGGAATCTGTTGTTGTTGAAGTGTAAATGAACATAAAACTGAAGTCAATTCATCATGGTCACACATGACTCCCTGCAATTCCCTTATGTCATATTAAACACCAAAACAGCCCCGTTAAAGGACAATCCATCAGGGTCAGATTGCTTAATTAATTCATATCAGTATGTAACCTGGGAGAGATGTCAAATTGGAAATTGTTTGCATTGACGCCAATTTTGGTAATGTTCGTGGAATCAATAATGAAATAAACGTTTGAAGATAGCGGGGAAACAAGAGCTTATCTTGTATCTGGGCTTGGAAGTTTGGAGTGGGAACTTTAGCTGAAGGTTCAATCTGGTCAGATGAATGTAATCAGGAACCGAAGATATTGACGTGGATCTGGATTATGTGCAATAAGCATGCTGTGATGTTGCTGTCATTGTTGGATTTTTTCTGAAATGTATAAAGGTATTTTGATGTTGTCAGTTTCAACATTGTCTCATGGTTACAAGCATAGATACTGATTTGACATACACATATTTGCTGGAAAGGAGGAACACACTCGTATGTACCTTTAAGAGATGATTATGATCAAGCATCTCTATATTTAATGAACATGTGATTGCTGAACTGGCAATCAATATGATCAGTGACTTGGTAATTAGTTATGTAGTGACTTGTTTTCTCGAACATGTTTTGACTTGACAGATTGTGCATCTTTTTTTTATTTGGTTTAAGATACAAGTGTGAAAATCACAGATACATACGGATTACTAGTCTTTGTCTGTTAAGGCATTCGTTCAGTTTGGTTGACTCAAACTAACAAATGTCTCTATTTGTCAGGGTTGATGGGGTAGCCTGATTGTTAAAGAGTTCGCTCATCACACCAAAGATCCGGGTTTGATTCCTTAAATGGGTACAAAGTGTGAAGCCCATTTCTGGTATCTCCCACTGTGATATTCCAAGAGTGCTGTAAAGGTAAACTTCACTTCACTCCCCATGACCTTTCTCCCATGTTATCTGACATAAATTTAAATGATAAAAATATTGTTGAAAACAGCATAGAACATTTAAATACCCTCTATATTCAGTCACTGACGTTTTGGGATGAAATAAGAAAAATAATGCAAAGGTGATTCTGATATACGGTACAATTCAGCAATTTGTAACAAAAACAAATCACATGTACAATATTTAGTTTTGAGAATTGATCAACTCACACTGACTGTTGCCTACACATATGAGCTATGATGAATCCAAAGTGAGTTAAATACTATATGCATCAATACTTGGTAACAGATTTCATAAAAAGTCAACAGTTAAAGTATTATGTTTTATTCAATGTAAAAAAAAAAAAATAACAACATGCACTGATTTGACATGTTTTGACCATGCTGACAGTTTTATTCGTCATGAAAATGACCAGTGTCCACAAGTTAAAGATATAACTGTAGACTATTTCATGGTCTGGGCTGGACATTTTACACATTAGAGATTTTAGATGGTGTTTTAATGTTCAAATCTTCAAAGTTAAACGAATAGAATATTTTCATATCAATGGATTAAATTGGCGGGAATACTGTAAGCTTTTATTCCAGGAGGTCAGGAGTTGATTCATTTTGTACAGAAGACTCCACACATCTTCAAGTTAGTATTGAACATTTTGTGATGCATCTGTTGGTAGCATGAACCAGTTTTCTTGAAAAGTTTGTTTGATAAAAAAAAAAGAACATTCGAATGTCAGTTGTCACAAAAAAAACCCAGATGGTCTTACAGTAAATCAATCCTGTTAGAAGTTGAGTGAAATTGATCACAAACTTGCAGGTTTTTGCCCTATTTTTTGTTTTGTGTGATTGTGTTTTGGGGAGCAAAAATGATGGTGTTGGTGTTGCCTTCCAAAATGGCCGCCCTCATCCAACGGGAATACAATCATTGGTCCTTCATGAATGGCATCAATGAGATCAATATATGAAGTCTTGTGTATAATAGTAGCTACTGATTTACTATCTGAGATGTTAATTGAAATGTAATACCTGATTGATCTCTAATACATTGCCAGACTTAGGAATTTAGCCCCTCACCTCAGGCGACCAGTGCTGTAGACATGTCGTAGACAAGCCATCAACAAGGGAGAATTGCATGAAGCTTTTAGTTATGGGAGACTGATCAACATTGGTAAATGTTGCCTTAAAGAGCAAAAACTCTCAAGTGAGATAATTAGGAAACCATATGCTTGAACTCTAGTCTGAGGCAAAGTTAAATTGATCAGCTCTCAACCTGAGGAAGAGCAGAATCAGTCAGAAGATGTTGTTCGTTTTTTTGTTAAGAAATATCTGTTTGTAACTTTGTGTGACATTTATCAAAGTTGGGATCTTCTCATTAGATGCAGCCCAAGTCAGTGAATATTGTTTCAAGCATCATCAGTTGTTAACAGGTAGGATTTGGTGGAAAAGGTTTTTACTTGGGTTTAACATTGTACTTGAGAATTTTTCACTGATATCACGATGTGCATGCATGTATGTGTGTGTGACTTTTTGTACTAGCTCAGACTTGAACTTGTTTTGTAGTGCTAGCTCACTGAGATACCATCAGTTTAGGTGAATGCCCCACACAGACACATTATACTAACTTTGAGTCCTTCTCATACGTATAAACACCAAGCAGCAGACAAGGACCAACAAGTGCCATATTTTAGCGTCTTTAGGTATGATTTGGTCTAGATAGAACGTTGACCTTAGACCCCGTGTCAGACACTCCAACCACTGGTCTCTAGTCACTAGGAGACTGATTGATTGATTGTTGTTTTATGCCACTGTCAGCAATATCGTGGCCATCTAAGTACTCCAGTCTGGACAGGACAATCCAGTGGTCAGTGGCATGAGTATCATTCTAATGAATTTTGATGTGATGACGTGTGTCAACCAAGTTAGCAAGCCTGACTACCCAGTCCTGTCAGATACTTTTTAATGAAGGGTAATTCTAACCCAGATCTCCATGGGTTGGTAGCAGAAGAAACAAAGCTGTTTTGGTTTTGGACTGAACTGAAGCGAGAGACAAGGTCGTGATGTGATCAAGAATAATTCTGATTTAGCTGGATGTGTAGGAGGTTTGTAGAGGAAAGCAGGATGTCAACATCATTGTAAGCTGACTGAACAAAGCCAGTTAAGGTGGAAAAGAAGAGGATGTAGCCTTAGGTGTTGATATGATTGAGCAGATGTTGCAACTGTGGGCGGGAGTCTAGGACATGGGTCTTGTTATCTGAATCTTCATCACGAGAACTTTCCTGTGGACAGTGCAGGCTGTAGGCACACTGTGAGGGAGAATGATCAAGTTCAGCTCAGCGGCCAGGGCAGGGCAGGGCAGGGCAGGGCAGGGCAGGGCAGGGCAGGGCAGGGCAGGGCAGGGCAGGGCAGGGCAGGGCAGGGCAGGGCAGGGCAGGGCAGGGCAGGGCAGGGGGCGAGGTTGGATGGATGATGTGGGACAGGGTGAGGCCCCTTGATCACAGGGTGAAGTTTCAGTGATCACAATGTGATTGATGTGTCAGTATCATTATCAGCCAGTGTTCTTAAATACCTTCTTATATAAGGTTTCCAATTTCACCTTCCTAGCTGTGGCCCATTAACATTGCTGTGGCCATTGACGTATCCATGAACTAGCTGTGTCTTTTATATAATCATGGATGACAAGAATCAATGTATTGATGTACATGGGAGAAGCAGTCTTATTACTGCTGTTCATGGACTTTAGCACATCCCGTTTCTGCTCCTGTAAAAATGGCTTTACATTAGAGAGGAGACAAGGTTACCAACAAGAAAGTCTGAATGTGATTTCTTCACAGGCAGGCTTGAAAAAAAGCAGCTTGGAATGCAAGTTTTACACAGGGTAATGAGACTGGTTGGAAACATAGGACACTTTCCATGTACTCTTGGGACATCCCATTTCTGCTCCTGTTAAAATGACTTTACATTAGAGAGGAGACAAGGTTACCAACAAGAAAGTCTGAATGTGATTTCTTCATAGGCAGACTTGAAAAAAGATGCAGCTTGGAATGCAAGTTATACACAGGGTAATGAGGCTGGCTGGAAACATAGGACACTTTCCATTTACGTATATTCAGTGTCTGTCATTGAATAAAACATAACAGAATGTTGTTTTCTTCAGTCGTTAAATTTTGAATCAAGAACTCTGAAAATATTTGACAAAAAGTTAACAATGCTTTGTCTTGACTGGACATCTTTAAACTGAACCAAGTGCCATTAAGCTTGTTGCGGTTGCTTACAGACACACCATTGACAGCTTTCTTGATGTGACTCCAGGTGTAGCACAAAATGTGTTGTTAACCACTCATCAAAAACCTACCCACTCTGCCACCCACCCACCCACTCACCCTACCCAACAACTGTCCACAAAATCTTTGTTCAAGGTATAATATATATGTTGATGTAATGTTATGCCTGGTCCAAACATGACCGCATCCCAGATTTGTCAGACCAATTTCAGCATGACACTTGTTTATATAACAGTTTCCAAACAATGTCAGCCATCACCAACGTATGTCCAAATCTAAGATCAATGCCCAAATTACCCAGTAGCAACACAGCACCATCCTCTGCCTAAATAATTCACACTTTTTGCAGCTTCCCAACTGGGATCACTCAATCAAGAACCATCAATAGAGGTTACACACCTTAATAAACACTAGCCATCAGTCCCACTGACTGTCATTGCAATGTTTTCTGTTGGGTTCAGACACTATAATGTGCTTTTTAGATGTGTTGTCATGGCAATAAGGGTTCACATCCTGTATAATTCATAACAATGGTTAGTCATTGTTTTCAAAGGCAACACTCACAAACTCATTTAGACACCAACTATGAAAGTGTTGAGTTTATGTCAATGTAGGTCCCTGAACATTTAAGGCAGGGTTTCTGTGCTTTTTGATATATTGGTATATCCTTTGCACACTGCAGTCTTAAAAGTCTGTGAATTGCATTAGTGTTCCTTACACTAAAAGAAGTTCATCCTCCTAAACTTTCACCTATTAATTTTTGTCACAATCTTGAATATGAAGTAAACCCCGATAATTACTACAGAATATATTTATTCTGAATGTTGCAAATCAGAAATGAAATGATGTTTTTGTCTTGTTTGCCTCTTTTAAGCATTGAACATAACATTTCAAAACTCATTATATACAGGTTATATTGAAAAATTAGATATTCTAATATACATGTACATTAAATGATTTCAGCTTTGGATTTATTTCTTTTCAAAATTATGTGATTCCATAACAGTATTCACACAATTTCAGAACTTTTTAAATGTAAAAAGGAAAAGATGATAAACAAAATGTGCTGCATGTATATTGAGAATATTTCAAGAATAATCAACAACATTTGAAACTACAAGCAAACAAAAGTTACAATTTTTGCCAACATGAAATATGCACAAATTTTCAGAATGATTTACATGTATAGAACATTTCATATACATTTGTGAACTGACTTCACTACTTTTTGGAGATAAAAACATTAAAGCCAGGGTGTATGCCGAGTTCATCTGTGTAGTGTAAATAATTAATTCACGTCTTTATTTTCATTTTTTCCCTCTGTGAATTCTTAAACAAAAATATCTTTAGCATTTATTCATGATGTCAGACCAAAAGTATTTCTTGTTTTATGGATCTGAAGTAATATTTTTTCTATAATGAGAAAATATATATCTAAAGTTTCCCCACTGAAAATATCAAATCCTAATGTTAATAAGTGAATTTCCCTTGTGAAACCTTAATATGATGAACATTATTATCGAGCCATAATGTTGCATGATTTAAAAGTTTGAAACAATTTAACAAGTCAGAGATATTGATATATTTACAAATTGACCCCATGAAAATTCAGGAGCCAGTCGCCCTAGTGACTGGATATTTACTGGCCCGACTGGATCTCTATGAGCCACTGGCCCAAAAGCCCGTGGCTATTTCACACAATGAATATGGAGCTAGTAACACCAATAACGTTCAGTGTCTGTACTTCACATTCCGTTACCAGGCAATCAAGAAACAACAGCTTAATTGTGGGCGGGCACTAATTTTGTTTCTGTTTATGGAAACATAAGAGCAAAACAAACAGTTTGATGACCCCATCAATGTTGTAAATCATTTGCAATATGTCATATACACAAATCACAGAGTTTCGATAGCCTCACATCAAAATATTTACTTAAGATGTCTCTCATAAGCACTTGCTGTTCAATAACATTTACATTAATTAAACCTTCCATTTGCTGGAGTGCCATGTGTGAGTTGTGACTAACAGCCATGCTTCACTAGTTCCATTGTGGGAACCAAATACCTGCTATTTCAGTGATAATTTTTATCTCCGGCATTGAAGTGTTGTGGCGTTATGGTACACTTGGTTTCCTCTGTTGTACTGGGTCGAGATCAGGACGAGCTGTTGCTGTTCAGCACAGACCTGTTGACATGCGGAGTGGTCTGGATATAAACCATGCTTGAGGGATATCTGTGTAAGTTGCATCAAAATTGACGTGAAAATGACAATGTGAATTTGAGTGATGGTTGGTGATGGGATCTTGATATGTTCAGATCAAGGAATACTTTTAATAATCCTTATATAGACAAACAACTGCTTCTACCGGTGAATCATATGTAGGTTGTGTTTTGATGTTTATTTATACATGGGGTTGAAGGACCTGTTCTCAAGGTGTAGTCTGACTGTAGATTAATGCTGGTTAAATGCTGATTTGTGATCAACCAAATACCATATATGTTTAACAGACATGCTGACCAGCACTATGTATCGAATATCTCACTTGAGAACACTGTGTCATCAAATATCTGATGTGATTACACTATAAGTATCAAATATCTCATATGACAGCACTGTGTATCAAATATCTCATGTGAGAGCGCTGTGTCATCAAATATCTCATGTGAGAACACTGTGTATCGAATATCTCATGATTGCATTGTGTATCAGATATCTAAAGTCACAACACGTATATCAAACATCTCATGTGAGAACACACACTGTGTATCGAATATCTCATGATTGCATTGTGTATCAGATATCTAAAGTCACAACACGTATATCAAACATCTCATGTGAGAACACACACTGTGTATCGAATATCTCATGATTGCATTGTGTATCAGATATCTAAAGTCACAACACGTATATCAAACATCTCATGTGAGAACACACACTGTGTATCGAATATCTCATGATTGCATTGTGTATCAGATATCTAAAGTCACAACACGTATATCAAACATCTCATGTGAGAACACACACTGTGTATCGAATATCTCGTGATTGCATTGTGTATCAGATATCTAAAGTCACAACACGTATATCAAACATCTCATGTGAGAACACACACTGTGTATCGAATATCTCGTGATTGCATTGTGTATCAGATATCTAAAGTCACAACATGTATATCAAACATCTCATGTGAGAACACTGTGTCAAATGTAACAGAGGTATCATGTCACAACTGAATACAGACAAACACTTGTAAGGGTTCAGGGGTTTATTGTCTGTGAAGATGTGAGGATCCCTCACCATGGCTAAGATAACACCCTTGGAATAACCAACATATCTCAAATTGCTGGCATAGAGCCACAGGTATATAGTAAATATATAACTACATTTAACATTTTCTGTACACCGTAAGGGTCACTCAATCTGAGTACATAACAAAGTCCATATTACAAATTATAGTAATACTAGTGAAAATCTGACATGTAAGATAACATGAAGAACATCACCTGCATTTCTTGACACAAATACTGACTTTTTCTCAGAGACAAAGGTACTCCACAGTGCAATAATAAAATAATACAACTGAATACAATATATATCTCACTCACACACACATGTGACATCACAGTATATCAAATACATCATGTGACATCACAGTATATCAAATACATCATGTGACATCACAGTATATCAAATACATCATGTGACATCACAGTATATCAAATACATCATGTGACATCACAGTATATCAAGACCCCATTTCTGTGTCCCTAACTCAGGAATATGTCTTCAGTATTGGTAAAATTATGCTAAAATCACCCTCAGTAAACAAAGGAATAAACAAGTAGATTTTTCACATTCTTGAGGTGAAATATTCTGTAGCTTCCACAACTGGAAAGACTTGATAGCAAACATTCAGTTTTCAAAGAGGTAAATATATTCTTAATGAGTGATGACAGAAAACCATTGTACTTTACAAATATCGTCTCTCAGGAAAAGATCAAAATAGTCACTCCAGCTATTGCAGTGTTCCCAGCAGACATTCAAAGAAAAAGCACAGAGCTACTTATAGATATTCACATCCCATACAACTCGTACGACTAGTCGATCAGTACAACCGCATCACCAGAAAACCAAATTACCCAGTAGATATCCACAGGGTTGAAGTTCAACAGAGGTACAATTTCCTGGTACAGACACCTTGCTAATGGCACCAACAGACCAATGATTCTGACATTGCGATGACCAGGACTGCTAAATTAATGAAGTGTTGACACCTTGTAAAGTTAATGAAAGAACAACATTCAATTCTTATGCAAATTTGGCAAGACAAACCCTCTGTTGGGTTTTGATCTAGGAAGCGCTGTGAGTGGTGCGAACGTCCAAGCCAACAGTGTTCTACTTAATACTGAATGATGGGCAGAGCATGTCCCTGGGAATGCAGACAACATGTGAAATCTCATCTGCCTTGGGATATTGGGTCTCCTGTTTTCATTGCATCTCTGTCACTTTGTTTGCCGAATTTTATTTGGTCTTCACATGTGACTTGAAATCTGATTGGTCTGTTTACTTGTCAGATAATGACCAGTGCTGGACTCGATGTTGAGGATTATCTGGACTTGCTCAGAGGCTCATATTCACCCACAAATCTGCAGCAGATGTCAGCATAAATTCTTAGTTTTGAAATAAAACATCCATGAGCCAATGTAATTCTCCATATAACTAATAAACAATTCTATGGCCTTGCAGAGGTAACCTGTATTTTACAGATAACAAGGCAAATGAAGTTTTAATACTTAATTTTATTACTGCATTGAATTCAATCTCAAAATAAATCTAAGAAAATATGATTTCTGAAAATGACTAAAAATGTTTAACAAAACGACTAGTTTTTCTCAGTGCATCACAGGATTTCAGATAAATCAATTTCCTTTTAAAACATTTATCTTATTTAAAGATAAATGTTATTTTTATGACAGCATCTCCACACAGTCATTCCCAGTTAGTCTATCCGTGAAGTTCCCAGGGTTGAATAGGCCTTCAGCAACCCATGACTGTCATAAAAGGTGACTATGCTTGTCGTAAGAGGCGACTAGCGGGATCGAGTGGTCAGGTTCATTGACTTGGTTGACACATGTCATCGGTTCCCAATTGTGCAGATCCATGCTCATATTGTTGATCACTGGATTGTCTGGTCCAGACTCGATTATTGAGAGACAGCCACCATACAGCTGGAATATTGCTGAGTACAGCGTAAAACTAAACTCACTCACTCACTCATTCACAGTTAGTCAGTCCATTCAAGCTCAGAATGCCCCTCAGATAGTGGAGTACATTTTGTGAATTTTGTATGTATAGTACAGTGTACACGTTTAAGATCAGTGTAATTTTTGTTATTTTCATTATCAATGAGACCCTTGAAGATTTGTTTTGGAACTTATCTTAAGCAAACCGTGCTTTCAGTCAGAGACAACTGAAAGAATTGGGCGGCCATTCTCACTGACTTGGTTGGCACATGTCATTGTGTCCCAGTTACATAGATAATACTCATGCTGTTGATCATTGGATTGCCTGATCAAGACTGGATCATTAACAGTCTTTCATCTTTTTATTGCTGACATATTGTTTAGTGTTACATATGAACAATAATATCATGAATTACTCAATGTGTTGCAAGAATTCTCTATTTCCAAGTTCAGTTTCAATAATAGGTTTAAACCCTAGTTTCTGATCCATATCTTTAGGTATCATACTACATGTGGTTGCTCAAAGATAGATATTTAGAGTTGAAACACTTCAGGATTTCCTTCCATGTATGTCCTGTAACATAGCTGAAATATTGCTCAACAATGTTCCTTCTCCCTCAATTGTCCTGTACCAAGCAGTCTTTCATCCTGCAGAGACAATTCTCTCACTGTGTTTACTTATCAAGACTTAAGTGACCAGGTTGGTTGAACTTTATCAAATCTGTTTCCTCATATTGACTTTAACATTGTGAAAAGTCATATGTAACCTGACTGGGCCTCCTGTTGCAAAGTTATGCTTTCCTCAAGACTTATGATCAGGTAAAACCAGGACTAACATGTCTGTGAGAAATGTCAGATGGATCCATTCCTGGAGCTAGTTCAAGTGTGGTCAGTGCCATTTATCTCTGTCAGTCTTACAATGACAGGAAAGGACTCTTCTTGGTGATGTGCAATGTTCAATATATTTTCAAAAAGATACCTCATTAGCATTTTTTAGCATCTCTTTTTGAATATGTGACATATCAGTAGTGATATTAAACAAATATTGTTTATTATCAGCAGCGAGGGAATATGAATTAATGTAATTCTTGTCAAGTAGATGATGAATTAGTGCCATTATGTACGACCTCCTCTAAATGATGTCCCTCTTTTCAGTCATGGATGAGTCTGGCATGAGTTATTGTAATTTGCTGTTAAGAGTTATGTCCCCTGAGCATACACCTGATTTTTCACCTGGTTCAGCTTGATTTTTTTCATTACATACCAGTCAGTTTTATTTAAGTGGAAACCGTCTGAGACCTGTATCATTTCAGAATGTCTTCTGACAAGCTGACACACCATGATTTGACTGGATGATGTATCACTCACTCACTCACTCACTCACTCACTCACTCGACACACCCACCTTCACTTGCTTGCTCACTCACTGACGCCTTCCCTCACCCACCAATCCACCCACCCACTTAGTTCCAACTATTTCACATCCTTCTTCAATAAATCACAAGTATGCTTTCCAAAACAGTATTTCCAAATGAGATGGTCACCTGCTCAACATAAAAACATTTCAGGCTTTTACAAATCTGGTCTCAATTTGGAATCTTTATTAAATAAGCCAGCTTATGACTTGCGCTGGTTTATTTTAAGCATGGATGACATACCAATAACCCAATAAGCAGGATGTACTAATGATCATCTTGCCCGAACAGAGATGCATGGTGTTAGAACATTGATTTTTTTTGGTTTTCACTTCATAACCTGGAAACTTGATACCTGAAGGCAAGCCAGCATTACCAAATATCACCTTGGAGGGATGTCTGCAACGCACTTGTGAGGTACCACCAGAATGTTAAGAGGAATTAGGGCACATTTTGACTTTTTCTCAGGTGGACGACTTAATGAGGTCTAAGTTAATATTTTGGATAATATTGTTTGGGGAATATTCTTGTCCAGTTTAAGGAGAGCATTGGGGACTTGCTAAATGCCATCTGAAGTTCTGGGAGCACTGAGTGATAGCACAGAGGCCACTGGCAGCCATCTTGCTTCTTCATGTTGGAGAGCAGACAACTTAACAGACTCTTACAATCTTCTATCTTTTTGGTCATCTCCTAAAAAATATTGAGATTTTTAATGTCAGAGTTATGTAGGTACTTTTTCTGCCCCCAGAGCATGTGAATGTCGAAGTGTAATTTAAGTGCTAGGAAACATTACTTTTTTCGTGAAATGTTAGTTCTCAAGTGAGATCAAGTAATTAAAATTTTTATGTTGAGAAATAAATTTCAGCTGAAACACATTTGCTTCATTATACCTCTTTTAAAAGCTGACATCAAAGTCTTTAACATTTTTACAATTTATAATCATGCAAAAATCATTGATTTTAATAAAGAGGTATTATTGACTGAATAGAGGATGTCATGTATCCACCAGTGTAGTGGAGTGGAGTCTTATCTCTGTAGTTATGTGAGAGGCAATTCCACTTACTTTAATTACTTCTGGCACTTTTTAAACCATTAAAACATCAAATTGCTATTCATCCAATGACTGCTTGTATCTACGGTAATATTAGATGGTGTCTAAAATTCAGTTATATTATATTCATGGTATTGCCCTAATTTCATTCCTCTTAAATCCTAGACATTATACCACGTCTTATGTTTAAAGGAGGCAATATTTTGACCGACCAATATTTTAAAAGTGTAGTGACGAAATTTAAGATTTAAATAATAAAATATCTTTAGTTTTCACGTGATTCTACCTTTTAAATATGCACATCAGCGTCTACCGGATCAGAATTCACTAGGACAAGTTGTTGATGTGTTTATAATATACTGAACAGCGAAAGAAATGCATGTTTTAAAAAAATGAAATCTCTTAAAAGTAAGAGATGGTAAATGTTTTCTATTTAAAAACTTGACAAATGAACAGTTGTGTTTCTTTTGCTTGTTCATTGTTCAGTATAGCTATTGATGTTCTGGCATGAATCATTTTTCTGAAAGATTTTGTTCTGGAGAGTACTTAAAAATGATTCTGTCTCACTTTTGAAAATATGAAATCTCTAATTTATTAAACACTATAGATTGCATTGCTTCTAAGTGCAAAACGCATCTGGACGAATGTTTTATTCAGGTTCCAGTCATGTGTGGTGTTTGTTGGTGCAGTTGTACCAGAATTGATCTTAGCACTAAAACTGTGTTTGTGCCCATACCTTAACGTGGACTTACGACAGTCATTATCTTGGGATCACTTTGTAAAGCAGAGCTTATTGGTCTGAGTTGTTTTTGTTTTGTCAAAGATTCAAACATTAGTTTGAACCAGGTTTGTCTGCCACATATCTCTGTTTGTGTTAGTTTCAAGAGGGTGGGTTGCGATCAACTAAACAGACATACCTTTTTCGCTTGGGTTAAACTCAGTCTATTAACTGGCACCTCCTTCTTTCCTCATAGGGTAACAGGTCAGGTGCACTCAGCACTAGAGTTGTGTCCCTTTGGTAAGTCAGAAACCTATCACAGTTTGTCCGGATGTGTCCGAATTGTCCGATTAATGAGGATGCTGGAATAAATAACTGCAACTAAATTATATTTATTCAATTTTGTTACCAAAGCATTGGATAAAACCGATTGTTGGATAACAGAGGTCAGATTAATGAGACTTGACTGTATTTGGCAGTGTTCTTGCAAATAGTCAGATCTGGACCAGACAATCCAGTGGTAGACACCATGTGCCTCAAATTATGCAGCTGGGATATAATGACATGTCAAACATGTCTGCAAGCCTGACCCTCCTATCCCCATAAGTAACCTCTTGTTCGATTGCTATAAGCAGCATAAAACCAAACTCACTCACTCACTCACTCACTCACTCACTCACTCACTGGTAGTCTCTTACGACAAGTATAGGTTGCTGAAAACCATTTTGAACCCATATCGTCAATGGGACTTCAGGCACTCCTCCCTTATAAACCAGACCAGTATGAAATAACTGACACAATGTTCAAGTGGCCTTTAACTCAGCTCTCTCACTCACTTCATTCCTACAGGACACTTTTGTAATGGCAATATATTGAAGTGAGTAGAGAGCAGCATAAAACTCAACACAATCACTCTACACTCGGCATTTATCAGTTCTAATTTTCAGCGGAAAAGTAGCAATGAGACTTAACAAGTCCTTCACCACCTCCCACCACCTGGTATAACCCTCACAGAAACTAATTTGTATCGTGGCTCCTCGTTTTGTTCCAGGAACACTGCTGATTTCCCATTAGACAGACTGTTAATGGACACCCCACAAACATTTGTTATTCACTGAATGCTCGCTGATTTCACGCCTGCATGGAGATACATGTGTGTTGGCTGAGAGCTTATTACACTAACACACGTCTTTGAATATAAGATGAATACAGTTACACAACTCTAACCTAATTTTGGAGCTGCTTCCAGTGTAAGATCCATATTTTCACAAAGAAGTTGCCATAAAACAGAGGCTGAAGACCAGAAGATGGTTTTGATGGTACTTGGCTGTGGTCACTAACTGATCTCGGCTACCTGAGCAACACAGAATTGCTTTCTTGTCACAAACTGTTTACGACACGAGTCTTCGTTTGGGAGATGTAATGAGGTGATTTAAGGTTAACAGTAGTTGAGAACATAGCAGATGGGCTCCAGGTACCATATGTCTGTGATATTGCTCTCTTCAGTCGAAGTTTATAATTGTGGGGTGTCCGGGCCACAGCTAAGTAGGTGATATTGCTGACATGCTTTTAACAGGAATGAACCTGAGCCTGAAAACCGAACCTGAGTTAGTGAGTGAGTAGTTGCAAACACCTGCATTGTTGCTGATGCTATTTGATGCAATACTCACTCACTCACTCGTTCACTTGCTCACTCACCTGTGGTGGTGGAGTAGCCAAGTTGTAAAAGCATTTGCTCTTCACGCTGAAGACCTGGGTTTGATTCCCCACATGGGTTCAGTGTTGTTGAGCCATTTCTGGTGTCCTCAACCATGATATTGCCAGAATATCCAGTCACTCACAAAATCAATGTTTTTCAAAGCTTAAAATCAAGGCCTGATGTACATCCCAGATTAGGGAGACCAAGAGCAATTTCAGCATGAATATTGTTGTCTAAATTGACCCAAACAATAGCATCTGCATAAGCATCACAATGTTTCACATCAGCACATTGTGATGATAGATTATTTTCTTTGGTGCCATGGAGCACCTGGCTTAAACATAGCTAGACAATGGCTAAAACCTCCTTACTTTAGTCTCTGGACCAAGGTATGTTTACCTGACTCAAAATATTTGCACAAAAATGTCATCAATAGGTGACAATAGCTCACTGAGGAAGGCAGGGTGTAATAATATTAGAAGTAAAGTGAAGGATCAGCTTCATTCATACACTGGAAATTACATGATGGAAACATATCCATATCGTGGCTACTTGCTAATTAGCTCATGGAATAAATGTTCAATGGGACAGTGATTGTCCTGAATTGGTCACTATGACAACAGATTGCTGAATACCAACCACAAACTTCACCAGGGTCACTCAAAAGATTGGATACTGGAGGCAGTCATAGTGTCATATTATTGTGATACTTTTCTAATCCTCCACACATTCAGTAGTGTCTAGTTTCTGTGGCTTTACCAGGAATGTCAACAGTGGCTTATTTTTTCAAATGTCATGAAATCTTTACAGTCCATCTGTAAGATTATCAACTGTTATAGGCAATATTTCCTTTTTTAAGACAACCTGAATACATATTCAAACAAGTGTGGTGGTTTTATGACTTTCTTTAAATAAAGTTATCTCATGTTAGGCCTCCAGGAAAATAATCAAAAATATGATAGGAAAAGGAATTACCAAACAGTCTAATGAATTTGGCCTTTATGAGTTATGTCTCTTTTAGTTGGTTCAGTAGGTATTTTATATGACAAACATTTTCTTTATTTAATATTTTACTGTTTTAGACTATTGAAGAGCTTGTGAAGACAGAGTTGTCACCCTTTAGGCCTCCAGGAAAAGAAGTTGCCAAACCAATTTAGATGTAGTTTTAAATGTGTGTTTAAAATGTATTTGTACCTACTATTATTGTTGTTGTTTTCTTTGTCAAGAATATCAGGCTTGTATCCATAGTGACTTGCATGTTTTCAGTGTTTACCATTTTTGCATTAAGCTGAAGGTCAAGGTTTAATTCCCTCGTGTGCGGTGTGTTAATGTGTAACGCCCAATTGGTCTGTCTCTCCCCTTAACGTTACTTGAATATTCCTGACAGTATCATAAAAGCCAACCCACTCATTCAGATATAAATCGTTGTCGAGATTGGCAGCATTGTGGTGATGTGAAGATGCCAACTTGTAGAATTGTTTCCCTTTGAATTGGATGCAGTGGAAAAGTTGACATTAATCATTGAAGCATTCACGTAATTGAAATTTGAGATTACCCGATATCCTAGAAGAGTTTATCAGCAGTTGTGCTGGTGGTGGATTTTTCGAGAATGGCTTGTGCATTTTTAATGAGTTACAATCTATCATGCCAGTATTTGATGTAGATATGTCTGATATATATATATATGTATGTCAAAACTACAACATGCAAAAGTTTACATTTATATTGTAAATAACAGTGATTGTATATAACATGCACTATGTTAACCCTATGAACTGCAAGAAAGTCATCTCATCATTCTGAAATGTAAGGACATCATGCTGAAATGTTTTTATGTCATGCTGAAGTGTTGATGCCATCATGTCATGTTGAGATGAAATGACATCATGTTATGACATTGTGCTGGAGTGTTATGTTTTCATGCTGGTGTCCCGCTGAAGTGTTATTGTGTCAAGCTGAAGCACTATGCCATGATGAAGTGCTATTGTGTCATGCTGAAGTGCTTCTGTGTTATGATGAAGTGATATGTCAGGCTAAAGCATTATTATGATGTGCTGAAGTGCTGTTTTGTCATGTTGAAATGTTATGACATCATGATTATGGGATTGGGTGGTCAGGCTCTCTAACTTTGTTTATAAATACATGTCATCATATCCCATTTGGACAGATCAATGCTTAAGCTGTTGATCACTGGGTTGTCAGGTCATTTCTGGAATATTACTGAGTGTGGCCTTGAACCACATACAAGGTCAACATGAGAACTCAATATTCTGAACACCATACTAACTCCTCCTCATCTCCCTCCTTTTCATCATCATCATCATCAGCATCATCATCATCAGCATCAGCATCAGCAGCAGCAGCAGCAGCAGCAGCAGCAGCAGCAGCAGCAGCAGCGTTCTTTCCCAGCCCCCTGGATCATGGACTTGCTAATTGTCAGATTCCATCTTGAATTTAACAAATCCACCATGCCTTCTAGACATCTCCATGTTCAGGACATTTTCTGTCAGCCAATAAACAGCCAGTATCCCGTTGTCCTTTCATAAGGTGTTAAATTTATTACAGTTTTTAGATTTCAGACTTACCAGAAAATAGATGTTCCGACATGAAGAAAATTGATTTTGTCTGGAGCTCTCAAGACATAATGTGTACTCAGTACCTCCAGCTTATGAGGTACATGTAAGGAGTGTATATTGCACTGTCTAGTGTGTGAATCGATATGTCGATCGTTGTCACTCAAAGTAAAGTCTAGCACAAGAACAATATGCTTTGGAAGATTTCAAATGGTATCCTCTTCTTGAAATATAATAACCTGGTTAACTGCTTTGTATCAGTATCTGTAAACAGACTTCAAAGGACATGTTCTGAATCTGAAATTAGGGTTACGAAACTCAATTTTAATAATTACTAATTTTATTACTATATGAACTTAGTCCATCTTCATGGAAATGATGGGATAAAATGATAATAAAGTAAAGTTGAGAAAAATTGATATTATTTTGTGTCTAAGATATCACTGGACTGAGAGGTGATGTAGCCCAGAGGTTAAAGTGTTTTTGTCACCTTGAACTAGGTTTGAATCTCAAAACAGGGACAGTATATTAAATCATTTCTGATCTCTCGTTCAGGATGCCAATTTAGTTGATGGGTGATGGTTTGTTGTTTACCACAGCACTCAGCAATATTATTGCTGCAGTCTGTAAATAATCAAATGTACCAGACAACCCAGTGATCAACAGCATGAGCGTCAATCTATGCAACTAGGATACAACAATATGTGTCAACCAAGACAGTGAGCCTATCAGTCTGATTCTACTAGTTGCCTCTTACGAGCAGCATGGGTTACTGAAGACCACTTCTAACCCGGACATTCACTGGTCCCAGATTAGGTGATGATGGACCATCATTCTCGTCAGCTTCATCAGTTGCTACAAAGTCAATATTCACTTCCTTTTCTGATGCGTTAAAATTGTGCAAAGTTCACTTAATATTTTGTAAGGGAGGATCTTGAGATTTAATTGGTCATGTATTTTCATAAGGACATAGCACAGGTTTTGTGTAGAGGTAAAATGCAACTTTCTTGAGTGCAGAGGCTTTTCTCAAGCCTCAAAGAAGTGTATTCTCTTAGGAACTTGCCCTCTGGCACTTTGGACCTAGTGTAAAATTATATCAGTTTTTGTCATGTGTATTCACCTTTTCATTTTAGAATGCATAATGTATTGTGAGCAGAATCTGTATTTTTAAGACCAAACACCTAAATGGATTGCCCTTCCGAATGGTTCAATATATGGACTTAGGGAAAATAAGTGGCACAAAAATGCTTATTCATTGGAAAAAGCAAATATTAGCTTACACCTCGGTGGTGTTAAGGGATGTTTGTTCTGCATAATCCAGATTCTCATAACAACTTTAGGTAAATGGGTTGCTAATTAACAGATATTCCATTGATTCTGAGCAAGAAAAGAATTTCTGATCAAAGGGAGATAACTCCATATAGATTATTCGACCAAGACTATGGCCTTGCATCAGTAGTAATTTGTGGCAGCTGATATTTAATTCGATATGTTAGAAGTACAAAAGAAACTTAGTTAAACCCACATATTTACAAACTGAAATTTATTTAAAACCTGGTTGGTGTTATTTAACAATTGTTGAATGTCATGTATGTTTCTGCAGAGACCTTTATAATCTATTATATGGTCTGTGATTTCTGACAAGTTACTCTGTTCTTAAAGTCAGTGGTGTAAATGTTACTGCAATTAATATTTTCAATTTTAAAAAGTACTTGCATGCTTTTAAGATGAAAAGTGACTACATCATTTCAAGGGATTCTTATCCAGGCAGAAAAGCTATTTTGAGCATTTGCTTTCATTTAAAGGGCACGAACATATTAGTACATTTTATGGGTGCTTCCTTTAATTTTATATCCACCCACTTTCATAATGCTAATGGTGAGCCAAGTCATGTGAAAATATAACAAAGATATTTTTCCCTTGTATTCTGTGTTCACTGACAGAAAATGTCAACCATTTGCAGAAAAAAACATAATTCTGAAAAGAGAAAATGATGGTTGACCTTTGAGTTGATCTGTTACACACTGGGCGGCAGTGGTTCCTGCAAATTATCAAAGACTGTGAGATACAAGCTTGTCTCACTGGTTTCAAGAACAGAGAGAGTAATTTCCGCTGTGTGCTTTGTATGTTTCTACAATACCACAAGTTGTGCTTTCACTGTGTCAAATTTCGAAAATTCCACCAACAACAGACAGCATGGCGCAAAAGTAATTCCAATTCTGTTTTTCAGAATTTGCAAAGATACTTTCAAGGTGATAGAATTTTCTTTTCTTTTGTCAGATTTCAAGTTATTTTTGTCTGATTTAGGTTTGAGGATAAATATCAGTGCATTTGCCTTTTGAGCTACAACTGAATTCAGGAGTGTCTTTTGTAAAGTTTAAAGTGTGATGTAATAATCCAAAATTATCATAACATGACAACTGAGTCAGACTTTTAGTATAATAATCAGCAGCTGGAACTGATTCTCTTATGCAGATATTGTAGAGGTTGTTGAGGGAGGGTACAACATATCACTGGTGCTGCCACTGTTATCCTACTACACTACATCAGCTGCTGTGATGCTTCTCTGATGACTTGTGTGTGCTGTAGATGCAGTAGATTTTGCCATCACTATTTATGCTTTGCAACCGTCAGACTGGTGCCCTGTTTCACAAAGCTCTCGTAAGCCTAAGATCCTGTAACTTTCCTCATAGTATTCCTTCTTCCTATACTGGAACATTGATTTACAATAGTTGTAGTGCTATAAACGCTCTATGAAACGCCACTGACTGCTACTACGACCATAAACAATTTCATTACCATGAACATTACCATTAAAACTAACACTAATATTACCACTAACTCCAGTCCTAACATTATCATAAGCACTAACACTAACCTTACCACAAATATTACCACTAACTCCAGTCCTAACATTATCATAAGCACTAACACTAACCTTACCACAAATATTACCACTAACTCCAGTCCTAACATTATCATAAGCACTAACACTAATTTTACCACTAATTTTACAATTGAAACTAACACTAATATTACCATTAAAAAAACACACTTGTGTATTACCTCTACGTCCAATATAACATTATCATAAGCACTAACACTAATATTACCATTAGAACTAAAATTAATATTACCACTAACGCTAACATTATCATGAACATTCTTGTTACAGCTAACTGTGTTACTTAAATTAACACTAGTATTAATTATCAGTAAAACTAACATTAAGATTACCAGTAACACTGACATTACAATTCACACTATCAATAATACTGACATTATTGCAGTTACTATCTCCAACTTCACTACTACTATTTTCCATAAAAAACTATCATTAACACAAACACTATCACTAACAATACCAATAACACTAACACAAAAATCACCAGTAACACTACCATTGACATGATCAGTAACAATAACATTACCACAACTACTATCTCTAACTTTACCACTAATATTAACATTTTCCGTAACACTATCATCAACACTAACGATGATACTAATACTTACATTCGCATTACCATTAATGCTAACATTATCACTAACATTACCATTAGCATCAACACTAAAAATCTTCCATGGGTACAATGTGTGAAGCCCATTTCCGTTGTCCCCCTGCCATGATATTGCTCGAATATTGCTGAAAGCAGCATAAAAATATACTCAGTCACTACAAAGAAGGTCACGGTTACTATCACCTCTTTCACTCCCTATCGTAGCTGACTGTCACTAAGATTATCAGTAACACTACCATTATCACTAAAATTACCACTATTTTTATCACTGAACCTATAAATAAGACTAACCTTGCCACAACCACTACAGTTGGGACTGCTTTTCATCATTAGGAAGGTGGCAGTGCTGCTTCACAACTCACCCTTTTATGAATACATGATTAATACCATCAAAAAATTCCAGGTTCTGTTTCGGCTGAAGTTTTTCACATGCTGAAATATATCCTCATTAACCATAACAGTGTGAAACAGAAAACTTCAAATTTATCTGAAATGACTGGAGTTAACAGATGACCGATGTGCGCACTACAACACAACCTTGTGTCCTAGCAACGTAAAATGTGAAATATCATACCTACATGATGGAAAACAGTTTTGACATATGGTATAGCAGCGGCATTTCTTCTCCGATATGAAATAACATCGTCATGAGGCTTTGGGCATTCAATTATTCATAATAATCTGAGACATTAAATTGAGTGATGGCTTAAGCTTGTGGTTTGGGGGATAAATTCTGTCACTGATTTCAATAAAGGTGCACATAGATCAGATTTTAATGCATTTTGTGTATGTATTTACAAACGTTGATTGGATTTTGTTGGGAATGGGTTTTTGTTAATCCAGACTAGACTGAGTGGGGGAATTATGCAGCTTTTGTGGTATTGTTTCATGCTAGATGTAATGGCTGGTGTCAAATGACACTTTTTCTTTCATGATGACAGTGAGTGGTATTTTTGTGTGCCACATTGGATTTCCTCCATGGGGACTGTAATACAAGATGTTCTAATGTCTCATCCTTTCATAAAAGGCGACTGTGCTTGTCATAAGAGGTGACTAACGGGATTGGGTGGTCAGGCTCGCTGGCTTGGTTGACACATGTCATCGGTTCCCAATTGCGCAGATCGATGCTCATGTTGTTGATCACTGGATTGTCTGGTCCAGACTCGATTATTTACAGACCGCTGCCATGTAGCTGAGTGCAGCATAAAACTACGCTCACTCACTCACTCGCATCCTTGTTTATGTCAAACTGACTTGTGACAGTCTGTCAGTTACACAGTTCCCAATTGTGTATATCAATGCTCATGTTGTTGATCATTGGATTGTCTGGTCCAGACTTGATTATTTACAGGCTGTCGCAATATAGCTGGAATATTGCTGAGTGCAGCGTAAAACTAAACTCACTGTTAGTTACAACACATGATCAGGACGAATGTGTCTTCATGCCCCGATGTGGATCGGTGCTCATTCTCTCAACCGCTAGTTATTTTGTCATCCTGATTTATATACAGCTACAAGGGTGGTAGGGTAGCCTAGTGGTTAAAGTACTTGCTCATTACGAAAAGTTTTAGGATTGATTCTCAAAATGGGTACAATGTGCGAAGCCCAGCTATGGTGTCCTTTGCTGTGATGTTGCTGGAATGTTCCCAAAAGTAGTATAAGCATTTACTCACTCATTGTATACACTCAGTCACTATATAGCTTCCTCTGAAAGAGTGACCAGGGTTAAAGCCTTGTAAGACAAACAAATAATAATGATTTGAAACTATAATCATTTGTTAAGCAAATATATTACCAAGCTGAAAAAAATTCTGAGTTTTAAATGTTAAATTGGTATGAAAAGTTACTAGGATTCACGATCTTAATTTCACTTAATTTGATGTACTTACAGACTACATGACCAGTTACTTGAAGTCATACTGTTTCCGATAATTGTTCATGCAAAGGCGGGAGACATTTCAATATCATATAATTCATTTTCCAGTCTGATTAAGTGTTGCTCTCTATGTTGTACCAATTAGGGAAGTCAGTACCAGAATATATAGACTGGTATTATTGAAACACATCTTTTATTTTATATCAGCCGATTATATGTGAGCTGCTTGATGCATTATCTCATTTTTTTATTTTCTTACCTTGATGAAGCACTGTAGGAGGTTTTGAAGGTTTGATTAAAGTATGACCACAAAGGTTTTGAAAGAGACTCAATTTTCCTCATGGTTGATGAATTGCTGGACAGGTCCCTTGTTTTGCTGATCCCTAGGGAGATTATAGGGAGAAAAGGACAGCATCTTGTATAAGATCACTGTTACCATCTGAAAATTTAATTTCAGCCTTCTTTTTGCTCTCACTGTTTTAACTAACTACAGAATCTTCATCCAGGGAAAACCAGTGATGATCAAACACCTTTGTAAAGGGCATGGTCTCCAATCCAAACTTCCCCACCAGGGATTTCGTAACATGTGGCATGTGCAACCCAGTGTATCATTCTATGTTGTGGGTGGCCTAGTGGTTAAAGTACTCACTCATCACACCAAAGACCCGGGTTCAATTCCCTACATGGGTACAATGTGTGAAGCCAGTTTCCAGTGTCCCCTGATCATGCTAGAATAGTGCTAAAAGCAGCAGTGTTGAACTAAATTCTCTCACTATTTCTTTCTATGTGGTTGTGGAACATGTGGTCATGATGGCGACTGAGATTCCTTCTGCCAGGAAATACCGATTTGTGTGATGGATAGATAGCTGCTCACACTATCAACCACTGGATGGTGTGCTAAGGCTTCATCTTTGATATCGATGTTGAATACTAAACTGTGTAATTGTAATACAAGTGTACCATAATCATGTATTTATCATGAATATTACTTCTCTTTATAGTCAAAGGTAGCTTTGACATCCAAGTCAGAGTTCTGCCCCTTACCCTGATGAGGAGTTGCTTATTGTTGCTTGCACTCATAATATTTCTTGGTCTGTCAACACCCCTACTTGTGAATTCGATCAAAACTGACCAGATTCCAAACATGAATCTGGAAATTAATATTAATTACCTTCCGCTATGAGTTGTTGTAATGCATAAGGTTGTGTTTCAAGCTTTAAAGAGTTGCTTCCCTTAGCTGCAAGGATTCACTGAATGTAGGTTTTAATCTCCAGTTCTGTGATGAAGATCAGGAACAGACACACTACACTGGTCTCTAAACACCTAGCTGATACTCCTGGATCTCACCGAAATTTCAAAATCCAATTTTGTATTTCAATCTAACGTCTAGCTGACAAACCATATAGTAAAACTAACACAAACATGATACAATACAGTGACAGACTATCCAGCTAGCTCATTTCAGGTTGTCATTCCCAGGTAGATTAGATAAAAACCTTTCTTTTGAGAGTACTTCTGAATGTAAGGAACCTTCCATGGAAACCCTCAGTGGCAGCAAATCCAATCCATTATGGCTGATCTAGCAGTAATTCCTCCCATAAGATTCCTGAGGTGACTTGACATCTCTCTTTAAAGACAAACGCCTGACTAATAACAGGGATGTCCTCCATCGTGGACCTGTCATTGTATCATCCGATCCCAAAGCTGTTTAAGGGCTTCGAAAGCCTTCCAGTGGCATTTGCTTGATTTTCAGGTAGCTTGATCTGTTAACTTCACCACCTGTGTCAGCAGAGAGAACAATGCAACAATTGATTCATCCATTAACATATTACTGCTAGTGCTTTGATAGAAGGATGGTTATCCTGCTAAATTATCGTGACATGTCAGGTGATTAGGGAAGTGAATGTACTCCAAGAGATCGGGATATGGCATCAAGAGGTAGCATGAAGATGTGGCATCAAGATTTTGATACAGAAGTGCTTTAGCCTCATGTCATGGCACAGGAATTACAGAAAAGGTCTTTGTGAAGTTGATCTGATTAGAACTGTGGGTTGGGTTAAAAAAATTTAATCTGGTTGTGGCCTGGTAATATATGTTCATGCTGTCAAAGTGTAGCTTTCTGTGTTTGATTAAGACATATATAACAGTGACAGGTAATACAATGTTCTGACTTAAGTGGAGTAGATTCAGTTAATTGAATTGATAGTAATCTTGCGATTTTATTGATAACCTGGAAAATTTGCTGAATACCTGGAAAAATCAGGCACTGAGAGCTACTACTTCCTTGTTCTCCTGCTTAGAATCAGAATTCTGTTGGAGAGGTTTATGTTCAATCAATTATTTTTCCAGTGATTTCACAAAGTCTTTGACAGCCGTATTGTAGAATATCATTCCAAATTTTGGTGTCTGGTAGATCGCAGAGCAGCTCAATATCACTGTATAAACTTCAGAGACATTTTAATCGACTGCCCTTGATTTAACCTTGACTCCTTCCCAGCAGTTGTCAATATGTAATATTTTCTTGAAGTTCCTGTCAGTGTTTCTTTTGGTGGAATTTTCTTTTTACTGATCTATATATGTGTGTAGGTGTAAATGAAAATGTTTAATCGTATGAAAAATTACTTAGAAAAACTTCAGTCATAAACATATGTTATGTTTTTGATGATTACAATAAGTTGCTTGACAAGCAGTATCAATGTCCTGTATGATTGTGTATATGTTGAGATTACTGTTGGTTTATGTATGACTAATGTGTGTAATTTGCTAGCTGTTGAAGCAGTTTCTGACAACTTGTATAAAACCGCACCATTCTTACATTATTCATTGCATCTCGTCTTGGAGGCTTCCCTTGACTGTTTAGCATGACGCCATGCCATCTTCCAATGTCAAACTGAGGAATGGGGACCCAGACATTCAAGGCGCCGTGGTCCACTGTGTCCATTTGTCAAGTAGATATTTCTATGGATGTACCAGTTATTTATTACAATTCATGCAACATTTTGTCGTAGGAGCAAATGCTATTATCAAAGTAGTGGTGTGTCTTGTCAGAATTGTTATGATGGTTCATGATTCAGCACCATGCTCAAGCAGAGTGTGAAGAATCTATATCACCTGAGGCTTTTGTCCCACTGATGACATGAACTGGAATACTCTCATTGTACAATGGTTTCCTTTGGTCCTTGATCTGCATGTTATAAGATCAAGTGTCACATTTGTAATGATTTGGACCATTAGTCTTTGAGAACTTTGCCATTGACTTTCATTTTGGTGCCAGGCATTTATGATTTGTTCCGTCTCACAGCAGGGTGGCAGATTGTGATGATATGGTAGCGTGTTAAAAGCAGTGTTAAAGTTCACCCTCACATCCTTCTTTCCCTTCATCCCTCTTCCCTTCCCTCTTTCACTTCTTTCCTTTCTTTCTCTTTTCCTTTGTCCACTAGCTCATATACTTAATCATCCAAACTAACTCCCTCACTCTGGGACTTTCTCTGGGACTCATGAACTAACTCACTCCCTCACTTTTGGACTCACATTCTAGAACTCACTCATTCACTCACACACTCACTCTTGGACTCACTCTGGCACTCACTCACTCTTGGACTCACACTCTGGTACTCACTCCTTCACTCACCAACCCACTCAGTTAGAAAGGCATAGAAAAACTTAATCATTTTCTTCACCATCCCTCAGCTCTTCCTTCATGGAGTCAAGTAAACACTTAAGGAAGTTGTAGTGATTTTACAGACACTTCCTTTGCTTATGCAATACATCACACGTACATGAAACTGAATTAAAGAAAATTAAACTCTTAGCTGGGCATGTTTTCAACTATAGGGACTAAAGAATGCACAGAATGAATAAATCATGCATTATTGTTAGATTGTTAGAGGTTTTTTTTATCTTGAGATGTGTCTAGCTAGAAGGAAATATGTTTTGGTGAAGAAAATCAATATCAAAATGGCCAACAGGCAATCATTCTTTAGACGGCATTCTCCTGTTATGGCATTCTGGTGACAGTTCCCTTAACTTTTGTGGTTTTGAAATGCTGCAAGTTCACTTTTGTCACATCACCAGTGGAGCACCGTGTCGCAAGCTGTTTATCATTTGCTGAAAGTGTACACACTGAGGCTAACCATATTCAGGGATAATTATCTTCCAGCTCCAACATCAGTTGAAGTCTTGAACTATCCGGTGCCTTTGATTAGCCTTATAATTTCATTATTCTGACTTTCTCTTTCATCAGGGAATACGACTGAAGTCTGAGAGATCATTTTGTCATCAGAGATGTCATTAAACTGTGCAACCATCCAAACGAATTTCATGTGTGTATTGTTTGACTGTGAATGTTTTAATCAGAAAATACTTCTACTCCACTGAAAGGGGAATTCCCAGGATGCTGTATCAGATAATGTTTGGTCAGACAGCAGATTGTATTAATTCAGGGTGGTATGGATTAAGGGATTTGACATGAACAGCCAAATAAGCATTTCATTTAAATTTGTGAAAAGGGATGAATGTTGTTTTTCAATAGAAAGACAATATAAGAGGATGACGTATTAGATGAGTTTTACAATGTGTTATTCCTGGATTTGTTAGAGCAGATCAACTCTTTAGTTTTGTTCAAATGTTAGAATATTCATCTTGAAGTTGTAAATTGTTTATAGAACTGACTCGTTTCTAAATTTAAGCTGTTACTGTGAACCACCTGTTGCCCTCATCATGGACTTGCATTGCACCCTTACCTGCTGTCTTGTACAGTTGCTCACCAACTATCTCACCTACTTTCTCACTGTCTTGCTCACCCACTTGCACAAGCACATCCTCCCTCACTTTTTTATTCACATGCACAGTCACTTGTTCAAACAATTTGCTCCTTCTCTTGCTAAAGCACTGTCTCACCCACTTACTGACCTGCTTATTCAACACTTTCTCTCTTGCTCACACACTCTTGCACCCACTTGCTCATCCTCATGTTCACCCACTTTCTCACTCGTTTCACCATCTCTACCATTCTCTTGCTTACCCACTTTCTCACTCTGTTCACTCATTTCACCATCTCTACCATCCTCTTGCTGGCAAACTTTCTCACTCTTTTAACCATCTCTACCATCCTCTTGCTCACCCACTTTCTCACTCTTTTAACCATCTCTACCATCCTCTTGCTCACCCACTTTCTCACTCTTTTAACCATCTCTACCATCCTCTTGCTCACCCACTTTCTCACTCTTTTCACCACCTCTACCATCCTCTTGCTCACCCACTTTCTCACTCTTTTCACCACCTCTACCATCCTCTTGCTCACCCACTTTCTCACTCTTTTCACCACCTCTACCATTCTCTTGCTCACCCACTTTCTCACCCTTTTCACCACCTCTACCATCCTCTTGCTCACCCACTTTCTCACTCTTTTCACCACCTCTACCATTCTCTTGCTCACCCACTTTCTCACTCTTTTCACCATCTCTACCATCCTCTTGCTCCCTCACTTTCTCACTCTTTTCATCATCTCTATCATTCTCTTGCTTACCAACTTTCTCACTCTGTTCACCATCTCTGCCATTCTCTTGCTTCCTAAAAGACTTCCCAGATAAATCTCAAAGTGGCACTAACGTGGCAATGAAGTATAAAACCAGCTCTTTCACCATGGACTTACAACCACATGGGACCAGAAAACTTCAGTGGATTATAAATGCATTTCTTATGACCTACTGGAGTTGGTGCAGACAGGATATAAGCTCTCTCAATGTATATAACTCTAACCGTTTTTCCTCTGACCAAAATCGATGTGATGATGGAACTTACATCAGCATGGACTGTTATTATGCAAAGTTGGTTCACTTAACTTAAAGCTGTGTGACTCTTTGACATTTATGTATGATTTACAGGCTGGTCACTTCTATAAGACAGTGATGAATACAAAGTAAACAAGTATGTGATCTAGACTTCCAGTTGTCTGACTTCCATTTTTTGTAGAAACTGTGGTCACAGACTGAGTGGCTTAGCCAGCTTTATATGCTGGTCATTAGGTGCCTGACTCTGATGATTTAGGATGGAACTCAACCGAACAAAAGTAATAGAATCTGGCACGTGTACCAAATATAACAAGTTATAAAACAGGAAAGAGCTGGTTTAGGTCTTTAGTTTGACCTATTTTATATTACCATATAGTGATCCTTTCCACTGTATACAGTATAACCCTGACAGTATGGATCCAAGTCACATTATTCATATAAAAATCCAGATTTACAGTCTAAAGGCATGGATTAATGGGCATTTAGACTAGGCTACGCTAGACACAACTAGATAGTGAACCAAGGTACATTCACATTAACAGATCTCAAGCTAACAGTTTATTGATATGGACTAATGTCCTTTTGAAAAGATTACTGAGATTAGACAGAAAGAATGCCAGGTAATTGATGGTAGCAGATTGTCAATATCACTTCCTGCAACTTAACCTAATCAGAATCTTTGGCTTCAAAACACCCAAATCTGGATAAGCTTGATTGGAGTGTTGATATATGTATATTCCTTGCAAGATGGTCCGGAAGGTGGAATTTCAGGCTAATGAGTCTAGACTAATGGGTTTATCCCGTATTATCCAATGTGAAATTTACAATCTTCCAACCCAGGTTGACTGGGACTGACGATTATTCAGTGTCGACCTGACTGGCAATACGTCCGTCCAACCAGAGGCATACTGTAGCTCATCAACCTTCACTTAAGACAGTATTTTATCATTAGGAACTGCTTCTAGTGTTCATCTGCACGAGATGGCCATTGTAACGGGCCTGGTCAAGGAACTGACGAAACCACTGCATGGTGTTAGGACACATGGCTGTAGTACTACCACTGTATCGATTATTTCGCACGTGGGGAGGGAAAGTACCAAACAGCCCCGCTGAATCTGAGGAGAATGATGAATACTAATCCCCTCATGTTTTGGTGATGCAGGTGCACTTTTACAGGAAGGCTGGAATGGTGTCTGCAGATTGTGCTGTTCAAAAGAAATGGGACACATTCAGTGGCCTTTATTGTTGGGGGCCGTAAAACTTGGGTAGCCTAGTGGTTAAAGTATTCGCTCACCACAGTGAATATCACGTTCAATTTCCCACATTGGTACAATGTTTGAAGCACCTTTGTGGTGTCCCCTGCCATGATATTGCTTAAATATTGCTAAAAGAAGTGTAAAGCTAAACTCACTTGCTTTGTTGTGAATCAGGTTGACTGTAATCAGATGCAACTGACATAGAGGTGGCAATTTGAAGATGTAACAGCACAGATTTCTGTTCACAACTGATCTGCAGTCGGCAATATTCCATCTACATGGTGGTGGTCTGTAGTAATCAATTCCGAACTAGACAGTCCAGTGATTAGCAGTGTTTGCATCAATCTACACAGTTAGGATACAATCACATGTGTCAACCAAATCCGCAAGCCTGACCACCTGATCCCATTAGTCCTCGCTTACAACAAGTATGGGTGGCTAACAACCATTTCTATCCCAGATCTTCACAGCACTGCTGTTGAACCATCTCATGACTGTGATTAAAAATCAAAGATTTGTAACAATTCTGGAACCTGTGCTCATGAGTGTCTGCAGTGTCTTTGGGACACATGCGTAGATATGTGTCATTCCTGACTGATCAGCCACAATAGGATAAGTTGGTTTGTCCAAATTTTTTGATTATTTTAAGTTCTTATTTTTTCAAATTCATATCTATTTGTTATACATTTCATTCAATGTTTTAGTGGAAAACTTCATCAAAACCTCTTGTTATCTGTTATGTTCCTTTGTGAAATACAAATTGGCTTAAAGAAAAATATAATTAAATAAAGAAGAAGTTTACATCCATAAAATTTTGTCTTATACCTGAGCACAAACTTCTACATGCCTCGCAAGAACCTAATATAAATGCAATAAAGAAAACACCAACATTATATTAATAAAAATTGTTATTAGTTTTGAGCTTTGCAAATTGTACTGACATTTCCTGCAAGCTTGAAGCCAAATACCAGCTTCTGATCTGACTGAAATCAATAACTGTAATACTGTCATGTCTAGACACAACTTAAATAATTTTTCAAGACAGTATTTACCTGAGTTCACTATCTCTGTACTTTCAGTCACCAGGCAATCTGTCAAGTGATTATCCTGCGAGTATGTAAATTGCCAGTTGTTTGCTGAAATTATGGGAGTGAAATCAAATACTCTGATACTGCACTTACTCCCTTGGCATGCTCAGATCGTGATGGACATGTCACATCAAGGCGCTTCTTCTGGAGATTCATATGTAGCATGTAGCACAACTTGAAAAGCGTACAAACTATAACGCGTACATGAGGAAATGGCAGGATTTGATTGATTGATTGATTGATAGACAGATTGATTTTAACACTCAGCAATATTTCATCAGTCTATAAATAATCGAGTCTTGACCAGACAAACCAGTGATCAATAGCAGGAGCATCATAACGATTACATGTGCCAACCAAGTCTGACCACCCAATTGTATTAGTCACCTCTTATGGGGTACTGAAGCCCAATTCTAACCTTGCTTTTCACAGGTCTATAGGAACAAAAACAATTTCTAATGTCAAACTGACACTTTTCTTGATAATAGGCCTGTTATGTCATCTGTAGCAGCTCAGATAGATGTGATTTTCTTCACAAACTACCAGCTTGTCAATCCTTTATGACAGAAAATTGCATGGTTCTTCTATCAGCTTTATTGCCAAGCTGCTCGTTGAATTACGCGGACGTTTCCTTTTTGGAGATATGGAGGACCATTTTGTCTTCTGCATGGCTGATCACTGAAGGAAACAATACCATGATATGTTTCATGGCATAATGGAAACTCCATCAAACAAATGACTTCTAATACGGAAATGTCATGTATTATTCTAAGAGCTAGTTCAAGCAGGTGTTGATGTTCAAAAGGATTGATTAGTTTCAACGACTGATGTATTTTGTGGAACAATCTCAAATAAACTGTATTTCCCTCCTTTCCTGTTTTCACACCGTGGTTGGAATAATTGGGTAATGCTTAATGAATACTACCCCATACATCAGAGATCTCTCTCTACAGAAGGATTGTCAATTTCAATAAACATTCATTGCAGTGGTGGTAAAGAGAGACCGATTGTCCTTGACAGGTTACGTCCCTATCAACAGCGTGCATTCAAGTTGCCATTTGTGAACTAGCTTGATGTCAGTTCCTAAGAGGAATGACTCAATTGAAGGATCACCAGTTGCTTTATCTTCCCTCTGACCTATTACTTATCTACAATGACTGTAGATGAAGGTTGGATTTCATGATATAACGTGTTAAAACTGTCTATGACTTGCTTCGTTTCTGGATGGTTTTACATATAATTGTTGAGATAACGAAGTGAGTAATTGAATATCTCAGTATCAGGCTGATCTGCTGTGCAAGGAAGAGTTAACGTCTCGATCAATATTGTTGATTTGAGTGAGAATTTATCTCACTGCTTTCTTGTTTCACGAGTTTGTATATGTCATCAAAGAGTCCTTCAGCCTACATTAGGGCTTGGAAAGGCAATTAATGCTTTTGATATATCTTTGTATCTCCAGACAGATTATTCTTGGCATGAGTGATGAGTTTATATGTATGCATGTATATCTGATAACAGTTGGCTTTTTGGAGACTGTGGTGCTTTCATCTAGTTATCTGTATTCTATCTCCTGTGGTGGCACAGGAGCCTGTGTAAATTTCAGAGGTTAACACTCTGTGTGTGTGAGTGTGTGAGCTGGGTTTTATGTTCCTTTTATAGGTTTGTTTGTTTGTTTAATGACACACTTTAAGCACATATTTCAACACCACATTTCAACATCCTCAATATCTCCAGGGTATACGTTCCGATAAGTCTCCACTATACCCTGGACGCGTCTACGGCTCTGCCTGATAAATTTATTACCGCCCTTTGCTGGCTCCGCCTTCTCACAGTAGCCAATCAGCTAGGTCGCCATTATCTCCGAGCTTGCCAGTGTCAACAAAGGTAGTGGTCGCAACTGCGAAGGTTTGCTCGAGGTGCGTCCCAGATTTTAGGGAAATCATACAAACAAACTGACAGGTCCGAAACTTTAAAACAACATACGCAAGAACATCTTCTACCTCTTCCAGAGAACCTCTGCATGGTTTCTGTTGCCAAGTATAATCGGTTTGAAAATTCAAAGAACGAATGTGAGTTGTGATTGGTTCGCTCAAATTCCCAGCGTAGACACCTGACTGGGTCAAAAGACAGTCAAGGGAGGTAATAAATTTATCTGGCAGAGCCGTAGATGCGTCCAGGGTATAGTGGAGACTTATCGGAACGTATACCCTGGAGATATCGAGGATGCATTTCAAGGGATGTGAAAACAAATCACTTATGAGTCAATCTTTGTATGTTTGTTGTTTAATGCCCAACTCGGCAATATTCCAGCTATTGGCAGAAGTCTGTACATAATCAAGTTTAGACCAGACAATCCTGTGATCAACAGGATGAGAATCAATCTACACAATTTAGATACGATTACATGTGTCATCCAAGTCATTAAATCTGACCACTCAATCCTGTTAGTCCCCATTTATGACAAGCAAGGATTGCTGAAGACAAGTTCTCACCAGGATCGTCATGGTTTCTGTTTAAAGGTATTCCAGTTATACCACAGCATGTCTGCTTAATATTTGATGAAAACATGGAGTGGAGCAGGTGTTAGTCACTGGTGACCTTGGCACAAGCATATTGATGACATAGAGATTAGAGATCAGGTCTCCATTCTTTAATATATGAAGCACATTATTTTTAAGTCTTCCACACAAATACTACTCCAGTTTGTATATTGATAGCTTTTTAGTGAAACACATTGGTATCATCACTATTTCAAAAAGATGCATAAACACATGCTCTGTCATTGTATCGCATGGTGACAATCAGACCCAGTTTGTTTACAAACATACAGCTGTAAAACTGCTTAAACAAATTATTGCTTGTGACGTAGTCACATGTGTACATTTTTTTATGAAAGTGGAAAGAATTTTGTTGTTTCGATTCATCATGCACAGAACTGATTATCACAAAATGTCATGGTATTTTTTAGGAAGAAGGAAGAAGTATCTGAAACTATTCATGTTCACATTATCATACAGTGATAACAGCACACTGTTTTCAAGCAAACCTTGGATTTTGTGTGTCATGACCCAAAGATTTCATTGTTGATGCTCATACTACCAATGGTACTACTGTCCAGCTTCAAAGAGTCACTGGTTAGACCACCTCCACATTGTGACCAAAACTTTTGATACATGTGTTTATCTGTGCAATTTTATATGCACACTACGCATTTTTTTCCAGTGTATGAACAGTGTTTTCATTTATGATCTAAGATGGAACCAAGCAAGTAATCCTTACTTTTCTTGTCATAAACTGCAGGATTTTCTCAACCATGTTTTTGAGATGTTCAACATCTTATGTGACTCATATCATGTGCACTGATATCAATGGAAACTCGCATTTGAATGGGGAAGAGAGTATGTACCTGACTGCAGCCATGATGTTGGGAAACATCCTTGAGCGTAAGTTGTGTGTAAGTATATTACGTTATCAAAGAAATTCCAGTGCATTTTCCAATGTGATGCATCAAAAATAGGTGCAGGACCTATTTCCATCACATTGCAACAGTTTGGACGGAATGTGAATGACATATAATAAAATAACTTAATAACTTTTTAGGATACAACACATGCGCCAAAAAAACTGGATGTGAAAAAATTGGATTGGAAGCCCCCCTTAGATACAGCTGGAATACTGCAGACGGACTCTGAACGTTTGTCATGTATTGAGGTAACCTGCCAAGGATAGTTAGTTTTGAGTCTTAGATCAATCCCTGCCTGTGATCCCCTGGGCAAACATATTGCTGATCTGACATCATCAGAATTTTATAATCCCGCTTGACTCAGTGACAAATGATACCTGTAAAGAAGTTTCTCTGACAGTCCTCAACTTTCACTTCATCCCAAGGAAAAACATCTGGACGTCAGAGTAAGCTGTTGATAGGACAGCCATCACCTTCTTCTTAATCCTAGAGGAAAACATCTCAACGTCAAAGTAAGCCTTGATGATGGGACAGTGTTGTGAATGACAATCTTTTTATTGCCCAAATTGCAAGGTGATAGCGGCCAAGCTTGCCCAAGTGTGTGCTCATTCTGGAGTGTTGTGAACCGTGGGAATTAAACTGTTGCATCCAACAGCCAATGGTCACAAAAGCCGATCAGTCGAGGATCGGAAGGACTGTATGTGTCAGAAATAGAGGCTTTGGGAGATTTATAGCAGCACATACTTTGATGTGATATGTTTGGTGTGAAGGACAATTAATACTGTGTTATGCCCTTTAGCGTCTGTTTGTTTGAACAATTTGTGAAAAGTAGCTCACCTATTACCTGAAAAAAAAAGAGAAAATCATCATCATCACCACTGCCGTCATCACCATCTATTTATGGGGGTGATGAGGGTAGCTTTGTGGTTAAAGCATTTGCTCGTCACCCCAAAGACCTGGGTTTCTTGTGTCCCCTGCAGTGGTATTACTGGAATATTGCTGAAGATTACATAAAACTGAAGCCAAAAGTGTTCACTCATCACGCCAAAGTCCTGGGTTCAAAAGCCCCGCATGGGTACAATGTGTGAAGCCTCTTTTTGGTGTTCACTGCCATGATATTGCTGGAATATTGCTAAAAGCGGCATAAAACTAAACTCGCTCATCGTTGTTTCGGTGTTTAATCCTCATGCTGAAAGAAAGGTTTTGTTCACTGCATTGTAACATACTAGGAACTGTTTTCTAAGTGTTCCCGCTAAGATGGACCAAATTACGTCATGGTGTTTTGTATGCATCATGGGTTGACAGAACCAATGGCAGAGCATTTGCTTGTCACGCTGAAGACCTGGTTTTTATTACCCACATGGGTACAATTTGTGAAACGTATTTGTGTCATTCATCGTGATATTGCTAAAAATGTCTCACTAATCATCCATTTATGGCTCCTGTGCAAAAGATTACTGAAGAAAATATGATGGGAAGACAGCAAGGATTATTTAGAAATGTGTATCCAAACACAATTTGATAATCCTGGCTAAAATGTTTAAAACTCACACTAACCTAAGTGACTAGATTTCATCTGAATGTCATGCACAGACACAGGGACAGGATTTAGTGTCTGTGAGTAATTGCAAAGTTTGCATAGTTGGGAACATGTATGAGAAAACTGGATCAATATTGCCACTATAAAATGGGCTTGATTGAGAGTAGCATTGCCATCCTAGATGAAGGCCATGTCACCAGAAGCCAGGTGAAGCTTGAAGCATTAACTTCCATGTGAGTGCTGAAGTTCAAAAGGGAGAAGGGCAAATGAGATGAATATTTCACCAATCTAGATAAGGGAACCTATATTATGCAACAAGCTGTCAGATTTAACATTGGCTTAATTAATTTTCTTTCATTTAGTCTCAGAACCAATTCTGTTTGCATGCTAGAGTACCTTGTCGTAGACATGTAATTCTCAGTTTTAATGGTAAGGGATGCATATTTAATTCTTTATGCTCTCATTCTTGGAGCAATTGCCTTGGGTGCAGTTGGTGGTGGCATTATTTAACACGTTACAGCTCTTTAATGGGTCCAGGATTCGGTTCAACACTGTTGTGAAGAGCAGTCCTGTTACATCATAGCATGTCAGTTTAATGGTGGAGGAAAACTTGACATGATATGAGTCATGGTTTGTCAGTTTATTGTTTCACGCCACACTCAGCAGTATACCAGTCTGGACCTGATGATTGGATGATCAACAGCATGAGTATCGATTAATGCAATTGGGATATGATGACATGTGTCATACAAGTCAATGACCTTGACCATCCCCTTGACCTTCATCCATTTGACCTTCATACTCTTGACCTTCATCCAGTGCTGGTATTGTTCAAAACCATCTAAATTCCAACTCATTAATATTAAATAAAACTGAAACAGTACAAAATGAAGTCACAGCACTATTACATTTGGGAGCTTTGTTAAGATCTTGATCGGGCATTGCATAAGGTTCATTAAGCCTTGAATCTGGGTCTGAGATATAACACTTCAATGGTATCTTGGGGTGTAATTTGTCATGACAACTCTACTTTGGTGCATCTCAAGATGCAAGATGCAGTACTGTCAGTCTGAAACAGCTTGCCTCTGTTGCACACAAGCGTTGGTGGTAATCTGATTTTGGATCAGCATGACTTACTGGAAGTGACCATCTGTCACAGTTAGACTCAGGTAGGTTGACAAAGAGTCACTGACTGGTGAGTAAAGTGTGGCAGGAAACAAACACTGTCTAAACTGCATCGGAACATGCCCAACAGGTTTATGTATCTCAGTGTTTATAACTAGGTGAGACGGGCCCAACTGGAAGTCGCCAAATTGTTTATTCCTGTTTAAATAAAAATACAAGACTTTCATTTAGTCAATTATTTTCTGACTTTTGAGGGCTGATATTTTGTTAACTGTCAGTTAGGTATCAATGCTCATTGTTTTGCCATAGAAGTTTTGTCCAGAGCAGCAAAAATGTCAAGAAATGTGAAGTCTATGTGTGTATCCCAGTATTTTCAATGTCAAGATGTAGTGGCACACTGGAAATTGGTTTAACAGGGTTTAACAGCCCCTGGTTGCTAGGATATGTCTGGTTAAAGGTTTGAATCTCTTGAGCAAGAAAGCAAGGATGGTTGATTGGACTATGGTTTGGATGGATGCTCATTTCCAGAGTAGCATCACCATCTTTTAGATGTAATTGTTCGTCATGGTTTGAGGCTCAAATTGTCACTACCATACCACAATTTATGCTTAAGTAGTAAAGTTTGGTCAGCCATTATGGACTTTCTCCCAAAGTTTCTCCCAAACTGACACATTGTCCAAATTGTCTTAAGAAAACCTCATTCACTTTGTGTCTCATGAGGATTCAGGTTAGAATCAGTCTCCTTGAACCCATGTTTGTTGTAAGAGGCATGTAGCAGGATCAGGACGTCAGACTTGCTGACTTGTTGACACATGTCACATTTTTTATTGGCATTTAGAAGTTTGAAGGAGACATAACAACATATGGTATGGAACCAGGTGACAGTGAAGTGGCAAGAAGTAGCCCAGAAATCTTGTGTTGTAAATATTTAAGAATTTGTAAATCCATACCATATGTTGTTCAGTTGGTCCAGACTCTATTATTTACAGACCGCCACCATGTAGCTGGAATATTGCTGAGCTTGGCATTAACCAACCAACCAGCCAACAAACCAGCTAGCCAGCCAACCAACCAACCAACCAACCAGACAAAGAAACATCAACCAACCAGTCAACCAACCAATCAACTTAATCTGTTCACCAGCTCTTCCCATCCTCTCTGATTCACAATACACTGTCCTCCTGTGGATTCTTCAGATATACAGTCTCCACATTGATTTAGGCTCCACACGTCCCATTGTTTAAGCGTATGGCCAATCAATGTGACTTTAATGTCGTCAAGTAGTAATGGTACTCGTTCAGTATTTGAGTAACCGCCATGTGTTCATCACAAGTACTGGAACAAGCACTTAGCATTGTCAGCTTCTATTCCTGGGATATAGCAATGCCAAGGTAGTTCTTGTTTCAAACATTTAGTGGGCAAGTCTGTTGTGTTCGGTTTCGGTAGGGTAGTGTAATGGTTAAAGTGTTCATTTGGCACGCCGAACACCCGGGGTTCGAAAACCACATGGGTACAATATGTGAAGCCCATTTCTGGTGTTTCCTGCCATGAAATTACTAGAATATTGCTAAAAAAAACATAAAACTGAACCCACTCACTGTTGTTTTGGTTTTTATTCCTCATGTTGAAAGAAAGGCTTTATTCACTGCACTGTAACATACTACCAACAGTTTTCTAAATGTTCCCCTAACACTTCTCTAAGATAAAACAAATTTCATCATGGTGTAATTATAATGTATAGAGTGGACATGGCAAACTGGAGTCAGCAGTTGCTTGTTGTATTTCCCTTTAGGGAAATGGACTCCGTACCATTGACGAAAATCAAAAACATAATAAGTATAACTTTTACACTAATTTATTAGTATTTTCTGCCATCCAAATCATTACACCCTTATTGAAACAAAACTCCTGACCATCCTCCACAAATACATTCCAAACACATGTCATAATACTTGTATTTACACGCAAATAATATTGATAATAGTGAACATGAAGAATTTAAAGTCACAGAGAAGACAGAAAATTATGTCAAAATGAAAACTAATATGCCAATATCAATAAATGCCAAGAGGTTTGGTTTCAGTGTTATTCTATTTTAATCCATTGTCTTCCTCTTTCTCCTATGTCCTATCAGCTAATATCCAAATATTTGTGAATTCAAAATTATGGAATGTCCATATGCTGAGGCATGATAATCTTGACCCATTGGACATATGGCAACAGCGGTTCATGACCTTGAACTTGCCTCTTTCCTGGAATAGACTTTCATGTTACCTTGCTTTGGAATCATTTGTGATCAGACTCAGATAATCTTAAAGGTTTGAAGACTGATCTAAGTTTGAAGTGTTGATCTAATAAGCTGATTCAAGCAGACGTCCAATTAGGTGTTTGTTTCATAGCGTTCAGGATCGAGTGGTCAGGCCCATTGACATGGTTGACACATGTCATTGTATCCTAGCTGCATAGATTGATGCTCATGCTGTTGATCAATGGTTTGTGGACTCCAGACTTGATTATGTTCAGACCACTATTTTACAGCTGGATAAACAACAAACAAACAAAAGTTGACTCATCATTGTTTTCTTTTCACAGTCCTTGAAATGCAACCATGCAGAAGCATCAAGAAAAAATATAAACCATTTCAGACAGACATTCCTGAGGACCCTGTTCAACATCACTGCCTTTTGCATTTCACACGCCCATAAATGGCAACCATTTACATTTGTGTCTATTTTTTCCAGCTATGCATGATACCGGCCAAGTCGTGCTGGTCCTCGTGGGCTCGTTTGGTGCTGTCATAGGCCTGGTCCTTGGCACAGTCCTGTGCAGCTGGTGTTTCGGGAAGAAGAAGAAGGTTGATGAAGAGGAGGAAGTGTTTGGGAAGAAGTATAAGGATGAAGAAGCTGGAAATGTCCCAACTTCAGGCATTTCGAAAGGAGGTACCCCTGGATCACCTGCTCTCACTCGCAAAACTATCAAGTAAGTATTTTTTTTATCTAAATATATCATGTTGCAAGGTGTCTACATGATCCTGAAGATGAAGACTTTCGTCACAAATTCAGCTGACCAAACCAAAATGGTTTAAATATTGCAATGATCAATCCCAAAACTGTTGAAAAATTCCAAGTGACTCACTTCCCAATTATATCACATGATGACAGCTATAATATGTTGAATGATTTTTATTACCTGAACTCAGTACAACCTGTCACTTCAGTTAACTTGCACCAGCCATTTTGAACATGCACCAGTGCAGGTTGTAAATATCAAAATCACACCCTGCTGATCAACAATTTTGACAGTATCTGTTATCCCAACTTGTCTTTGTCGAGTTCTATTGTTTGAACAATTGTTGTGATTCTCTTTGCAATGCTGTAACATGTTATGGTATCAAAATTCACTCTGTTGTCACATTCTAAGGTATCTGATCATCAACAGATCTGCTCATTATTCACACACACACAAACTCTCTGTAATTCTAGATTTTCAGCAGACACTTGCTTAACATTCTGCATGAATTATCCATGTTCAGGAAGATTATTGATTAAAAGATAGTATTTCAAGTGAGGTATATTTTAAATGTTGATTTTACAGCTGTTTTATCTCTTCTCTATATTTTCTCTCTTGATGTTGTGTTTCAATTTCTTCCATTGTCAACGTCCGGGTAAGGTGCTTCAGTCATATAATATTTCTGATGTTATGTTGTGTCAAATTTCTTTCTTTATTTTCAGGATTAATAACTTCTTTCCATTTTTACTAATGATGCTTGCATTTTTTCTTCTTGCAGGTCATATATGATGAGTTAAATCATTAACTTAGGCTTGAAAAAGCGGTGAACAAATTCAGTAATAAATAAATTAATTACATTATTTTCTCAATTTAATTTACTAACTTCTATAGTGTCAAAAGTCTTTTTCTCACTTAAAATAATCATGAGCGTAACTCCATCAGCTTGTTTGGACTTGATGGTGTATACAATGTGTCAAAATGCTGAGTAGTTCTTGAATATTCAGTCCAGAATCTGGCCTTTAGTTAACCACCAATGAAAGAAAATGCAACTTAACATAAATAAAGAAGAGAAATATAAAATGTTAATTTTGAATCACAGTATGGTCACATTGACAATGCCAGGTGTTTAACATAATCTGTAGTCTTTGTGAGTAGTCATGGTTGTATAGTACCATTCAGTCATTGGGATTATTTGTAGAAGGTCATTGGAAAAGAATACAAAGTCTTGACTATTCTAAGAAACAAATTACTGAAAATGAAATCAGTGATGACAATAGATGTTTCTCATCTCCTTTGTGACTAGTCAAGGTCCTCAACACCATTCTGACAATATGCTTGAACATGGAATCTCAGTGCAAACAAATATCCTTCCTGACTGTTCTAAGAAACAAATTTGAATGGAACACTGAAAATCAGTGATGGCACCATGTGTTTGCAAAAGGTAATTACCAAGGCAAGATGTCTGGACCATGCTGAGATAGTGTTTGAATCTGGAAGTTTGCCATGGAATGTAATTTATTAGTTGTGGTGATAATGGACAATCTAAGTTGTGGGACATGGTTGATTGTCTAATATTCACATCCGGACCCATGAAGATCTGGGTTAAAATTGATCTTTAGTAACCCATGCTTATCATAAGAGGTGGCTAACGGGATCAGGTGATCAGACTCCCTGACTTGTTCGACACATGTCATTGTATCCCATTTGCATAGACCAATGCTCATGACGTTGATCACTGGAGTTTGTTGTCCAGACTTGATTATTTCCACACCACCAACATACAGCTGGAATATTTGTGAGTAGTGGCATAAAACTAAGCTCACTCATTCATCACATCCTGACAGCATAGACCTTTGCTCATGATATCAACCATTGGAAACTGAAACAGAATCTCGTTTGAAAGTGACAGACAGTATTTCATCTCCTCTGTTGGAATCCTCAGACCAAATGGGAGTTTGAGGTTTCACCTATCAGTCATCCATGAGGACAATGGCGCACATAGTGATGGATGAACATGTGATAATTCCCATAGTGCAGTTCAGTCACATGATCATATCACAAACAGTGATCACCGTGATTGTCACGTGATCAGTTGGCTTGTGTTTTTGGCTCCCTGGGGATTATACACCAACAATGATAAGTAAGCGCCAAATCCTCAAATGCATGTTCTTTCTACCCTCATGACAATTATCTTGATTGCCAGTTTTTAGTCTGTGAATGTTTTGTTTGACTAAAGTTGCTGAGATATGAAACAAATTCTTTTCATGAAGACAGGATTTCTCAGTAGCTGTGTTGTATGATGTTGTATCCTGATTTTGGAAATACTTGACAAGAATACAGTCGAGCTAACTTGCCCAGCATCCATTACAGGCAGTACATGTGTGGTTGGTATAAACAGGAACGTGAGATAGGCCATCAGTGTCCTTTAGGTAATGTCATGTTTGGCTTGGAGTTTACAGTAACCTGTCGGATTTCAATAAAATGTGCCCATTTTGAACCAGATGACAAATTAGGATATTAAACTTGCTCTGAATGACTTACCTGATGGTCATCAATGAGAAGCCAGGTTGAGAATCACAGGTTTAAGAGGTTCCCACGTTACTTTGGGTGGAAAGAGTTTAAAGGAAAGTGTTTGTCAGTCAAAGAGCTGTGTTTGTCTTTCTGTCTGTCAGTCTGAATATTATTGACTGCAGATAAAATATAAAATTGCTGGCTCACTGTCTTTGTTAGAAGTGAAAAATGACATTTGCTTTCATTTTTGACAAATTGTCCTGAGCCTCTGATGATAGATTCATTATAAGATGTCCACCATGTTTATTGACAAATGTCCAGTGGATCAAGGAATAAGGTCTCCCATTTCATATATTTGTGTATAACAGTGAAACATTATTTGTTTTTGGAAAGAAATGAACTCTGAGATTGCAAGGCATTGCAAGTGATATCAACCACTCAGATTTTAACCAAAATGTGTACTGTGTGTATCTAACATGCAAACAAGGATAATGGGATAGCCTAGTGGTTAAAGCATTCACTCATCACACTGAAAGTCAAGGTTCAATTCCCCACTTGGGTACAATGTGTCAAACCCATTTCCTGTGTCACCTGCCATGACATTGCTGGAATATTAGTAAAAAATTCTCACTCATGCAAATGTGAAATTCAGTCTTGTGTATCATGGTAAGGCAAAAATATTCCAATCAAGGCAGGAAAATATAACCAATGCACCATATATCGAAGTCCTGTTTTGTTCAAAGAAATGTTTAACATTTCCTGGCAGCCATTTGGACAGGTCCAGTCTAATATATATGTGAGTGACCTTTCACAGTCCACATGTGGGATCTCAATCCAAAATTCTTTTCCTTTTGCGTGATTTTCTCCCTTAAACTGTCCAGCTGTGAGTTATTTATGAAGGATGGAACTAATGCTTAAGTGCATGCAGAGTTTGTGGCATTGAAGATCATTGTCCCATATTCATAGAAATGGTTTTCTATATTTAAACATTAATTATTATTAGTCTTATTTTCAAATATAAATGTTGACTAGGCATTGATCTCTTTTAAAAAGAAGAACCTTTATGATCAAATAACTCCTTCAGTGGACAAGATTCATTTCTTATAAAAAGCTTTCCATTTCCTAGTGTCACCATATTTTTCCTCAACCATTTAATGTTCACATGGCACCGATAATTTGTCTCTTAAACTATCATTAATTCAGTAGTATGCATGACTAGTATCATGCATTTTTTAGCTTTTCTTCATCTGTCTAAGCACTATGAATGCTTCTGCATTTAATGGCAACCATTTTTGGGTGAATCTAGTATTCATCCTGCCATTAGAATCAGATTTGGATTTTATCTTCTTAAAAGCGGCATGAATACTAGAAGCCATCTGAAATCCCATATCCCGCCATCTATCAAGATGAATGTCACGTCTCTCACAGTCCAGGATATAAAAACCTGTGAAGATCTGGGTTACAATTGGTCTTCAGCAATTCATACTTTGTGTAAGAGGTGACAAACGGGATGGTAAGTTAGGTTCACTGGGTTGTTTGTCACATGGCATCATATTTGTGCAGACTGATGCTCATGCTATTTATCAGTGGATTAGCTTGTCCAGACTTCATTATTCACAAACCATCTCCATATGGCTGGATTATTGCTGAGTGCAGCATTAAGCAACAAAAATTTAGAAAAAAAAACATGCTATAAAAGGTTTGTCTTCACTCTTTCATTGTGAGGAAAGAGTTGTTCAATATAGCGAATCAAAGCAGTTGTATGGAAACATGATTTATTTTAAAGTGAGCTAAACTCAAGACAGGGTCTTTGTTGTGTCCAGGCAGATATCATCTTGGAGTTTGAATTACTCATGAAGGGAGGTTGGTTAGCTTAATAATACATAATTTGTTGGATGCAAACGTGTGGCAGACAAGCAGAGGGAAATGTCCTTGGTCCCAATCCACAAAGCATTTGTCAAATAATGACCTATCATAACTCATATTTTCATCGTGGGTTTATGATTGTTTTTGCGCCACAACATTTTGTGGATCAACACCCCGGAATATAAACTGCTCGTTTCAACACATAAAAATATGGTGTTTTCCTTTCATGAGCATTACATCAACCATCAATATGCCATTGCCTTTGGAAACCAAACCTTCCTGATGCAGGAAAGTATGTGTTTTAGATACCAATTGCCTAATGATCAGCACGTTTCATAATGATAGTTAAATAGTAGTGAACCATAGTGAAAGGAATATAATTGTCTTTCTGTGTCAAGTAATGATTTGCTGAGGGATGTATCTCGTCCAGATTGTAGACAATGATGGTTTAAAATGTGTACATGGATTGAAATTGTAAACATGAGTAACAGTGATCATAAATATGAAACAGGTGATGAAACATCACTAGATGTAATGATTTATCACTTCAATAATTGAATGCAGAGATTGTGCCTTTACATTCTAAGCCAGAAACTGCAATCAGTTCTGCAACTATTTTCACCACATCTACTGGTCATTCAATGAAAAAGGTTACCAAATGATATTACTTCTGTACAGACAATTATTGTTTCTGGGCAATTTGTACAGGTTGCACAATTTGGCCTGTCACTTCCTGATGATTTGATTGCATATACAGGATGTTGGCACATAACTGTCACATCAGACTTGCAGTGTGTCAAAGCTACTTATGGAAAACCACAGAGTATATCTCTTTCTGAAAGTGAAGCCCATTTCTGGTGTTCCATGACATGATATTGGTGGAATATTGCTAAAAGCAGCGTAATTCTGACATGACACTTACTCCTCCAAAAGCCCAAGAATCATAACCATGACTCTTTCATTGTGAGGAGAGAGTTGTTCAGTATAGCAGATCAAAGCAGTTGTATGGAAAACATGATCTAATTTAAAGTGAGCTAAACTCATTAGCCAGGGTGTTGGCACATAATCGTTTCATTAAAAAAAGTTAGACTTGCAGTGAGTCAAAGCTACTCGTGTTGTGAGTGAACTGTTCACTGTTCTCTGTAAAGTTTATTTCAAGATGACAACAGCAGTAATCTGACTGACTGCTGTGAATACCATGAGTTAAATAATCTGCCAATCACTTGCACAGTTCCACAATAAATGTTAATTTGTGAAATTTTAAGTAAAATAATTCAAAAAGATTAGAAACATAAGATTTGGACCTAGATTTCAAAGCTCTCTTAGCGCTAAGGTAGTTGAAGGTGTATGCATGGCACTTACAACTATCTTAGCGTTGCGATAGCTTCAAAAATCTAGGCCCAGGTTCATAGTGAACACTTCCAAACATGGAATAATGCTGTGTTAGGCATTAAAGAAGAAACACAAATCATGCATTGGAAGTGGTCATAGGAATGGATCACTGTCTGCTCTGGTCATGGAACTGTTCAAAAAGTCCTGGATGTTACGATACCCCAATACATCATACACATACTTGATAAGAAACTCTCCAGTCTCCAGCTTTCTAGCCTTTTTCACAAAAGTGTTCCAGCAAATGCTTGCATCAGGCAATCAACCCTTTGTTCTGAAAGATAACTGACTGATGAAGCTGAAACGTGAAGATGCTCAGCGCGGTTAGGGCTGTCATTTGTTTCTGTTGTGATTTCATCCTTTGTATAGTTTTTGAAATGGAAGTGTCCTGCAGGTTTTGGGAAGATGGAAAGGTGGAGTTTTGTTAAAAGAGAAAGCCATCAGGAAGCCAGAGTCTCATCCTTCATGGATGTTTTAGTCTCCTTTGATTGCAGTCGGAAAGAAATGCAGTGCACTGTTGATTAAAAACTGGAACCACCTGCTCTGGAGTTGTTAACTTGTTTTGGTTGACCATTCAACTGTTGGAACAACACATTGTAATTTTCTGTTCTTATCATAAATAGTTATGTTTTGGACCCAAATCACAATGCTACTTTTTACATACACATGGTTATATCCACTTGTCATGACTTAAAGTCATAGTAAAGGAATCAAACTGACTTCAGTTTTATCTAACAAATTGAAATGTTTGTTGAGAAATGGAAATAGGAATGCCATGTTATGTCGAATTTATTTTGGTCCACAAATTTGAATGTTCAGCCATGGATCCTCAAACGGATTGGAGATCAAAGTTTAGTCTCATTAATACAACCTTCTTAAAACAGATTAAATTTACCTCTTACCAGTGTGTGAAGGTCACTGATGAGCATCTATGGGTCATCCACACATGCAAACACTCAACCTTGCCATCATGAAGCTACTTAATGATTGCAGGCAGTCACTTGATTGATTGGGCAATGGATCCTGCTTCCGCATGTATAGACATTCAACTATGCTTCCAGTCATTGGTCTGCTCAACATGAACACTTAACCATTGATGTGAACACTCAAATAATGATGTAAACACTCAACCACTCAACCTGCCACCCACTCAAACACTGGCCAAAACACTCCTTCACTCAACCTACCACCCACTCAACCACTCAACCTGCCACCCACTCGACCACTGACAAGAACACTTAACTGTGATGTGAACACTCAACCTCAACCTCTGCTGTGAACACTCAACCTCAACCTCTGCTGTGAACAATCAACCTCTGCTGTGAACACTCAACCTCAACCTCTGCTGTGAACACTCAGCCACTCAACCTACACCCCGCTCAACCACTGAGATGAACACTCAACCTCTTATTTGAGCGCATCCACTGGTGGGAACATTCAGCCACTCAACCTACTCCCACTCAACCACTGACAAGAACACTCAACCACTCACCCACCCTTTTGTCCACTCTATCTTCCTCTCAGTCACTCCCTATCTTGTACCACTTTATACAGAAATGTGGTAAACATCAGTTCAGACACTGTTACCATGTAAGTTAGGTACATGACATTGCCCCACCTTATTAGAGTGTACAGATCTGTTACACAGTAAACTGATTTCATGACAGAAATGTCTGATTGTATTTATCCTTAAATTATTCGCTATTTTCCAAGGGAAAAATGAATCAAACATGAAAATATTCTTTTTGAAATTTCATAGACTGAAATAACATGAACAGACTGAGAAATAATGCAAATGATACCCAGTAACCATTACAGAACTGAGATAACACCATTGCTAAGATAATATGATGGTGTGCCGGAAGAATTGCAATGATCCACAAAATCAATTTCATTTAGATTTACATAATAGCATCCCGACAACATTTCCTACAAATGTAGATTTATATGTCTGACAGAAACAAATAACCAGTTTGATATTCGTTGGTCTTTCATATGCAAGATTTAGGTTATATTTGTCGATGTATCAAGCCCAGCTCTCTCAGGATAAGACTACAGATTTTGTACTAGAGTTGTTATTCCTGTTATCATTATTTCTTACAAAATATAAATCCAGTCTAGATGATATTTAAAAAAAAAGACTTCCAGAAAGAGGACATATCATTTGGCTTGATGAACACATGAGCATTCTGCCTAGCAAGAGTTCTTTCTGCTTGAGCTCAAAATGATTTGACACAGTGTCCGAATTCCGAATTTCAAATCTAATTTGATTCTTCCTGAAAGTGATTGAGTTTCTATGATGGCAAGTCCTTATCACCAAAGCCATAAGTTGAAGCCAATACAAACTAATTGAGCTGCGTTTTTCTCGTCAGCAACAAGGCAATTGTCTTCATCAATTTTTAATCAATTATTTTTGTGTAAACACACCCCTGCCCCCGATGATACGAACCCCCAAGTCCTTCAGTCATTTGCCTTGGTGATCAAACAATTCTTGTAACCCTCCAGAACACATGGCAATGTTAGAAATTGAGTAAAACGCTAACAAGGGAGAGACTGACTGTTTGATTTGTTCATAACCGAGTAATCGTCCTGCGTTATGGATTAGTATATCTCTCCCTGTACCAGAGTGGATGCGGACGTATCCACTGACGAGTCTGATTTTTGGAGTGTCCCAGCGTTTATAGTTTACGTTTGTAGCCCTTCGAGACAATCCAAGATGGCTGACTTTTTGTATTGCAGAGTTATTGTGTGTCGTCTGCTTTCATAGTGGCTTATATCGTGATGGAAGAGAGATTACTGTTTAATCAATCTGGCACAGTGTTGGCTAGGCCATGAGCATAACATCTGCTACGCTGCCACTATCAGAGGATTTAGTTGTAGAAGTTGCCAGCGGGATGTGACAGTGGATATTTTGTCGTTGTGGGTCTTGCTTGACATCGATTGTGTCTTGATGACAGGATGGCGGAATGTTTAAGGTGGTATAGATTTTTTTTCTCCTTTTCCATAGCACTGTAATTCCATTGTATAATTTTTTGTGCAAGGCATGTTTGAGTTCTATCCAAGTTGATCACCAGATTTGTCATGTAATGCTCACTTTTATGTTTTCATTTACACTTCAAAGAGTTCTGCAATTTCCGAGGTTAAACATTATGAAATTTTAACACTTATTGAAGTTTTCAAGAAATGTATCAGATTTCTGTAAATGGTTTGCACTGGAAAGCCAACTGAAAACCACAAGTTTCATATAACAAAAGCAATCAAGTTGTCTGATTCCTATCTCAGTGAGTCTTTATACAGTTTCCTTTGGCTCTTATAAACTTGAAACCGCAAAACTATCACTTCTGTTACCACCTGAGGCTTTACACTGCTAAATCATAAACTCTCAACATTTTTAAAAAATAGAATATGATAAAAAAAATTATATTCATAATCACAATATGCACTTGAGCTTTGAAGAAATGATCTTTTTGTTTCCAATAAGACTTGGTATTTTCCAAAGGAAGTGCTGATGCATCTTAAAACAATCCAGTGACCATGCTATACATGAACAGATTTAAATCTGTGCTGTTTTTTAAATTTTGTCAAGATATCAGTGTGGAGTACTTTGGTAAAAATGGAAGTGTATTTTAACGTGAAGTGTTCTTGATGGCCTCTTAGAATAAACTGAACATTGATCACTGCAATGTGTTGTACACATCTTCAGTAGTGTACAGTTATTTACATTAGGCTTTATATACACGTACAGGTTGAAACTGGGGAAACGATGTTCACTAACTTCATGTATTTCATGTTTTTTCTTGTTCTGTTGGGGAATTTTTCACATGAAGAAAACATGAAGACATATAGGAGTCAAATGTCATTTGAAAGAAAACTGAATTATTCATGCAAGTCTTACACTCAAACATAGGTGTAAATTTGATGCTTTGGAGCTGATATTCAAATTCAAAATGTCGCCCAAATAACTTGGCTCATGGAATACAGGCATTGATTTTCATATTGATCATAGATTGTGGTGGATTATATTTGTTGAGCTCATTGTTTATCAATATTCCTAATTAGGGGAGTTGATTGCACTATGTTTGTTGATATAAATACTTGGCCTCATGTTAAGTTGTGTAGTGTTGTGCATTTTTTATCAAGTTGGTGAAATATGTCATCACTAGTTCCCCATTCCTTCAACATCATCAGTCTTTCATTAAGTGTATAAACTCCCCATTATTAATTCTTCTCCATGAAACGATCTCAATATTTAGGTTATGTCTCATCATTGCTGTTGGCTAGGTTTTAAATATAAATGGTTGAACGTGACAAGTTTTGTCTCTATTGACAAGTCTTTATGAGAAGTACTTCAGCGATTCACTCATTCTATATAGAACAGCAAGTCGACTCTAATCCAGACTTGTATTAATTGCAAGTCAGTGTGAATTATTTATTCGGGACACTATTCCCTTCTATTGTTCACATAAATCCTGGTTAAATGCATCATTGCAAATTTTGACACCATCTCTATATGGCTTATCACTCAGGCTTACTCAGAGACCGGATGAACTCCCTGGGGAGAGTTTATAATGTCATCACTGATCTGACACCTTCCAAATCTAGGCCACATTCTGGTTCCGATAATTCCCTAGTTAAGAGGAATGTAGTGAAATGCTATTCCTCTGTGATGGGATAAAGTTTTAGATAAGGATTATCATGCATGTATCATGCAGGCGACGCAGCCAAACAAGCAGGCAGTGTGAAATGTATTGATCAGGTCTGACCGGGGATGGAGTTGTCCTTCAAGTGCTTGATTGTGGTAGTCATGTTCTCAAGGTGCATGGATAGATGTGTATTTCATTCAAGTGACAAAGGGTACCCTTTGCTTTGAAGGATGTTTGTGCTCATTGTTTATGAAGATTCGGCAAAAATAACAGGAGTACTTTTGAAACATCAATGAACTTCATTTCGACTTTTCATCATTAATTTGATGAGTTGAAGTAACAGACACACACACTCACTCACTCACTCACTCACTCACTCACTCACTCACTCACTCACTCACTCACTCACTCACTCACTCACTCACTCACTCTGTTTCTATACTTATTTCTATTCACAGAATTTATTTATGTACCATTCCTGATGTTTTGGTCTCATTTTCCTCAGGAACATGTTCTTATATTTTTTCTGTATTTGTATGACTTGACTATACGTGTAAAAACTTTCCTCAGCTGAATGGTTTGGCTTCTTAGTAATTCCCAAATGGTTGATTTGGTAAATGAAATCATCTCCATTGAAAAATACCTAATTTTCTAAATTGGGTTGTGTAACTGTGTGCTTTATAACAGAGTGCTAATTTAATACTAAATCATTGCCTTTGTGAAATTCCATTCAAACCTCTCACTTACACAACACACAAACTTTGAAATATCAGCTGATACCTTCAGTCTATACACAAAGAGTACCTTTAAATGGAAATCCCCCTGAGTTTTGACTCCAGATTGTTCAATGGTCAGTTAGTCTATGGTCAGCATCAGCAATCAGCTGGCTTGATGTCTGAGTGCAAGTCACCATTGGCTTCATTAGTGTATCTGCCTTCAGGGTGCTCATGGGTGCTTTACAATTCCAAAGACTGAACTCCCATGGATTGCAATCACTACTGAGAATGTTGTGCATTGCTGCAGGCCATGTTGTAGTAGTAGTAGTAGTAGTAGTGGCCGTAGATGTGATCACCTGATGGAAAGGTCAAAATTGTTTTTTTCAAAATTCATTATGAAACAGCAGGAGATGAGATTATATAGTTTCCTGGGCTAATGGACATTCTCTAGTGCTATACTTGTCCATGTTGTCCTGCTGGGATAGGCTTGCTCATGCCAACTGATTGTAGGGATGCGGGACAGATTTCTGATAATGCTTTAACATGCTGTCCTGCAGGTATATGCTTTGTCATCCTATCCAGCAGTTACAGGCTTTGTCATGCAAACCTGCAGGTACAGGCTTTGTCATCCTATCCAGCAGTTACAGGCTTTGTCATGCAAACCTGCAGTTACAGGCTTTGTCATGCAAACCTGCAGGTACAGGCTTTGTCATCCTATCCAGCAGTTACAGGCTTTGTCATGCAAACCTGCAGGTACAGGGTTTGTCATGCAAACCTGCAGGTACAGGCTTTGTCATCCTATCCAGCAGTTACAGGCTTTGTCATGCAAACCTGCAGGTACAGGCTTTGTCATGCTATCCTAAATCCTGCTGGTACATACTTTCTCATTTCAACCTGCTAGTATAGGTGGTTTCATGTCCACGTACATGGACATATGGTCACCATGGTCAACCAGGTGGCATATGTGTGTTCACCATGGTCAACCAGGTGGCATATGTGTGTTCACCTTGGTCAACCAGGTGGCATATGTGTGTTCACCTTGGTCAACCTGGTGGCATATGTGTGTTCACCTTGGTCAACCAGGGGGCATATGTGTGTTCACCTTGGTCAACCAGGTGGCATATGTGTGTTCACCTTGGTCAACCAGGTGGCATATGTGTGTTCACCATGGTCAACCAGGTGGCATATGTGTGTTCACCTTGGTCAACCAGGTGGCATATGTGTGTTCACCTTGGTCAACCAGGTGGCATATGTGTGTTCACCTTGGTCAACCAGGGGGCATATGTGTGTTCACCTTGGTCAACCAGGTGGCATATGTGTGTTCACCTTGGTCAACCAGGTGGCATATGTGTGTTCACCTTGGTCAACCAGGGGGCATATGTGTGTTCACCTTGGTCAACCAGGTGGCATATGTGTGTTCACCATGGTCAACCTGGTGGTAGATGTGTGTTCATCATGGTCAACCCTGATGAATACAGTTCTACAGTGACATTGGGGCAGTGGGTAGCCCTGTAGTGAAAGTGTTCTTTCAGCATGTCAAAGACCCAGGTTCAATTCCGCACATGACCACAAGGTGTGAAGCAGATTTCTGGTGTCCCTTGATGTGATATTGATAGAATATTGCTAAAAGTGGCATAAAACAATGGTTACTCACTATAATGGTCTCACCTTCTGATGCACATGAGTGTGTCCTCATGCTACCCAACACAACAGATAGAAGGGACATTTGTACCTCTTCTCCAACCACTGAACCTGACTATTGACATATCCTGACTAAATCTGATTACAACACTGCCTCAAGATACTATACATCAAACTAATCAAACCTTATTGATACAAACCAACATCAAAGCCGGCTAGATTTGACCATTAGTGTCATATTTACAGGATTGGTGTTGTTATCTGAGGACTCAGTAGATCCACATCCTTCTCTCAGGCTACTTTCGACTTGATGGTAGGGTATCATCACACTGAGTCTTGAGGCAACCGGTGTCTGGATAGCTGTACATATCCTTCTCTAGTAGCTTGCATTAAACCAGATAGATAATATGATGCCAGTAGTCCCCCATAATTTCCATCAGTTTATTGCTTGGCATCCATAAGCCTGTGATATGCACTTGCCAGAAGCCATATTTGAGGTCATTAGAAGTATGAAAAATAATCTGGCATTTCCGGAATCCCACCACTTTTCTTGATAAATGCTTTATTTGTCTGGGGTAAAGGATATTGTAATTAATGCCTTCCAAATGTTTGATCCTAATGCTCAGGGATTGCTGTTATAAACAGTAAAGAATAAGACTGTTTTCAAATTGTTTCGGATTTGTGGGCTTTACATGTACCACAACTGTTAAAACTTTCAAAATTTTGGGAAATCAGTCTTTTGGTCTCTTAGCAGAGAAACGGAATTGTCAACAGTTTGCATGCATGTGAAAGTGTGGATTGTGTGTTTTAGTGTGGATTGTGTGTTCACAATGTCTGACAGGACTTGCAGATATCATAAAACTGAGATGACATTTTTTCAAGCTTGCATGGAATAGTTTGAATATTGCTGACTTTGGCATCAGGCACCTTGTACTTACTTGCTTATGTAACATGAACCAGAAACTTCATGACTTAATGTCAGTGAGGTGAAATCGGCAATTAACTATCCTCTCATGCCAACGGTCCATGTTATGTTAAATAAACTGGAGTCAAATGCACATAACAGGATAGAAAACTGTCACGACTTGAACCTGAAGTAGTATTTCACAACAGTCCAGATAATGAATCACTGCTGTCTATGTCATGAAGGAATTTCGCATTTAATGTGCCATGTTTCATCACTTGCTGGCTATTTGGTGTTAGCAAAGGATATAGTCACACTAGCAATGGATGTAATGCATGCTCTGAAATAATTCTTTATCGATTCCCACTTTTCACTAAGCTTGTCTGAGGCTAACTGCAGAGGATGGACACTTACAGTTGGTGATAGCACCACTCTCACAGCTTTAATTGTGGAAATTGCCGGCCTGTTTCCTTCGTGTCTTTACTCCAACTTCCCCTGTACCAATTTTAGACTTATTTGCAGAAGAGCTAAATCAAACTCACCCTATCAGTAGTTTGAATTATTTATTCTTTCTTAATTGATATTTTTTAAAGTGCTTAAAGATTTTTTGATGGTATAAGATGTTCAGTTGGTGTATTCCCTGGCCAGCTTTTGTGGAAGATGTTATTGTCCAAATGATCTATTTTTTCTTCCATTTCACATATTCTAAAATAAATGTGTCTGGGGATTATTTTCTCTTTAGGCAGCCCTCTGTGGAGATGGTGGAATAGATGGATCCCAGCATTCCCTAGGGAGTGAAGAGATTATTACATGAGATCCTTCGGAAACTAATGTAGTGAAATGCGTGTCAGAGGGGTTTCATAGACATGAACTCTTATATAACAGGATTAAAATCTGTAGGATACTCGCTAAAATGTAATGATTTCTTCAATATCCACAACTTTTTTGCCCCATTGTGGTTTCTGGTTAGGTCTGAAGTAGTATGTGAGTGAGTATGATTTTATGCCACTGGTAGCAACATACCAGCAATATCACTGCAGGGGACACTTCAGAAATTTGCTTTCCCTTGTACCCATGTGACATATTTAAGTTGGAACGGCAAGCAGACACTTTCACCATCAGGCTACCCTAATGGCCCGAAGGTCTCCTGTGACCCATGAGTAGGCCCTCAGCAACCCAATTGCTTGCCATGAAAGCTGACTACGCTTGTCGTAAGTGGCAACTAATGGGATTGGCTGGTCAGGCTCACTGACTTGGTTGACATATGTCATCAGTTCCCAGTTGCGCAGATTGATGCTCATGCTGTTGATCACTGGATTGAATTGTGCAGATTCAATTATTTACAAACCACTTCCATATAGCTGGAACATTGCTGAGTGTGGCATAAAACTAAACCCACTCACTCACTCATTCATAGGCCTCCTGTGACATAAGATTTGTGTAAATAAACCAAGCCAGCTATTCTCAAAACGTTCTTAGTCGTACAAACTACTTAGGTCCATTCTTATCACACTGGCTACAATCAAAGTTAAGAACATTTCGAGAATAAGGGCCCAGATCATCAGGCTCTTGACTTGGTTGATATCATGGTATCCTACCAATGGCTTGGAAAAAATGCTCATGATATCAATCATTTGGTTGCCTGGTCCAGTCATGACTGTACTGGGTTTAAGGCTCTTTTAACAAAGTTTAAATACTTTATGATTGATTGTTACTGATGTACATGAGCACAATCTCTCATTTAACATTCTTGACACAAGCCTAATATGCAGAGACATCACTGTACTTTACTGCATACAGCTTTCTTCATTTAATCTTTTAAAAAAAACACATCCATATTGCAGCATGTTATTTCTGGGAAGATATTTTCTAAGTAAAGTAAAAATTCTAGTAATGATTGAATGTTTACATTCATAATCACATGGGCACAATGTGTAAAGCCCATTTCTTGTGTCTCCCTGCATTGATATTGCTGGAATGTTGTTAAAAGCGGCATAAAACTAAACTCACTCACATTCACTCACTATATTCATAAAATCTATACTGATACATTGTGCAGCAAAGTCACCTTTTTTAAGGTTGACATCTCTATCTGACAGTCTGGCATCTGGGTCTTGGTAATAGCATTCTTGTAAGCGCTAAGATCCTCGTGTCTACTTTTTCTGTCTCAAGCACCTCAAGATGGTGTGAATTTCACTAATCGAAGTGACACCGTCAACACACATTACAAACTATCCAGGGGTCATTCAGGAAGGTGATAGCAAGACGCTTTTTCTGAAATTGAGATTGTGGTTAAGATTTTTTTCTCAAACTTGAATTCCATAGCTTTCAGTCTGTCCTTTTGCCTGCGATCATGTTTCTTCCTCTTGTTGATTTCAATGTAAAATTATAGAGTGCACATGACGACTGATAATAGCATCGTCAGACCTCCCGACTCTGTTGTCAAGTCCACAAGGAGGCAAGGGTGATGAGGTTTCTTCTGTCTGTGGGTGTGGAAATGCCAAAACAGTTTGTAGGCAGCTTTGGCACTTTGTTTAATTACCCTATCAATACAGCCATTGGTGGTGCCAAAACAGATGAAAAGAAGATGATGAGTTAAAAAATATTTTGTAAAAGTTTAAAGTACACAACCTCAGTGGAGATGCTGAAATGCTTTTTTCAAACTTGAATAATTGTTTTGCCTTTTCATGTGTGTGTGACAGATTCCACTGCCAACAGGATATGCTCACCTTTTTACAAATCATCTGGTTTTGTCACTATTTGAAGTGACATGTCTTAACACTATGAGTCACAAACTGCTCTTAGCAGAGATTTCATATTGATATATGACTCATGAACATCTGGATTAGATTTGATCTTCAGCAACCAATGCTTGTTGTAGGAGCAGTCAATGGAATCAGGTTGTCAGACTCAGTAACTTGGTTGACACAGGTCATCGTATCCCAATTAGGTAGATTGATGCTCATGTTGTTGACCACTGGATTGTCTGGTCCACATCTTGAGGTAAACAGAAACACGTTTCTTTTTCATATGGAAAGTGTTCTGTTGCTTTTGTTGATTTTGTGATACCTTAACAGAATCCTAAACTATAATTTCTTTGTTGCAAATCTGCTCAGATTGTTTTAATTTATTGTTACTTTATGAATAGTGCTTGTTACTTTATGAATAGTAAACAATCAGTGCTTTAAGCAGATGTAACTGATCTTTTTCAGTTTTCTGATCTTAAACTAATAGATCGATTTTACACAAATGAAATTTAAAACATAAAGCTACTCATTTCTTAATTTTTATTTTGTTCATTAATTTGATTCTTATGATATACAAACCGACAAATATGGATGCATGGCATTGATATTCTTTTGACAAGTTTAGACCAGTTATAAAACACTTTGAAATTAGATTCATTGAGTGTTAAGTACCTGATTCTGCAGAACAGTCCATGCAGACACAGAACAAAATATCAGCCTCAAAGCTACAGGCTTGATGTAACTGTTTTGTTTAGTAATGGTGACGTTATGCTAATCCTCGACTCCTGGCCCAATGTAGTCGTCTAGATCATCAGGACCTGTGACCTGAGGACCATGTTTCATTGATGTTTGTCAGTCTTTTATGAACCATGTTAACAAATTCTCACTGGAGTATACAGCTCGCTCACTGCAGTGTTTTGATAATGCAAGCCTCTGTGCATGAAAGGTATATGAGAGACTTGGGATCTCTGTCTCTTTGGATTCTCGCAACAGATGAACCACCGATTCATGGTCTAATTTGCCTGTCAGGATAATTTTATTGAGTGAGTCCATATCTTCAAAAGCATTTTGTTAAAATTGTGTTTGTTGTCCTAGGCATATGTTTCAGAGTACAAATCCTTTGGTAATCAAGTATTAAATTGCTAAAAATTGTTATGGTTCTGCAAGACCGTGTTCTTGAAGCTAAATACCAGTGTTAGAAGAAAATGATGACCGTCAAAGGTCATAGTATTATACTGGAGAAGTTAGTTGAACCTTTGCCTGAGATGGTTGAGGGTACATATCTGTCACTAGTGTCAAGAGCCAAGGTGCGATTAGGACCTTGATATCATTAATAACATACTCAAATGGTCCTTATCTTGCAGAAATGGCCATGTTGTGGCACATTCTACAAATTGTAGTTTCTTTTTATTTACGGCATAATCTATCAACTCCAAAACCAGGCCATTTGGATCTGGTGTCTTGTCCCTGGTGAGATGGCACCGGTCGTTTACCATTATCAGCCGAGTCCGGTACAGATGGGACACCTTAGTGGACAATGGCTCCTGCTGTGGGTATTGATTTTCCAAATCATCCCAGGTTTTAATTTGTACACCGGGACACCTTCAAAGCCTTTGAGTTCTTGGACTGCAATGCTGTACTGGTGATGCTCATCTGATGAGCACTCATCAGGAATAGTGCATAATGGTCATTAAACTCTGCCTCGTTGTCACATGGAGGCAAAGAGTGATGCTTAAAACTGGACTGTTTTACCCAATCATCGTTCTGACGCTTGAATTAAAGGAATAGGAACTTCCAATTTTGCAATAATGGCTTTATCTTTCAGTACTCAAGATGCTTATTCTTTCAGTAGACATCAAATAGAGAGGAAATTTGCATTTGATGTATAAAAGCTGCCATTGAAAACAGCAATCCGGTAGATGTGTTTTTTGAAGGACAGAGACTTGAGACCTTTTGATCAGAATTGCATTATAGGGAATTGAATTCTCAAGCACTGAAATAAAAAACTGAACCAGGCACAGAAGGCTTGAGTAGCTTATTTATTCCGTAGTAGGTTACCAGGATCATAAATGATTGTATTTTATTTTTGGACAGAAATATTGGCAACAGAGAATATCAAATAACCCATTCACTGTCAACTTGGAATTTAGGTTCAGAACAGTTGCGATATTCTTCTTGATAAAAACAAGTTGTCTCCCTGCCCTCCTATACATAGCCAGGAATACCTTGATACAAGCATAATTCCTTGGACAGGCAGTATTCTGGTTTCTGGAAGTCTCTGTGCTCTATATATGCAAGTGACATTTAGAGTAGGGACAAAAACTGTTGTTCCTTCCATTAACTATGCAGGCAGAATGGTCTTTCAGAGCAATTTAGACTCTGGTCTTTGAGACATTGCACCTATCACCAATGATAAATAGTCTTTTTGATGACAGGAAAGAATAATGGCCTTGGTTTTGTATCTAATGTGCTTACCAAGTTTTGGAATTGTTGAAGCTGCTCACCATAAAAGTTTTCAACTTTCTTACTTTGAGTCTTTACATGAATTCTAAGTGCATGGTATAACTATCTTAAATCCCCAAAGAAAATCATTACTTTTCAGAATTCCTTTATTTTTTGCACCTTGTAATCTTAAGAAATGTATTTAGTGAAAGAGTATCTGTGAGTTATAAATATACTTAAACTATATGCATAATGTGTTTAGAGTACCTGCGATTCTCCCATGTTGAGGAGCTGTGCTACTCTTCTTGTGTGTTCTTTCAGTCTGTCATCTATGTATGTCCATAGGATAATTCTGGATTATGATTTTTGATAATTGCAACTTGATACATCTTCCACACCCATCCATCCATCTCTCCATCCATCCAATCAGTGGTAAATAGATAATTGCAACTTTATACATATTCCATCCATCCATCCGTCCGTCCATGCATCCATCCATCTGTCCATCCATCCAATCAGTGGTATATAGATAATTGCGACTTGATACATATGCCACATCTGTCCATCCATCCGTCCATCCATCCATGCAGCCAGCCAGCCAGCCACTACTGTATCTAGTGCTAGTATGGATGTCTGTCATCAACTTGCTCATGTTTGAAAAAGTTTGAATTTGGCTTTCTGAACTGCTTCAACATTACATCAACACGCCTGATTCACTTCAACTAACATTCTTCCCCAATGCTGACTTCACTGTCAACAACAGTCAACTTACCCTTCATGTCAAGCAATATTCCAAATGCTCCTGTCTTTAGTGTTTACATGTTGCAACTTCTGAGGCACAGTCAGGCAGTATCTTTTTGCCAGGGTTTCAAAGATTGTCAGAAGTCGTCTTGATCAGAAGTTGTCAGTCAGTGTTACTAATTCAAGGGCTCAATGAAACTTTCAAAGAGCTTCTATAGAAGACATCGTGCAGTGGACATTTTAACATTGGATGCATCAGTGACAAAAATGATGACACAGGTTACATTCCCCTTTTTGCGAACACCCGATGTCATCACTGTTTTGATAGTGATCATAAACAGTCATGTTCCAGATATAATCAGAATTGTACAACTGACCCTGTGCTCATAGATTTCCTGTGGATGTGGAAATGGTTTTATGACTTTTATTGAGTATGGTATTGAGATATGCTTTACAGTAAATATGATTACTGATAAGAAAGAAAGCCCATGAATTATTTTTTTTCCTTGAGAAATAAGATGATAGTACCCTGTATCAATGGCGTCAATTCCACTAAAACCCTTGGGAACTTTCAACCATAATTCATCGGGGATCATTAGTTTTTCTCATAAAGAGGAAACTGATAGTTCAGCATTTTGACATTGATCTAGTCACTGTTTATGTACTGTTATGGACACAAGTGATCCATTGCTTACTGTAGATCAAAGAGAATCAAGTTTGATGGCCATCAAATGTGTTTGAAGGCAAAACATTTTGTGGCGCTTAAAGAAATATTGTGTAAATTATATTAGATACAGTATGAAAGTATATCAGATGCACAATGCCAACAGATGGTCTCAGAGAGAGAATATTGAACATCACTTCATTACACGAAAGTAATCAACAGATTGAAGACCGATCCTTAATTTTTATTCCCGTGATTGAGGATGTTTTGTCATTAAATTTGTGTTGCCATGAACTTTTTTTTCAAAAATACAAACAAACAATATGTTTTTGTAAAACCTGATTCACTGATACAAAGTGGAAATTGGCAGAATTATCATAGCATACACAAAAAAACATAACAGATTAGTCTGGGATGACATGCTATATCTATTCATCTGTAAAAAATCGCTAGTAAGTCATGTCATGAGTACATAGATAATGGGTGCCACTGTCCAAGTAGCAGATTACTGCTTGATCAGGGTAATCTGTACTACCTTTAGGCAGATGCAAAGGACCCCTAAGAAATAAAGCATGAGAGATACAAATCAAAGAAATATTCAGTTTCCATCCAATGGCCCTTGTTATGCCTTTCTCAGATGGCTCATTTGTGTGAGTTATCTGGAGAATATTGTCTTAACAACAAATATTAACAATGTAAACTTGTTCTGATCCATAGGTAAATGAGTCGGTTGCCATGGCAGTGTCTAGATGAAGATCGTTACAAGGGTTTAAGTATGGTTATTTTGTTAGGAACAGTTTTGGCAATATTGGTAGTTCATTTCTGAATTGCGGACCAGCATGTTGGGACGTTCTGTCTTGCAGCATTACTCATCTTTTGTGTGAGTAGTGTTTATGGAATTATGGAGACTTTGGCAAATCTGTTTGGCATAGTTATGATTAGATGCTTTTTCTTTGTTCAATATTTTACTGTTTGTCTTTGACTGATCAACAGTCTGCAATGATATAAAGGTTATCTGTCTCTGAATATGTCGGACATAGTTACTTTGCAAAATTGTGTTGGATCCAACTAAATCCATGATCATTTATGTTATCATAGGTCAAACTAGTTCACTACCGTTAATGTTCATAACGAGCTGTAAATCACTTTTGGTAAACCGATTATCTGTTCATTGTTTTTACTGGGCATGATTCCTTTCTGATGACTCAAGGGCTCATTTCATCTTATTTACAGTGGTATAATTGCTTTTGTTTATCACCCAATTATTCTGTGATTGTTAATGACTGTGCAAACAGTTACTTATTTCCACATCACCAGCTGACAACAGCATGCATTTTCCATGTTAGCATTGATTTTAAGAAAGAAAAATGTGATATGACAGAAATTCTCAATCAAAATATCCCGTTACCTTAAGTAGAACATGACATTATTTAAATTTTCATACATTACATGTCAAAGACAGGGCAAGTTCTCTGATGATGTACATGGATGACTGTGTATTTATAACCCGTGAAGGTCCTGGGGTAGAACAGGCCTTCAGCAACCCATGCTTGCCACAAAAGGTGACTATGCTTGTCGTAAGAGGCGACTAACAGGATCAGGTGGTCAGGCTCACTGACTTGGTTGACACTCATTGGTTGCGCAGAGCGATGCTCATGTTGTTGATGACTGGATTGTCTGGTCCAGACTTGATTATTTACAAACCGCCATCATATAGCTGGAATATTGCTGAGTGCGGCGTAAAACTAAACTCACTCACTCACTCACTCACTCACTCACTGTGTACTCATGAAAGTACAAGTGTTCCTATTTTTCTTTCCAGATTTTTATCCTCAAAGCAATGCAAATGCTGTAAAGAAACACGGAAAAGAGTACGAAATATTTTTGTGTGTTACCTTATTTGTTTCACTCAGTATATTGGCTTGTGTAAATTGACAAACTGTCTTTAGTGTAATGGATTAGAATAAAGGCAATGTGTTTGCTTGCCGGGCCAATACTCAGGTTTGATTCCTCTCATGGATGCAGTTTTTTAGTTCAATTTCTGGTCTGACAGATTTTCTTATCATTGGAATATTTCTGTAATCATCACAAAACCAAACGCTCACTCAACTGTCTTAAATCTGAAATAACTTGTTTAAAGTACATTGAATTAATCCAGATGAACTACAGAACTTCATGGTACTACAATTTGCAATTATCTAATTTTGCAATTCACAAATTGCTTTAAACAGTTTTATCTCAAACAATTCTTGTTGAATTACTGTCATGTTTGGACTTACTTGATTTTAAACTCAAAATATGGAAAGTTTTCATCCATAATAGGATCATGAAGATCAATATTTTTGTATCAAAATAAGATTGAAAGAATTATTAGAAAATTATTCTGATTTTCTACGCACATCATACAGGTCAGTTTTTTGTGTTACAAAATCTGAATTAACAGACTATTAAGAAAGTTATTTGCTTTCCTCTGTTAAATGGTTCTGATGTTAATGACGCAGAACAAATCTGTAAATGTCTAAATTATCTGTTGATGGGATGAAAACCTCGGAGACATTATCAATGTTTTGTATTTAAAAAAACAACATTTTTTATATTTTGTGATGCAGAAGGATATTGATTTTGACATTTCAATCACGTCCTTTGCCTAATAGTGTTGCTTTACGTGATTGTAACAGATTGACACAAAACACATACAGGTTAATTTGTCGATATGTTTGTACTGCCATATACAAAATCCTCTAACTTCAAAAGCAAAATGGCGCCAAGCACACAACCTTAAATATGCTCTTGGATCTCACTGCCTTCCCCTTGTATTTATTCCATTGGCACTTTATGGATTTTCCCATTTGTTTTCATTGGAGTAAGACTTATCGTAACTCAGTGATTGATCAGGCAGTGTTAGATATTGATTTTGATTTGTCAACCTTTAGGAAAATATTTCCTCTCTCCCCTCAATAACCTGCCTGCTGAGGATTAGCATGGTGTGGACAACATGGGAATCTGTCTCCTTATGTTGCAGAGCATGCTTTTTAGGATTAATATCCTTATATAAATTGTGGATTTGGGGAAGTTTTATTTCCAGTTTTAGCTGACGGAGTGAGGGTTTGGAGAATCGTTTAATTTCTGTGACTCCCAGTGAAGTCTCTGACTAAAATATTGTTCCATTCCCTGTATGTTCAATCTGTTAGCAGTGAAAACATACCGCTCATTTTCACATTAAACAAAAAAGTAAATCAAATACAGTGAAATTAAGTGTGTGAATCTCATAATTTTATCTTGACAAATGAACATTTAAATTTCAGAATTGTATTCAAAGTAGACAAAAGTTGTTAAACAAATGATCACAGTATCTAATTGCTATTATTTGTTCATATTACAAGGGGGTATGCGCTTTAAATGGAATGATGATAACAAGTACGGTTGGTCTAAGTTAACACTCATTACATACCACACAGGCATTTGTGTCACTGTTCCAACTACTGCACTTACCTCTTGTAATACAAACCAGTTTGAATTTATGATTGGTTGTTAAAAACGCTTTATCTTGAGTTGAATAAAATTCTGAGTTCTAAATGTTCATTTGTGAAGGTAAAATTAACATATCTTATGTGAAAAATGCTGCCTTAGCTGATTTAGATTAAATGTGTGTATGATTAAATGAGTGTATGATAATGTATTGGAATGTGATTGGATGAATTTATTGTTATTCAGTTGAACACCTAAAAGAATATTGTATTGGAAACATCTCTGCATACCTAGAATTTGATGAACTTTGTTACATATTTTATAAGATTATTATTGATTCTATTTGCATCATGCGCATATTATTTTTGCATTATATTGATAAATGAATAATAATGACTTTGTTATTTTTACGCATTTTCTTGAAGCTGTTTGGCTGTACCATGTGACAAAACAGGAACTGAGTGAGGGTTACTTTGATAACAAGTTGGTACTCTCCTTATGCAATATAAGACTATGAATCTTGAACGTAAAGTATTTCTGTAAAGTAATCAGGCACTACTCTGTCAATAAAAGACTGACTGACACGTTAGGGATTTCCACAGACCTTTTCATCTGGTTGTCCTTGTACAAGAATTTATACAGCGTCACACCACCATTTTGAGAAGTTTTTTCATCGGCGACCACATTCCAACCAGCCTCAAAGAAATTGGTGCAGAAAAGTTGACATTCAGCGTTTAGAATCGATGCTTTTATTGTCTTAGGAATAGCTTTGACATTTGGATGTATCCGTTGTTCCTTGTCATGTCTTAAGCACTCGGATAGCATCTGTTGAGAGAATGGAGATTACGTGATTAGAGGTGAGGGTAGTCAGTAGGCAATTACTAATGCAATTTCTAACTCATCCTTTCTGACAGTGGATGTATCATCTATCTGATGCTGAGTCAAGGGAGATGTTGATGACAGTGTTTTCAGGGAAATACATGACAAGCTGCTTCAAGAAGATGTTGATCTGAAGTCCAGTGGTAAAGCTGTACATATATGATTGGTACATGCTGGCACTATAATGTGATTTGGTAGGGGTAGGTCTCTATCTATAGATACAGATGAGTTGACTCACAGGGACTCCGATGATGAATGTGGACCAGGGTTAGTGGTGATGAGTTCTTCAGTCTTTAAGCTGGTGCAAGGTGACCGTTTCAAACCAGACATGTTTGTAGTGTTATAAGTGAGGGAATGGTTTTGTCCTGCTGTCAGCAATATTGCAGCAATGTAACTAGGGTACACAGGAGTGAGTCAGCAAGTGAGTTTGACTTGATGCCATGTTGCCTTGTGAGGAATATAACCTTGGCACTCTATAAGAGAGGGTTTTAAGCACTATGATACAGTTCCAATCAAACGATTCCTCCAAATGTCCTACCGTCATCACATCACTGTTAGAAGTCGTTTCTTCAGTGTTGTCTTCATTGTCAAACATCCATAATCAGTTGTACAGACGATAGTATATCATATTAGTTGTATGTGCTCATTTTAATGATTTAACAGCCTCAATTGTTGCTCATGTTATCACTGATTTGTTTGATGTAGACTTACAGGTTGCCATGTGGCTACAGGCTAATTATTTTCCTAAGACATTTGGGACTTTTTTTTCGAGAACACTGCAACTTCATCAAATGCAGTAGGATGGCTTATAAGTGCTTACTCTAACGATTCAAACTAACCTAAGTTATTTCAAAGGCATTTAGAAGTTGGAGGAATCAAACTAAAAGTGCTTTATGGTTCAACTTCTTTATTACACAATGAGGTGATGAGTTCTTCACCTGAAGAAGAGACTAGAATCTGTCTCGAAACGTTGTGACCTTGTATAATAAAGAAGTTGAACCATAAAGCACTTTTAGTTTAAAAACTAACCTGTTATAATCTGCTTTACAAAACAGGCACATCATTCCCACTGTTTTTGCTCATCAAAGTCTTGTAAGGTTTCTCTTAGCGAAGAGTGCTTCTTTTTTCCAGACAGATCTATATATCACTTGTCTATATTGTGCCAGCGTTAATGACTTGGGTCGACAATTTTGGGGAGGTTCTGCTTGAGGCTGTGGAAATCCCTCGACCTGGCCATTGTGTCAGGGATGTAATCAAGCAGATAAATTCCCTGTCTTCTCAGTAAATCTTTATGACTATTTTCAATGCATTGTCATGAACAAACCACAAATACATCATTAATAGGTCTCGGATATGTGTCCTTTGGACATGCCTGTAGTTGTGTGTTAGCTATCATTAAAAAGGAATATTACTAGTTCTGGGAGACTGACAAATTGCCAACTTTTCGTTAATCAGACTTGCCCCAAATTGTATCGTTTGAAGAAATTGGGCCAAATTAGCAGTCGAGACAGAAATTAGTATTGTACGTAGAGAGACAGGGTATTACGTATGTGATAAAGTAATAATACAGAATGAGACAAAAATTGGATTTTTGCAATGACTGGTTTTAGGCTTATTATGACCACATGTAGCAGGTTTCTCTCCATTGCCAGCAGCGCCAATGGTTATACTTAAAATGATGAGCTATAAATTCTTTGATCAGGACTTGATTGAACTGGGATTGAACTGCTGTCCTCAGGGACCTGTTTCCAACCGTATGCTTATGGCAGACTATGGGGAAAAAATCAGATTACACTTCATAGAAATTATAGTGGGACTCACAGAGGTAGAACTTTTGTGACTGCAGATTGGATTCAGTAAAGGTTTTCTGCTTGATGAACTGTAGGATTATGTGACGTGGCACGATATGTTCTTGATATAGGGCCTCTCTCAGTTTCCACTAAGCTGTATAGAGCTAATGTTCCACACACCCTTGAATGTTGTTCTGACATTTGGAAAGAAGATGGATGAAGATGAAATGTCAAGGTCATGACAAATCTTATTGATGGGAAGTCGTATAAAGTTTGGTAATTGGCAAAACGTGTAAAAATTAAATTTTCTGGTCGCCTGAATGAAAGGCATGTGGGCTTTAAATGTGGTAATCTTACTAATAGCAGGTTAGAAAATTGTTGTTGGATTAATACGTGATTCCAGGAGTTGATTGAGCAGATGTTGTTTTGAGCTTGAATTCTTCTTTCAAAAATAGATTTTGTCCAAACATTTCTGCTATAATTTCTCAATTTAGGAAGAAAGCAGAGCACTACCATTAATATTCAGTCAGTTATTATTCAGAATGCAGATTGATATTTATTTGCTTTGGCTTTTCATTCCTGTGATTTGGCACAGCATGACACTCAAAATTGCAGACAGTGTGCCTGCTCAAGTTTTGTGTCTGTTTTTGATCCAATTAAACAAGAAATGTTTTGGGGCAGTTATTCCTCAACAGCAGCAAACATCCTTGATTCCAATTTGCTTGATGGCCTGGAGTAACAAAAGAAGTGTTCAATTGATAATTGTAACTGCTTTTAAAGGTACATGCAAAAATGGATGAAATCTAGGTGTCTTGAGTCATAGAGCAGATGTGATCAGTTATATTTCAGCATGGGGGGTATCCTTCAACATTGGTAAGAAACTGTTCAACATGGGTAGGAAAGACTTCAAGATGGAGGTTATTTCTCAGCATGGGACGAAATACTTCATCATGGATAAGTTATGTTTTAGCATGGGGAATTGGATTGGAAGTAATACTTCAGCATGGAACGGAGTACTTCAGCATTAGTAGGTTATCCTGCAGAAACGGGAAGGAATACTTCAGCATGGATAAAATATTTTTAGCCATAAGATGGTTAATTTAATTTCAGCATGATGAGGTATTCCTTTAGTCTAAGGATATATATTCTTTCAGTATGGTGAATTATCCACAAGCATGAGAGAATCCAGAAGTAGGAATATGTCCTCCGTCAAGTGTTTCATAATGACCAGGGTATCTTTGAGTGAGGGTAGTGTATCCTTTTGTGTGAAGAAGGAATGTTTCAGCCTTTGAGAACAGCAAAGAGACTCAATTCTTCAACATGTCAACCAAAATGTGATTTATCTTCAGCAACAAAATTACAATAGGATAAATCATAATTAGATTTGAAACAACAGTCCTGACTGGGAGAAGGTGAAAGCTATTAAACGGGACCATGTTCCTTGGTGAGACTTTGTTCCATCAATTATTGATTGCCAGCCAACCAGTAAGGTTCACGTGTGAAGGAAGCATCCTTGGTGATGAGCACTCAAGCTCCTAAACAGTTACAGATCACCAATGCATGTTTGCTGATGTGAGGGGATTTCACCTCCATCATTTGGAGATGTAGCCAGTAGCATGAATGCTATCAGTGACGTTTGCCATAAATAAATGTCCTTTTGGAACAATCACATACACTGATGAATACAGAAGACAGTATTACATGGCTTAATTTTAGGTCATTCTCAGTTGGGTTCATTTCTCTTGAAGATAATCTTGTGACCTTTTTGCCTGATAAGGTGATAGTTATATGACGGGCAATACTGCTGACTGAAGAAGTTACAAACATGTGTAAAGAAGTTACAAACATATGGGAAGCATTTACGAACATTTGTGAAGCAGTTGCAAACCTTTGCGAATCAACTGTTTACATTTTGAAGTAGTCACAAACATTTGTGAAGAAGTTACAAACATTCATGAAGAAGTTACAAACATTTGTGAAGAGGTTACAAACATTCGTGAAGAAGATACAAACATTCGTGAAGAAGTTACAAACATTTGTCAAGAGGTTACAAACATTCGTGAAGGTGTGAAAATAAGCAAAAGAGCCTGTTTGGTTTTGTAAAAAAAAGGTGACAACACTACATTGTTTCCAGTGAATCAGAGCACAAATATTTGCATGTGCAAAGAGGTGAGTTAGTGAGTTCAGTTTTATGCAGCTTCTAGCAATACACCAGCGATATCACTGTAGGGGACACCAGAAATGGCCTTCACACATAGTACCCAGTGGGAAACGAGTGAACACTTTAAACTCATGCTACTCCAAGGCCCCTGTAGAGCCATGCAACAGATGTGTCAAGTTCTGAATGTGTTTGAAAAGGTTATATGCAAAAATTGTTGACTGAGTAGATTGTCCAGGCTTCTGACATTACACAGACTTGAAAAGTAAGGTTTGTACAAAAGTTTTAAACACAGGTGTTGATGTTACTAGATGTGTATGATTCCAGAAAAGCTGTAAAAGTTTGATGGCTTTCTTCATTAAATAAACATGTAACAGTAACAATCATTTCACATGACATCTAACAGCTTGAAAGTTAACAAGTAGCAAATTATAGTTAGTGTTTCATATACATGAAATGCCTGTTATCAAAATATTATTTTCTCAGCCATGATCATAATTGTTTTCATGTGTAGTTTCTAACTATCAAGCTAGAAATTGCCAGTTTCTATATACAAACCCAAAAGTAGGTTTAATCTCTTGAGGAAACATTGCATAACCTATAATTAATTTAACAGTCTGTATTGAATATTCACACATTAAATATCAATCTGCATAAACTTTATCTTCTAACCTTTGCCTGGGGTTGTAGATCTTCAGCTCACTGCATTGCCAAATCCTGTTTTGTTAGTGTATGAATAATTCATAGAATGTTATATCCTTGCACTTAAGAATAATGTCTGACACTTGTTTCAAGGTCACATGGCTGCTCTCATCATAGATATCTCCCATAGTCATATAAGCGACATTCATTTCATGCCTGCTTCAAGAAGCCATATTCATCATTAGAAAAACAAAGATTAAATGAGTAAGGAAAAACATTGATGGATTTTCAATACAAACGAAATTTGTGAAGACTTTTGAGATCTCAGTGTCTTGATCCAGAATATCTTCAGGACTCCTTTAGTATTGATTTAACACTGTGAGTATGCAGGCTCTTTCATGGACATGGCTAGGTCGCTGGCAAAAGTTAAAAGGAAATTATTTTTTGCCAAGAGGCAAGAGTTGTATAATTAATTTGGTCAATAGCTTTCACTTCTTGTACAAATTTGATGTCCATTTGCCCACTAACAAAAGAGGCTAAGAGAGAACATGCACTTAAATAATCAGTTTTATCTCTTTGGGACAGGTTCATAATGAGAAACATTTTTTGTACATTACTGTTCTGCAGTATTGAGACCCAAACTCTCACCACCTTTCTCCAAACTCTCTTTTTTAAACTTTTTTTTTTATTTTCTGCTCACCTATATTCTCTCAGTTTGCTGAGAAACAAGGAATATAATAGACTCAATTTGCCTTCCTGTCTTGTCTGATGTGTATGTTGAGGTGATGCCAAGAGCATTGAAGCCATTTGTGTGAAACAAAGATCATGCTTGCAGTTTTGAGGTACAGATGACACATTCATTGTAGCATCTTAAGTATTTATACAGCTGCTGTTGATTTGATTGAAATATATAATTCTTCAAATAATGCATCATAAATTGAGAGTCTTCTTGTAAGGAATACAAACGCAGTGGCAAGCATACAAGTGATGAATGAGTGGTTTAAGGTTGCTTTTTTATCTATATTTCAACAATATCACAGCATTTGGACACCAAAAATGGGCTCAAACATCACAGACAAGCGTTAATAAGATGTTTAAGAGAGTTCTTAACACAAATGACCTTGAAATAGATGTAGCGTATTTGTCAGTTTTGTCATTTGTTGCATTTGGACGCAATTCTTTATTTTTTTATGTATTGTATTTGAGCTTCAGTTTTCATATCTGAGGCATGAAGAACCATTTGATATTCAAAGAGATGATGATATGCGTACACAATTTGACATTTGATGCCCGTGTTTGACACTTCCACATGTAGCTAGGTGACGAAGAATCACATCTTTAAGAGGCACGTAAATGTCAGCCTCGGTCTCCTTTGAGAGATGGACATGTCCTGGGGAGGTGATCTGACCACAAACACAGGGTTATGACACTGACCAGAGAGAGGAAATTGGTATTGACCAGGAGCCGGACATCAAACAGCCATGTTCAGTTTCAGTGGGCATACACTCCGTGACCAAAGTGTGTTCTCATTAAGATCGTGCAACAGATCTAGAATATTCATATTTGCTGGGATATGACTATCTATCAGCTAATGACTTGGTGGAATCCTCCTTGGTGGTGGCGATGACAGATTTCTTTTTGACGATCACTTGGTGACAGATTTGGTTTTTATCATCATCAGGTTACATGGGGACAGATTTGAATTTTAGGGGTCACATGGTGACTGATTTGGCTTTTAGGGGTCACATGGTGACTGATTTGGCTTTTAGGGGTCACAGTGTGACTGATTTGATTTTGATGGTCACATGGTGACAGATTTGGTTCTGTGAGGTCCCAAGGAAACAGATCTGCTTATATTGGGTCCCAAGGTGACGGATGTGGTTTTGTTGGGTCCCACAATGACAGATTTGCTTATACTGGGTCCCAAGATCCCAAGGTGACAGATCTGGATTTATGGGTCCTTAGGTGACAGATCTGGTTTCTGGGGTCAGATAAGGATAGCAAGTGCTGTGATGTTCTAATCTGGTATGTCCAGACAATAAAAGATGGAGTGTATGATTCATGATTTAAGAAGGAGGAACTTTTGAGGTAATCATTTATTCAGTTCAGGATCTTGGGAGCAGCATTGGTGAACATGGAGAGTAAAGTCTCGTTAAACCTCAGTTTATCTGACAATCGGCTTTACCCAATGTAAAGTTGGTAACAAATTGAATAAACATAATTTAATCTCATGTATTTAGTGCAGCATCCTCGTTAATCTGACAGTTTGCTGTGCAATGGGTGACGCAGATGAATGAGACTTGACTGTATATGGATGAACTGTGACCGTATGATTAAGTCTTAGACTTTTGAAAAATTTGGAAAAGAAAACAAAAAGGCCAAAAGCTTGCAAGCGCTTGCAATAGACCTCACGTAAACATGTCTGATGCCAATTTCTAAATATCAGAAAAAATCCATTTTGCGTTTTGCCAGTATTTTGCCACTGTCCTTGAGGGAGGATGTAAAGATCACATACAAAGTGATGCAAAAGCTACATGGGGAGAACAGATGACTCTTCATACAAGTCTGTAAACCTGTAAAGCCATATTCTTCAGCAGTCCAGACAGTTCTGACCCATGAAGATTGATCTTCAGTAACCCATTCTTGTCATGAGAGGCGACTAACAGGATCGGGTGGTCATTCTCACTGACTTGGTTAGCACATGTCATCGGTTCCCAGTTGCACAGATCGATGTGCATGCTGTTGATCACTAGATATTCTGGTCCACATTTGATATTTACAGGCCGCCACAACGTAGCTGGAATATTGCTGACTGTGGCACAAAACCGAACACACTCAAGCAGTTTTGTTGCTATTTCTCTATCCAGCTGAAAGATTTTACTTGATAAGAACTAGTCAACTCATTTAGTTGTTTTTGTTTGGCAGAGAGATAAATGCAAATTATGACTTATGTGGCTTCTTATTTTATGCTATCTACAGAGTTTACGTTGTAGACCTGGTTATTTCAAGATGGACCTTAAATAACAGAAGACTTGCACCAAACTAAAGACAACTTTTGATGGTGAACATGATTGGAATTGTTGTATCCCTGTGTTTTGTGGTTCTGTGATGGCGCGGTAATATGGTAGTGATAACTACCTAGTACCAAGTACCTTGACATTCAGAAACTTAGATGCCTTGGCGTTTATATGTTAGGGACTGTAGGAAGTTATTTCCAATTATCATAGCATTTGATTATGGATATATATACATTGAAAAATCCATTTGGTTTATTTTGCACCTGTGGTTTACATTCATTGACAGTGCTGGTGGTCTCATTGATAAAATTGTTGATATTTTCCTTACTTGTCCTACTTCTGTGTACATTATATTTCAGTATATTTATCATTTTCATCAGTTACCATGGTCCTTAAACTTTGCATTTATCCCAGCACCACAGGACCGGTGGTGTAACCATGACGTTAAAGCATTTTACTCGTTGCACTGAAGGGCTGAGTTTGATTCACACATGCTATCAATGTGTACAGCTCATTTCTGGTGTCGGAGACTCCACCATGGTATTGCACTCATATGGTTAAAAGTAGTATAAAACCCAACTCACTGTCTCCATCAGAAGACTTCATGAACTGGCATTTGTTACCAAGGATACAAACACAAAGACGATATTGGAATGGCATGTAGGTCACCAAGTCCATAAACTAAATACACTACTGTTGCAAGTTATGCAACCATGTACATTGATTTTGCCGAGCATAATGATGCATAAAACAAATATAGTTCCTGTCAATATGAAAATTATTGATGAGACTGAGAGAAAGTCTTTGTACTTAATGATCCCCAAAGTCACTCTTTGATAAATGTATCTACCAAAGATGAAGTTAAAATCAATGAATGTTTCGTCTTAAGCATTTCATTTTAGTGCAAAAAATTAATTTTGTTTAAAAAAGTTTACAGTGTGCGTGTATCTATATCTGTTGAAGAATGCAGGATTTTATTCATTATGATATGTTGCAATGCATCTTGGTCTTGTTTGAATGCATCATGCTTGTTTTCATCAGTTCAATTTAATCCATTACATCTAGAATTTAGATTACTATTGATTTAATAATAATCAAAAAGACTTATTTCAAACTGACACCATATATTTAAATGATCAAGCAAATATTAAAGGTAGCTGAAGTTTTGAGTATCAACATCTACACTTGGAAACAAAGTCACCATAGGCACATATCTCGGAGACAGTACAACTTGAATACAGAATCAGAAAGTGGATAGTGATTTGTTACAACTTTTATGATTGAGAAATGTATGTTTTACTTCTTGATTGATGGCTGTTATTGATGTGCATGATTTATATCCTTCAGAATTTCCTGAGAAGATATTTCAGAACATGACTGATAGGCAATATTATCTGTTTCCATGTCACTTTGTCTGGGCAAGATCTACTGATCCAGTTGCCTTCAGTTAACTATGTTGTTCTTTATACCAAAACAAGTATTCTTAAAGAAGAAATCATTTTGTTGGTATTGAATTGATGGAAAAGTTTGCCAATTGGGTAATTTATGTTTTTATAAATGATAAATCAGGTTGAGGAGAAGCCGCATTATATTTTTCACAACAAATGTTGACATTTTTTCACAATAAATATTGATAGTTACAGCTTCAGATTGATCCTTCATCAATGCCGACAACGTTAAAGTGCTTAACTATTCACGTCCCCGACAATTACAAGTATTGTGCATTGTACTGACATGATCACCTTTTGTTAAGCTTAGGTTCAAGTAGACAAATTCTGATCAACGAAGCTTAGCCGAGAAAATGTCAAAGGATGGACCTTCAAGAGGTGCAGTGCAGAAACCACATCACTTCGCTGACATTAAATTCCAGCACAATATATTGTTTGGAAATCCACACTGCATTGAATGTTGAAAGTGTCTATATTTAGTGGAAGAATCAATAAGGTTTTGAACCTTTTATTTCAAGTTTTGACAACTACGTAAACTTAACGTCTGTGAAAGATTGATTAACTTTTTAATCATTGTTTGAACTGTGAAACTTTATTGATTCATGACATGTTAGATGATATTTGTTTGAAATGAAGTTTAAAAAAATTCATTAATTCGGTTTAAGTGCAGATGTGAGGTATTGAGTTGCATGTAAAACTGCGTCTTTGAAGAAATGCGAGTATCATGTTCATGGCTTGTATGACAGAATGGTAGACGGGGGATTGCGTTATGTCATACCACAAACTGACTCAGGCAATGAGATATCTGCAGGAAGCCCTAATGTTGTTGTAATATTTCAAACTTTATTGACCATGGTTGAGTTACATTGATGACGGTGATGGATGGTCTGCTTGTGAGGTTGAGGAGGTTGGTTGTACGTTGGGATTGTTTCACTGGATGAGTGATGGATTGGAATTTTGGAGTATGAACTGATGAGGGGTGGTCTGTTGTTCAATGATTGTCTACCTTATGGTCCTTGGAGGAGGGAGAAGGTTTTCTGTGTCACAGTGACCAGACTGGGGATTGAAAGGTCACAATGGCTCAGGGATTGGAACTATGGGCAATCAATAAGAGCCTATCTGATTTGGGTCATGATGTAAATCAGCTGATCATGTGATTACCAAATGTGATGATAAAGTAGATCAAGTGATGAAGTAACTGAATATCTGATAATTTGATTGATCACATGTGGTCATTGAATGTGTATGGTTTCTGTGCAGTGGACCATGTGTATACCATGTGTATATGAAGTAAACAGTGTGATCATATGTAGCAAACTAGGTGATCATGAAGTATTCCATATGATCATAAATACACAATGTGATCATGAAGTATTCCATGTGATCATGAAATAATCTATGTGATCATGAAGTATTCCATGTGATCATAAATTAATGTATGTAATCATGCAGTGTATCGTCCATATGATCATGAAGTAAACAATGTGATCATGAAGTACTCCATGTGATCAGCCTAGACCAGCATTCCTTGCATCTGCAGCTTTCTATCTTCAGTTCTTCTCACACTTTTTCACATCAACTGGAGGAAAACCAAGTTTAGTACAGTCATATATGCCACCAACAGGAAATGCTTCCTTTTTACAAGATTCACTTAAAGAAGATGTTTATTCCATGTGTCCCAACTTTACCAATCAGCTGGTCAAAGCACACAAGTGACCTATTGTTCATGGACCTTGGGCAACAGAATGGTAAAGGCTCAGCTGTAGAACATCAGTTCAAGGAATGCAGTATTTGACCTGGCTGAGTATCGCTCAACTGGCAGAAGTCAGAATACAAGAAACACACACCTAGGGGACTTACACATTGGGCAATGTCCTGTGCTGGCCTTACACCTCTGACACCTCCAACACCTGGTGTCAATAAGTAGGTGGTGTGTGACAAATGGTGCTGCTTCTCGGATATGTGGTGAGAATAAATGCACTGTATGATCAAGGAATACAGGTCACTGATAAATGGCATTATACTTCCCTTACATGAACTTGAAATAAGTACATGATATGCTTCAGGGGTACAACTCACTGTCCAAATACTACTTAATACATGTACACGGTGGCGTTCTGTTTACAGGGAGTTGAAGAAATTATTTATGTGCAAAATCATTTTGTTACAAATCTTGAATTTGATGTACACTGTAGCACTGCACAGAATTGGGCAGAATTACCTCCCTTAGGAACCCACGATCCTCTCTTGTATTCAAATCCCGGTTTTATATGAAACAAAAATAGGCATCAGCTGGTTGAGAAAAAAATAGCAGATTATGCCTTTAATTATTGGAACTTGTCTCATATTTTAGAGCCACATAATGTTCTCTGTAATAGTGTTCTCTGTATTTTATGTTTTTCACTTCAATCAGAGAAAATGGTTACAGAATTTTTTAGTATTCCTTGTTTGAACCAGAGACCATATAATCTATAACATGTTCTCTGTTTGAACATACAAAGACAATATGTTCTGGTAATTAGATCAGTAGAACCAGTATGGTAATAGCAACTGTGAAAGTGGACTGCTGATGAAATACTGGAACTGCCCAGCTGGATGCCTGCCCATGACAACAGCTCTGTGTATTCTAGGTCAGCCATGTTTCTTTAGAAAACTGATGTTATTTTGATGAGGACGATGACAACATACATCGACGACCTCCTTCATCAAATACACACATCTACTACAGAGAAGGGCACGGCTACAAATGGGTCAACATTATCGACTGTGCTATTTCTAAGGGTAACATGAAAGATTTAATGGCTGTCAGATAATGACTGATGATGGGCACAGCTGCTGTGGATGTTGTGATTTGCTGTTTACTGATGCTGTGTATGAAATGGATGTCTGGCATATCAGGGTGGGTTCATGAGGATTAGCTTTAGCAGTGTTCTAAACTGCCCAAATTCTGGTCCCGGCAGGCGGTCTGGTATTTTTTAAAAATTACACATCCGGATAGAAACTTGCCAGTTTTCAACATTAGATTATAAATCAGGTTTGTGAATACTTTACTGTTTGTAGGAATTGCAATGAACTAAATAAATCTGTGGTTGTGCTAACAGTGTCTTTGAGATCTTACTTTATTAGGGGTGGTTTAGGGTATCTACATAAATTAGTAACTGGTTAAAGTTGTTGACACATCATGCTGAAGATCGGGGTTTGATTCTCCTGAAGGGGACAATGTATAAAGCCCATTTCTGGTGTCCCCCACCATGATATTGCTGTAATATTGAATTGAACCTAGGTCTTTAGCATGACAAGCAAACACTTTAATCACTAGGCTACCTCACAGGCCCTAATCCTTATGAACACAGACACATGAAGGTCCCAGGGTAGAATAGGCCTTCAGCAACCCATGCTTGCCACAAAAGGCAACTATGTTTGTTGTAAGAGGTGACTAACAGGGTTGGATAGTCCGACTCGCTGACTTGGTTGACACATGTCATCGGTTCCCATTTGTGCAGATCGATGTTTCTGCTGTTGATGACTGGATTCTCTAGTCTCTCAATTATTTACAGACCGCCACCATATAGTGGGCTTATTGCTGCATGTGGTGTAAAACTCAACTCAACTCAACTCACTCACTCACTTCTGAAAATATCTTGACAATTATGTCTCACAGCAGATTTAAGAGACCTTGGATTCGCTTCCATCCTCTTCAGGTTTTGCCAGCACTATATCTATGCTTGAGTGTCTTGTGTAGGGTTCCACAGTTGTTTGTAATGAGATATACATCAGAGGCTGTACGTCTGACTCTGTCATTTACCCATAGGATCAATGTCCCTAGCATATCTGATTTCTCATACATCTATCTGTCAGTATCGTGACACCGTGTAGAAAGCTCCTTCAGTTTATGCTGTCAGTAATAGGAAGATGTCACTTTGAATTACTGTCATTTTGGATAATATTTCAAACATGACTGTCATTTGGAGACCTGGAGTTGTGAAGTATAAACTGATTGTTTTTACATGCAGGATGGTAATTAGTTGCTGAAGTTGCCGGCCGTGAGTGAGTAAGTTATTTCAGTTTTATGCCACACTCAGCAATATTTCAGCTATATGGTGGCGGTCTGTAAATAATCGAGTTTGGACCAGGCAGTCCAGTGATCAACAGCATGAACATTGATCAACACAATGGCAACCAGTGACATCAGCCTTACCACCCAATCCCGTTAGTCACCTCTTACAACAAGCTTAGTTGCATTTTATGGCAAGTGTGGGTTGCTGAAGGCCTATTCTACCCTGAACCTTCATGGGTACATCAGTTTTTAAACCTGGTTTAGTTGTTTTATAGCATCAATAAAATCATAGAGACTTGACATTGCTGACTTTCAGTGTAGAACACCTTAAACATGTCTTTATTGTGCTAGCATTCATGAGATAAAAACAATCTGCTTGTGATTTGGGGGTTCCTGAACAGAAGTGTTCCAATGTAGCCATCATGGTCTTGAGAGGCAAGTTGAATAAAAGATCACATTGTGTGAACTGGGTGTTGTACAAAGTAATGTCAGCACTTTGACTCTCTTAAGTCTATGTTAAGGTATGTGAGTTTTGTCACCTTATCACCAAGATCACTTTGTACAAGTGCACCCTGGCTAATAATGTGATTTACTGTCCTAAAACATATTGATCTTTGTTCAGATGTTCCTTAACAGGGTTTCCTAAGAAAGACTTGTGCCCATTTGCAAACATCTGTCTTAGCACTAAGATTATCATAAGTCTCTTACCTTAACACAAACTTACAATTGCCTCAGTCATGAGACCGCATTGTGCAGGGGATCCATTGGCCCAATTCCTCAAAGTAATCCACGTGCTATGATTGCTCTACAGACCTATGTTACAGTAGGGAAGGTGCAGTCATCTTAGTGTAAGATTGCTTTGGTAGATTACTGAAGCATACTTTGGCAGACTGGCATATAACAACATTCATTCATCCATGTATCCCACAGGACATTGCATCTCAGTAATATGGAGGTTCATTCTCCTCAATTTCCGTGACGTCTGATAGAATTTTTGAGGTCCAATTCTCAGTCCTAAATGACGTCTGCTCAGACATGTTACAGAATTGTTTCATATGACTTTTGTTTGCTAAATGCGCTTCATCATGCAATACAGTGATTGTCTCAGAGGTAGTTTCCATATCAGTTTACAGCAGTTCGTCTCTATGGCAGACTTGCAGAATTACAGAAAGTTCACGTTTCTAGCAGTGTGACGTCTGCTCCCACATGTTGTTGTGAATCCTGCCAGACAGTCTTTACTTCTACTATGCAGCATTTGTCTCAGGGGAAGCTAATTCCTCTTTGTGTGCCTAGTGGTATCTCTATGATCTGTTTCTTGAATACTTTAACACTAGGACAAACACTTACCCTAAAACAATCTTGACCATGACCACTAACAAGGAAACATATATCTCCCTTTGCCATGTTGTTGGATAGTGAAAAGCAGTAGGTGAGGCTGGAGGTTAAAGTGTTCTCTCGTCAAGCCAAAGACCAGGTTCAATTCCCCACATGGTTGCAATGTGTGAAGCCTATTTCTGGTGTCTCATGCTGTGATATTGCTGGAATATTGACAAGAAGGGTAGTAAAACCATTCTCTCCATGGAAATATGTTAGTAAGCTACAGCCGCTAACAATTTGTTAGTATTTGACGGAGTCATTCCATTCCTATAGGAAAGGCCAAAATGACACAGCTGTTTACAATGAGTAAAGGTCTGTTTAAGATAATCCAAGGATAGTAATCCAAGGATAGTAATCAAGTACTGGATATTGAATGAAACCTGGCAGTTTTATGAGAAGTAATTCTTTTGGCTCAGAGAGCTGATGTTTTCTATCACAGTGCTTATTGGAGCATGTTTATGTTCAAAAATGTGCTGATATTCTTGTTATATATTTTTGAAAATTCTGTATTAAATTTGTCAGGATGTTAGAGCAGGTGTCAGGTATCAGGGTCATCAACCTGTTCATGGAGAGTATTCAGAACTTTGAAAGGACTGCAGTCTCAAATGCATCCTGGCCAGTTATTGTCCAAATTAGATGTTATTTTTATGAACATTTTACCAGAGCATCAAAGTGTGTTTAATGCACTTGCAATGATCAGTAATTGGAAGCCAGCTGATGGAGAGAACTTGTCCTCTCATTTTTCTTGTTTTAGGTTTGGATTGTACATTCTTCATCAAAGACACATGGTGCATATGTGAAGCCAGGCATTGCTTGCTACTACTGGTAAATTACAAGGTCTTTGGTTACAAACTCTATCATAATCATCTGTATTGGTCAGATGGGACCGGTTGACTTACACTGAAAACATTTCTCATGCTAATATTCATTTTCTGCTTTTAGCAGAGGAACAACTACATTTGATCAATATCCTAGTCAGCATTTTAAACTGATGGCAGCTATTAGGTAATTTTTTTTTCACTTTGAAAATTTATATACAGATCTTTTTCTGTTATATGTCTGAATGAGTTCAGGGCTTGTAATCAACTCATGTGTTTTATGGTGTCTACAAGTAAGGATTGGATCTGGAAAATGTCACAGCTCCTAATGATGGCACCAAATAAATGCTGCAATATTTTATCAAAGCAGAGACAAGTCTTCTTCAGATTTCATTTAGCTGTCACAGAAGTGATTAAGGATGCATTTTGTTGAAGATGGACTCATCCAGTGTCCCATGATGTTGACAAAAGAAGAACATTAATCTTAGCGACTTGAATAAGTTTCCTGAAGTGTTCCTCTGTTTGGCATAGTCGAATCAGTTGAAACCTTGCAAGAATGTATCCACGGTATCTCATGTTTGTCACAACAGCACTAACCCGTTTTCCTGATTTTATCAATTAAACATCCTCTTCTTCCTGATTGGTAACAAATTTATCAAACATTCCATCCTTATTTTCATCATCCTTGGCTTGGCTTGGAGTGCCCTGCTTTCTTTGTTTCAGTCAGCGTCATTAACCAATGGTGGCGCTGCTTCCTTCCACTGATTACACTTACTAAATGGTCTTCAGGATTGTCTGGTCAATCTTTGTCAGGGTAAATATTTGACAAATGGATGTCTTAAAGTTTCTTGACAAACACTATTTCCACATTAGATGGCAATGTTTGCACTGGAGCTTAATGGCCAAGCATGTTTGTGGTCGGCGACTCTCTCTTCTTGGTCCAGTAGATTAGTCTAGAGGAGCAACAATAAACTACTGAGCAGTTGGCAGTCATAGTCTTAATGCAGCTCAAAAGTCATATAAACCTTTTGAGTTGTTTTTTTTTTTTAATGGGAGGTAGCAAGGCTTGTGGTTCTGTAATCATCCCTATGTTGGTCTAGACAGTTTGTTCAATGTTGTACAATAATATGAAACATTGTGCGTAAGTACAGTAATCAGTTAGTGGTCAATAAAGTACATTCAGCCTCAGTTAGCAAGCAAGTAAGTGTTGTTATGAATGCTTACGTTGTTAGAGGTTATCTTGGTGGAAAGTTGTTCTTTGCATTTCTTCTGACAAAAACATCAACTTGATCTTCTGCCACATCAATTTGCAAAATAAAATACAGATTGTAGCTATCTAAGCTTCTGAAGCCAGTTATAAAGTGAAACATATATGCTTGCTACCATCCAGTTTGAACTGAGAAGGTAATCAATTGATTTAATGATAGCTTTTGTACTTGTGTGTGTCTTATATAGCATTGTTGTTTATTTTCTTGCAAGGATCTAAATGTGTAGATGTCCTTCTGGAATTTTTAAATTAAGTGTTTCATCTCAAATAAAAACAAGATTTGGGATTGTTATCTGTGCTTAACACTTCGTTATGTGATATGATAGATCTGAGAATAGACCTTTTGAAGAAAAATAGAAGCACTATCACTTCTGTTGAAAATATTTTCCTCAAAGTGAACAAATAATCTGATTAAAGTGAAACTTGAAAACAGAAATAGATTAATCATGTTTTGGCTGTTCTCATGGAGTAAGACGATGTGTTATCTGATACACAATTCTCAAATAGCTTTGTGCAGCTATTTCAGGACCTATACCATGTTAATCAAACTCCAGTCTTGGTGAGTGATTCAATCAGTGATCAGATCTAGTGAAGAAATGAAGTAGTTGTTGTTGGCTAGCTGTTTAAACAGTAACTTGTCACAAAAGAGAAGATGGCTTTATTCATCATGGGTGCTGTTTTTTTATTGGTTGGTTGGTGGGTTGGTTGCCTAGTTGGAGGGTAACAATGGTTGGAGGGTAACAATGGTTGGAGGGTAACAATGGTAGGTAGGTAGGTAGATAGGTGGATGGGTTGGTTGATGGGTTGGTGGGTTGATTGTTGCATTCAGCAGTTTCCCAGCTATGTGGCAACAGTGTGTGAATAATCAACTCGGGACCAGGCAATCCAGTGATTGACAACATGATCACAGAACAAGAGGACTGGGATTCAATGACATGTGACCAACCAAGTGAGTGGGCCTGACCACTAAATCCTGTCAGTGACTTTTCAGATGACCACAGATTGCTGAAGATCAGTTCTAAGATCCAAGATCCTCTAAGAGTCAAAAACTTGGTAGTATTATGATCAAATACATTAGAATTACTGCAGTATTGCTACATTTGTTTCCTGAATACTGTAACAAGTAATCAGATAATTAGATAATGGAACAGATTTACTTGATAGTGCAGTAAATAATCAAAATAATCAGATAATATCCCAGATTCGTTGGACAGTGTAATAATATTACTGAATAATGTAACCAAATCATTAAATAATGTGAATAGACTGACTAAAGGAATAGAATTTCTAAATGGGGTGATAGTATCATTTAGGTAATGAAATTGCTAAATAGTGAAATAATAGTGTAAATGAATAGTTGATTAGATCAACAGAATCATTGATGGGTGTAATGAAATAATTTGAATATGTAATCTGGATAATAAACTCCGACTATGTGAATTTGAGGAACAAAAATATAGATATTGCAGGTTTAGTAGGGTGAATTGTTATTCACGGTGTGCAGGACAATAGTATCATGTGACTGCCATGCTCCATGTTTTAACGTTGGCGATGAAAGCTGCTTAAAACTCATTTATCAGACCATGCAAAAATTTTTGACTGTCGCCTGAACAAAGCAACATATTGCTACCACAATGATATAAAATGTATGTGGAAGGACATTTATGGGAAACATGAATGCATTACCTAGGCTTGAGAATAACAAGCGATATTTATGGCATATATAGAATTGTATGATAATGAGGTGCTGATGGTATTAAATTAACATAGAAGCAGTCGTATATCATTACGACGCGCAATTCACACGTATCATACAGAGGTTTTTTGTTTCAAGTTACGTAAATTTGAAAAGGATTTTTTTTCAGGAACTGAGCCCACAAATTTTATTTTGAACATTTCAGTAACGATTATGCGCTATCCATATCCTATACATTGATAGATCTGGCAAAGATTAATGGTTATGAGGTTTATTCAAAGATGTCGAAAACTGTAATTCCTTCAATTATTGCCTGTTAATGTACAGAAGAAAACAGAATGAAGAAGTGTTCTAATAGAGTTGTACAAAAAGAAAGAGGATTGATTGGAGAGCTGGTCACAAACCACGAAATGTTTAATTTCCAATAGTGATTATTGGGCTGGATTCATAGAATGCAGCCAGTCTCACAACAAGCAGCTGAGAAGCTGTTTGAATGTAAGGTAATAATGGTTTTTCTCACGGTTATGATGGGTTGCGCTGAGAGGATTGCGTGGAACTTGTGTATACTGCTGATTCCATTGGCTGCCGACTTATATCAATAGGCCTTTCATCTTCTGTTTGGCCACCTAGACACGGTTTGGATCATTTATTTCCAATCGCTGATGTTGTTTGGCTTTGTTGCGTCTCATAGTTTTTAGAGTATTATGCAGAACCCGGCAAGATTAACTTCCAACGTCAAAGCCAATGTCAACGTGACTTGACGAGATTAACTAGTGGGCTGTTGGACCATACCTCGTGTTGGGAATATTTGCGGTGTCTTTTAGGACTTGTTTTGTGCCTTCAGGAATTTTAATCTGGAAAAACGGCATTGACATGTTCGGTTGTGTTTTCACAGTACAGAGTGGGCAAGAACTGTGTTGATATGGATAGACTGTTACTTAATGACTGTGTGTGATTTCAACTTTTCATGGGTCTACTGACTTGACATATGTGTGACAGGTTTTGATTTCCGATGGTCTTTGGTGACATATGCTTGGAATTGATTGAAATCTGTACCTAAATCTGGAAATAGATCCCAACCAGCAGGATAGTCTAGGGCTTTATCACAGAAGCATCTGATGAACCAACAAATGTCACATCCTGCTTTCACATATCTGTCATTCCCGGAGTTCCGATACTTTCCCTAGTGATTTCTTTCAAGATACGTTCATAAAGGCAGTGTTCGAAGGTCAAAGTGACTTGTTGAGAAATTGTTTCCTTTCTGGCTGGGACAAACTTTGTTGAGCAGAAAATTGAAGTCTTGGCTTCCTTTCTGAAGCAAGAATTGACATATGGTGTAGGGGAAAAAAGGAAATTGTTCATGATTAAGTGTCTCAACATCCTATAAGGGCCTTGGTTGTCAGACTTACAGCCTCCATAAGGATTGAAACTGAGGACATGCTGAATGTATATCATTGCCTTTCCCTACGGATACAGCAGCCTTTGGAATAAATTCCCATCTCCCTGAAACCATTCATTACAGTCTCCAGTGGAAGCATCAAACATCGGTCATAAAATACTTTGGATGTATAGACTGGTGATTTGTATGGCCAGGTTCCCTAACCCAGGATTCTTAGTTTGGTAGAGCTGGGATCCCATGTGTGGTTTCACCATTATTATACCGTTTGTGTGAAGACTAGCCTTTAGGCCTTGCAGTTGTTTGGAGTTCCTATAAGGATGAGGATGGCTGTTCATTGATTTGTATTTTGTCCATGGTTGATAGGAAATTTGTTTTATCAGCAGTGCAATTCCAGGTTGTTGCTCCTTTTTTGTGTGATCCTACTCTGGGCTGTCTTTTTTTGTGACAGATGGGCTTCATTTACGTGAAACTGTTACCATCCTTTTAGTGTAAAAACATGTCCCAAGACATTCGTTTTGTGTGATTCAGCTTGGTGAACATTCTGAAGGCAGTTCATAAGTGTTGAGTGCATTATCTGTGTATGGTGTCCGTACTGTTTCCCTGCCAACAGGAAAGAGGAGAGCATGTGAGCTGTATCATGTACCAAGGAATACCAAGGAGACCTGTTTTCAATTTGGTTTTAAGTGACAGTGTCTGAGACAATCACATACCACAACTCCTATATTGTTCTGTGAAAACCATTATCAGAACGGACAATTGGCGGTGTATTGGTGCCAACAGCCTTCAGTAGTATCATCTAATTTCTTGATGTGTTTATACACTGATACAGCTAATCCACCTACAGATGGCAATCTCTAGAAACTAATCACACCCACATTAGGATAGCTCCCTCTTTTCGTGACATGACAGAACCTACACTGCATGTCGGCATGGTAGGTGCAACACGCTCATCTCAATGCTGATGAGAGGCATGTCGAGGAACCATTAGTTGTGCCCACCTCCAGGAGAACGCACATTGACTTACCGATTCGTCAACTCACCTGGTAGTATTGTTAGCTGTACAGAACAGGTAAATCACCAGTCATGGCATTCAGGTAAGATTCTGCCTTGATTCAATTCTGAATTGTCTTGCTGATATAGGTAAATTATGATTGTATTGTTTTACTGTTGTAGTTATTGTTTATTGTTTTGCTTCAAGAATTATTCTGACTGAACAACAGTGATAATGCCCTTACAATATTTAGGACATCTTTCTCACTGAATTTTAATTTAATGTAAACTAATAACATCTACTTATATTTTAAGCACTCATTCTAACAGATTTGTATTAATATCGTGTAATTTTGAACAATTTTTAGTATTAGACATGTGCGTATATTTTATTGAGTCGGTCAATATCAAAACTGTAGAACTAACAGATTTTACTTGGAAAAGATTATTTTCATGAAATATATGGTTGATAAATCATGGCCAGGAGTTTGAATTAGAACTTCAGATACCAATTTGGTCATGGCCTGTCTCTTTATTACTATTCATTAATAATGAGATTATCAGGAAATACTCCGTCACTAGGGGAAATTCCACATTTATTAAATAATCATGACTGTGAAGTTAATGTGCTTGAAGGGTTATTGCTGATACAGAATCGGTCATCCTAGTAGTAGTAGCAGCAGCTCTGTGGTGTGTGTCCAGTAGAAAGGCTGCTGGAGTGTTGATTCAGAGCCAGTTACAGATGTGTGATACGACAATGTGTTATTGTGTTGCAGGACATTTAGTTATTGATATGTATAAATATTTGAGAGAGTATATATATAAATACATTAGAGTGTAATTCTGCTTGAGTATGTAATCAAAACTGACACAATGTACATATACGCATGAAAAAACTGTTATATTATGATTAAAGAACATTCTTACTTTATATTAAATATATGTAAAGTTTTAATTCTGTCTTAAAACAATATTGATATTATGATAATTTTGTGCATTATTCAATTGCAATATTTTGTTTACTGCAGTATTTATATATCAGTATATCAGAGTTTGATGATATGTTTTTATTCTTTTTTTTAATATAGCTCCAGAGGCATGCTGTTGATCAAAGTTGATAATATCAATGATTTTTCTGACACAGAAATGAACTAACTATGAGATTAAGAGTTTGTTTTAGGGTAATGTGTATACATCTTAAATTGCATTGTGGTTCCTGGGTAGCATTTGGTTCGGGGGCAGCAGACTAGTCTAATGGTAAAAGTGCCTGCTTTTCACACCAAAGGCACAAGTTCAGTTCCCTAGATAAGTTACAATGTGTGAGGCCCATTTCTGGTGTCCCCTGCCATGATATTTGCTGGAATTTTGATAAAAGCAATGTAAAACTGTAGTAACAAGCTCACTACATTGGTTCCTGCTTGTTATATGAGGTGACTAAATGACTGGTATGGCTCTCAGACATGTCTTTGTTCTTCGACAGTATGGTTCACTGCTCATTGGTAATATTATATTGTAAGCCAGTGTTTATTCAAGTGTAGATTACAGAATAAATATGCCTTGTTTGGTTGTGTGAAACCAATCACTTTCCTATACAGAATGTCCTGACAGCCATTGATCACTTCTGTCACATTGTCAAGTCCTTAGGCTACTCTGCCCATTGGTGTGCTTTTCATGAGTCGCATTTTAGATTAGTGGACGCATTAAGAATAACATGAAATGCTTACCTTTATAAAAAAGTAACTTAAAAACAGAAAAAATATTCCTACTTTCATATTTATCCTCCACATGGTGTCACAGAAGCCTTACGCAGATCTATCTCTACATTTGTAAAGCTATATTGTCATGCACCTGACTGGTGCAGTTGTTGTCTATAATTAATCAATTAATCAATTTAACAATGTAACACAAACTGAAAGGCCTGCATGATGATTAACTCTCCTTTAATAATTTTCAAGACATGTGAAGATCTGTTAGAATTGATCTTCAGCAACCCATGCTTGTTATAAGAGGCAACTAACTTTATCGGATGGTCAGGCTCATTGACTTAGTTGACACACCTCATCATATCCCATTTGCATAGATTGATACTCATGCTGTTGATCACTGGATACTCTGGTCCAGACTCAATTATTTAAGGACTGCTACCATATAGCTGGATTATTGCTGAGTGCGATGTTAAACAACAACCCAGTCAAAGAAACAGACATATAGATGGAATTAAGCAAAACAATGTCATGCACACTGAAAGTCGTCCATGAAGACTATCTGTCTTATATTTATTAAATTGCAAAATTAATGTCCAGTCATTTGGTCAGCCCAAACGCATGGTCACTATAGCAGAAAATTCTCACCTGGAATAGGCCTGGCAGGGACATCTTAAGCCCCGCCGTTATTGTCCATCAATGCTTCGGAACATTGTAGTAGGTCTTTAAGGAAATATCCAGATAATGTATATGAACTGGTCATCTAATGCAGGATATTAGTGTCCAGATACAACACCCAAGTAGCATAAAATACATTCATTTTTGATAAATAATATTCATAATAGTTACAACTAATGTCAAATATCAGAGATATTTCCAAAACAGTAATGCAAAAATATTGATAATGTAAGACAGAATTAATGTAAGGTCTTGTTTTTCGGTTCCATGATGGCATTTTTGTCAATAAATACACCAGTACATCATAGACAGTGTCAAGGTAGTGAAGCTATTGGATTCCTAATGGTCAAACTGAGTAATGGTCAAACTTAAATCCAGCAAAATGCAATTATGATTCTGTAACCTGGCAATCAATCTTTAGAGTCCTAGACAATAGGACTATCATTGCATTCCCAGAGGAAGATGTGCACGAAGCGAGAGTGCACGAAATAATTAACACAAATTGAAGAACCCATCGTGAGAAGTCCACTTATCTGATGTTTGGATGAACGTGTACACAACACATTCAGTTTTCAGAAATGTTTTGTTCAATATAACTGTAGATCTACTGACCAAGAATCAATACTGTAAACCATGCATCTAAGACAAACAAGCTGCTTTCTGTACGTCAGCTTTCTTGTAGCCAGTTGTAGTGGGTTAGTGGTGTAGCCTAGTGGTTGAAGCATTTGCTTAATATGATAAAGACCCAGGTTTGATTCCTCACATGGGTAGAAAAGGAACTAGGGATCATCCAGGGACAGGCAGCCCAGATACCCAGGATGGGTGAGTATTGAGTTGGATCCTTGTACCCATCTCAGTACCCGGACCCGTTATGACCATGTGACTAGTAAATATGTCATGATGAAAAATCTCTGAAGATTTTGATATAATCTACAGTCACCTTTTTTGGGTATGATACATGATTAAGATGTTGAAAAACCTGAAATTTTAGTCTCTGAACTGAAAATATACTGCCATTGCTTTCAAATTTGATGTCAAGAATTAACACATCAAGTATCTGGGTAGAGTACGGTTACAGGGGTGGCATATCCATACTCACTCACTCAAAGCATAGTGTCAAACGCCAAATTACCCACTATGTAAGAATAAACAGAGGCACTCTCTTTCTGTAATGCACAAAGTCCATAAAAATCATTCAAAACAACAGGCAAGTACATGTTCACATCCATCTTTTACTCTGGAAGCGGTTGGCCAATTTCTAAGAGCTATATACTAATTGGTTAAATCGTCTAAAGGAGTTGTTTTGACTGGTGTCAGCCCGTCCGCTTTCTCAAGGATCTTTGGATCTCTTCGTTCATTACCAAACAAAAACCACTCCCAAATCAGTCTCAGCTTGGCCTGCTCCTCTCAATTACTGAAGCTGATTGTGGAAGACCCTTAATCAATGTCAAATATACCAAGCTTCAAATTCCATTATTGGTCAATTGTTTTTGTCACTTAGGGAATGTGGTTCCTACCATTACTGAACCAAATCACCATTGTGTTGTATATACTTTGAGATCCAATTCCAAATCTAATTTTTCAGCCGTGTAGCTTAATGCCTCGAAAACAATTTATCTTTATGCTCCGACATCTCCACTGACCCAGAATGCTAGTTCACTAGTCACAGAGGCAGGGACGTAAAAGTATAATACAATTTCCGAACATTGGAGTGGCGTGAAAATTGCTTGTGACTGTGTCTGTTGGAACCTGTGCCATGCCAGCCTGGAGATTACCATTGTTCAGTGTGCTCTTGAAATGCCTTGTGCCATGCTAGCAGGTTACAACTCATTTCATTTCTGGCTTCAATTTAGTCTATTGGCTCACATTCCATGCTGATTTTGTTACTCAGTCTTGTGCCAAGGCGTTGTGTGTGCTGGTATTGGAGCCTGTGGAACATTTGACTGATGTAATGTGGGAATGTGACCTTGACATTTAAGTTGGAGATGAGGAAATTGTAAAGTTGTCGTTATACATGTGTTTCTGTCCTTGATTTTATTGATTTCCATAATAGTTTTCAGTGATGGTGTAATGCATGGCTAGTGCAGTCACTTGTCACAATGAAGCTGGTTTACTATGTTCTGTTGGCAAGAAACTTGGTTTCTTGCCCGTAGATTTATCAGAGATGCCAACCTCTACGATTTTATCGTAGTCGCTATGAATCTTAACTTCAAACTGCACTAATATGATTCCACTAGAAATCCTAGGAAATCTTAACAAAATGCATTAAAATTCAGACATATAGACAAAATGTACATTTTCATCGATGAAATACATTTTCGGACCTCATGTACCTTCCATTCATCAAATTTAATGACATATTTGACTTGGAATGATTGCAAGTAACAAACGTAATTTTAGCAAAGATGATTTCAATACCTTTGTGACTTGACAGATTTAGTTCCGACAGAACTAATTTAACCATGTGCCTGTAATCCCATTCATTTTTTCCCAGAATCCATCATGATTTTGTTTATGTAGTTGACTACTAATTTTATGATCAAACTACTAATTTTATGATCAAACTACTAATTTTGAACGTTACAACTACTATTTGCAACACATTGGGGTTGGCATCTCTGATGTTTTTTAAAGGAGTTTATGTCTCAATTTCTCCATCAGCATACATGTATATCAATCATTATTGCCATACAGTTATCCAAATTTTATTTTCAGTCTATGGTTGTAGTGTTGTTAAAGACCTGGCTAGCTGTTTTCTAAACATTCGTAGCAATTCAAACTTCTTAATGCCATTATTAACACATTGGCAACGATCAAAGTTAAGAATTCTTAGGGCTATGAATGTTTCAAGAATAAGAGCCCTGGATTTGATGCCCAACATGGGAACAATGTTTTAAGTCTGTTTTGCTGACCCCTGCAATGATATTTCTGCAATATTGCTAAAAGTGGTATAAAACTTTACTCACTCACTCACTCAATTTAAATAGCCAGTTTTGCCAGTTAAAAGTCTTTTGTCACTGACAAACAACAATAGGAAATCAAAATATTATCTCACTTTTGTTCTTGCAATACCTCCATGCTAAATTTATTTTTATTCTCACTTATGCAAGAGAAACAATTATCTACTTTGTCATTGCTGAGCCTCATAAAAAAATGTTCATATTTTTCTATAATTATTTTCTAAAGCTACTTAATAACATCGAAAGATGTCCATTTGGCATACGTGATTTCATAAGCCAGATAACAGTGTGTCGATGCTCTGTATATTTTCCTCAAAATACCCCATGTATTATGTTTAGAAAAAGGTTAATTTCACCAAATTATTCATATATTTTCAGTATCCTTTGAATCCATGTTTCTCCACCAAAAATATGTGCATTAAAACAATTCAAGTTACATTCCTTCAACAATAACAACATGAAAATATTTTACGCTCATGTGAAGACTTAACCCGTAATGTTACTGTTCCACCGGTATATTCCCTGAACGTCTTTGATGTCATTATACAAAGACATGTCGCTTTCCTTGGTCGCTATTTACAATTTCCTTATGTCTCAATGATCAAGCTTTCCTAGCTTTAATCCAGGAATCAAATTTTTATCAAAGAGCATGTCTATACTTTGACATCAGCTGGACTTTGTCTCGTTCAAACATTCTACTCCATGTCTACATATCAAGCCATGAGCTTTGTAAGGAAACCACTTACTGCATGGCCCCGAGTTGACAGAGTCCTACAGATGTGATTATTTAGCAGAGAAACTCAATAGTATCTCCCACAGAGGCTCTGTCTAAGCTAATAGCATCAATGGAAATTGGTTGAAATCAACCTTAACAGTGATAGATGCTTTTATCTGGTGGAAATTATTTTTGAAAAAAAAGACTCCAGGTCTCATCTGTCTTGATGGGCATCGTCATCGATGACGGTGATTCAAAATGGATGTTTTACATAGATGACATTTGGTGCTTCGCTGCATGCACATGGAAGGCGAGACAATGTCATTAAAATTCTTGATCAAGGGTTTGACCAGGATCATCTGCCCTTCAGCTCATGAGCCCTTCATCAATCAGAAGCTGGGATTCAGGGCAGAATAGATCTCCACCATCAGATTATTATTGCAGGGACATGTAAGATGAACATCCCAGGGGCATCACTGGGGCTTCCTTATATAAGGGTGTCCACAAGGAGGCACAGTGGATAGCCTTGCGAATTGGGTGTCATCCTACCCTTAAAGTTAGGAACTCATACCTTGTATGTTCAGTAGTTCACTTTTTGTGACCCAGACATAATTATTTACAGGTGCCTGGAGTATAGCTTGATTATTGCTGACTTTGTCAACATGCTGTAAATTTAATGTATATGCTCACAGAAAATAAGAAGGGAACATGTGAAAGTACGAGTTGTTCCTGTATTTATTTCCAGAACTTCTCTCACAGTGCAATACATATCTTGTGAAGAAAGCTGGAAAAGAATAAAGGAATACTTGTACTTTCATGTGTTCCCTTATTTGTTTCCATGAGTATATCTGATTGTGTTGCTATGATGTTGGACTATTGCTGCCAGTGTCACTGTCATATAGCTTGAATATTGCTGATTGTGTTGCTGTGATATACCTTGACTATTACCGATTGTGTCATTGTGTTTTAACTCTGTCACTGTCATACAGCTTTGATATTGTTGACTGTGTCAATAGGAGAATGCAGGAACATGCTGACTGCATTGCTGAGATATGGTTTTAGTGTTGCTGAATGACTGCAATTGGATGGTCAGACATCCTTACCTTGACACATGTCATTGTGTCCCTGTTTTGTAAACCAGTGCTCATGATGTCAATCACTGAAATGTCAAGTAGAGACTCAAACATTTACAGACCATGGTCACATAGACACACTATTGCTAAAAAGAGTGAAACAACTATCAAATGTAGTAATACTGCTGTCTATGTGCTTTTTCAACCCAACATTGTTTAACTCATCGCTCTTACTGTCAGAGAACCAGGTGTCTGTAATATGGCCTTAACAATGCTGATTATTGGTGGTACAGCTGTCATTCAGTCAAAACTTGCAATGATATATACTGTTCAACAGACTGTGTATACTCATCGAAGGCTGTAAAATTTATAATGAAATATTGTAACACTGTGTAAACAAATTATGGCTGTGGCCATTTTTCATGTGACTTTAAGAGAGTCAAGCTTGGATAAAACTTGCAGATTGAAATGAGCTTGAGTTCACTGAAACAACACTTTCTTTAGTTGCAACTCAAATACCTAGTTTTATCAAGCTATAGATAGCTCCTCTAATTACAGTGGTTCAATTTGCACACTGATTACGTTGTCTAGACTGACTGTAAGTGGCCTGTGAAAAGCATTTGAAGGACCATTCCAAGTTGTCTGCGAGGTCGGAGAATTACTACACTTCATCAGGGATCGGTTTGTAAAATCCAGTTAAATTTAGAATCTAGAAAAAATTTAGAAGTTATGTTGCAACACTTTTGTTTATTGATTATTTGTGCAACAGATTTACCCTTCAGTGCCTTGCAGTCCAAGAAGAAATCAAAGTCTTTCCTGACCATGTTCATCAGGGACCAAGCTTTTTAGAAATCTATATGTCTGTAATGCAATAAATGTCATGCCACTATTGATTTTATGCCAAAACCAAAGATAGAATTGGCTGAGAAGGAAAGTTTTGAGGTAATTTCTTGGGGAATAGCACAGTTGAGTGTTTAAAATGTGTGACTTTGTCACAGTTGTCAGACTTAGTGTGTTCTCACTTTAAGGTGCAAGGTTGAAGGCTTGTGCTGTGGAATTTTACTGTAGGACTATGTGATCATCCTTCGAAATTTGCAGGCACCCACTGGAAGGTGGAGAGTAGAGTTTGTATGGTGTGGGGTGTAACTGTGTGACATAGTCATGGTCACTGGACCTATTCAATGTGCAATGTTGAGGGAGCATAAGTGGGAATTTACTGTGCCTACGTAATTGTCCGTAGGCATTGTGTGCATCCACCGGAAGGTGCAGCGTTAAGGGTGCATGGTGTGGATACATGTGTCTGTAGCAGAATCACCATTCATTTCATAGTGCTGTCATGTCGTTTTTACTTCATTGCTTCCACCATTCACACATCTAGGGCTGCTTGTTGAACCAAGTCCATAGTGTGATGTACTTGGTGATGATTGGCACAGTACATGGCATAAGGTTCATAACATCATATTTATGGTGCGTTGAGGCATAGGATATAAAGCATGGCATAGGGAGAAAGGCATCATGTTTATGGCATACAGTTTTCTCTGCAGAGTGCATAAGATAGAGTTCAGGCATAATTTACATAGCATATAGTTCAAGGCATAGAGTTCATAGCATAGAATTCATCACATAGCGTGCAAGGATAGGACTTACTGCAGAAAGTTTCCAATACAGAGTGCATAACATAGAGTGCTTTACGTAGAGTGCATGGCATAGAGGGCATGGAATAAGAGTGCTTGGTACAGAGTTAGTGCACTGTATTGAGTGCATGGTATAGAGTGTAAGGCATAGGGTTTATTTCAAAAAGTTTTCTCCCTATAGATTTCAGGAAATGACGTTTGGTGCTTGACATAGTTCAGGACACAGATTGGGTAAATTGGAAAGTTCCTCTTTTGTCCTGTATCCGCAATCTAAATGGTTTGTATCACTGTGAATGATTAACTCTTGGTAGGGCAGATCTACACAAGTGGAAGCTGAACCTGGTTCTGATGATTTATTAAGAAATCTGTCCTGGGACATCGTGCAGCGATTTCTTAATTGGACATGGATATCTGTGGTGGTAATAAAACTGGGAAACAATCAAATAAACTTACGATGACCCTTCAACTGTCGATGAACCATATCTCACCATCATGCTGAATGGTTAAACTAATGGTTTTTATGTCTGTTGATACGAGGGTTGCGATATTACATGGACACGCAGTGATGGCTAGCATCACATACAGTAATCGAGAAATGAATCAATAAGCTACATGCACTCGATACATTCCTTGCCCAGGCTTGTACAGCTCCATAGATTCCATCTTAGCGGTATCGGAAACACCAATGTTTGAATAAGCTTCACGATACTGGAGCCCATTACCATTGGTTTGTCGTAATTGAACTTTTTACCCTTTCAATTGATGGCTCTACTTTGTGTTCAGATGCTATTGACAAATATCATGAGATGGTCTTTTGTCAGCAATAACAAACAATATATGAATAATCAACAAATATGTATTGTGAACATTATGACAGATTTGTTGTGTTGCATTGGCAGAATGATAAATTGGTGTTGCATGCAAGTAATTCATCTACTGAAAGGCAATTCTACCCACCCACATGATCACTGAGTGAAACAATTCCTTGTCATTCTTTCTGTTCCTGATGTTGACAAAAACACATTGTTCACTGCCAATATGATCCATGAGGACTCATAATAGAATCATCATGAAAATATAACAGTCGATATTACAAGTACAAAAGCGCTACATCAGTCAATAAATTTCTGTGATATAGATTCATCAGCCAACTGAAACAGTCCGGTAGTTCCAGTACTTTAAGGTAATAGGATAATTGAGTTGAAGGCATCACAAGTTTAAGATCAGTCCACCTGCGCTGATAATTAACCATCAGTAGAATTAATAATATGGTGCTTCAGTCTGATAAATCATCCTGGAACGGTGCACTCTTAGAGTAGCCTTCTTTTCGACCATCACGTGAACAGTTTAACATGGTAAAACAGTGTTTGAGTAGCGTGAGCTAGTTGGTGCCGAGATCAATTGCCAAGTTTGGCATTCCGCAGTTTGGTGCCAGTTTGGTATTTTGAGAAAGTACAACAGCGTTTAAAAAGTGTGAGAAAATTGTCACATGTGAGAAAAGATGTGATTACACATAGTGAAATGGAAATTCTTGTACTATTTGCTTGAGTCCAGTATTGGTTTGAAGCCACACTGACAGATCAGATACAGACTGTCAGTTTACAAAGTTAGGAATTTAACCCGCTTGCAAGATTCCACAAAAATGAAAGTAAGATAATTGGTAGTCTAGGGACTTTTAGATTCACAAAGCAACTTTTACTAAAGTGAACCATAACGCCCATTCGTAAACATTGCACTAAGGTTACCTTACTGACTTACGATGATCTAAGTGACTTACGATCACCTTTGTGCTTTTAGAAAGAAGGCCCAGATCACATACTTTGTGTTCTTCCCTGGCAAACGTGAAATGTCAAGGCTCCTGTGTCCTCATAAAATGAATATGCAATACCTATCACAGAGGGGTCAAAACAGTAACATCAACAAGATACCATACAAGGAATTGAGAAAATTAGATTTCATCTGTACAGAGACACTTTACCATATATTTCCACAGAAAAGCCAGTCTCATGAATAACCTGATGTATTTTATCAAGAATTTAAGTTTTTGGTTTTTTTTCATAAATAAAGTCATTTATTTCCTATTTCCATGTTACAAATACAGCATTCGACAGAAGTGTCATGTACAATCTGTGTTCAACATTTACATTTTACTGCAGAATTATTGCAAATGCCATGTACATACTGCATAAGAGAGAATTTTAAGGTAGAAACATGTACATAATTGTTTGATCCACAATACAAAAGCGAGGATGGAAGAATGTTGGTTAGTATTTAATGGTTTACAAGAAATCCAACTATATGTGAAAAAGGCAGACAATTCAAGGGTCTGTATAAGTGTATAGAGCAATCAAGGAATTATGTATTCATGAGGCACAGAGTATTGGAATATTTCCTGAAAATGTCAAGAAGATTTCAAACAATGAAATTATCAGCCAAAAATTACCTAGAATGGTGCACTTTATCAAGGACTGTTAGTGTTCATCTTCTGGTCGATCCTAGCAAATATTTGCTTCTGATATAGAAAATTGGGATTTCAGGTTTATCATATAATGTACAATTTGACATTTGTTGAGTCTGAAATAGGTCAACCTTCTAGGACTCCTGTCCAACTGGAATATTAAGCTGATATTTATACATCTGAATGAATGCATGTTTTTACATTTGCTTTTACTTGGTTCTCTAACTAAACAAACAAAGTGACAACTCTGCACATTAAGCACCATTTCATAACGCAATGTGAAAAGGGCATAAATGATTCAGGAAAAGCCATTAAAAGCATTTAGAATATGAAATGCTTTTAGGGTATGATAATGACATCTGTCAGTTGGCAGTGTGATTGACGTGTCAACATTAAGCTAGTGTTGTACAAGGGGGAAGCTTCATATTTAATTCTGCTCACAGTTGTGATGACAGTTCAATTGATTATGTCATTACTGACGGGTAGGATGATGTGAGGGGAATGGTGTACACATTCATGAAGCTCTCGGTGCGACGTGTCATTCAGGGAAGGTGTGTCAGTTTCATATGGTTTGATCAGGATAACATAAATTCATGGAGATGTCAGCCAGCATGAGTGTATGGATTAGGAATGATGGGAAATAAGGACAGCTATATAGTTTGTTTTTTTAAAAGCTGAAAGTTTTCCTGCAGATATGTTTACATATCCTATTTTGACCCAGCTATCATCTTTTAGATTCTCTAGGAGAATAGTTCCCCAGCAACTGCAGTAAGAGCCAGTCAGATCAAACATGACTAGAGATCAGATTTGACAGTTGTAGTAACTATACCCTGGGGTTTGTTCATCCCATCAGCCACTGGTCTGATGGACCAGGACTTTACAGGATGCTTGTATTAAGCTGGAGCATTACTGACTGAGACATGAACTGATGAGAAATAAAATGCTCTGCATCAAAAGTGTGTGTATAGTGATTCACGCACTCAACCACTCACTCACTCACCCTACTACTTACTCAACCATTCAACCACTCAATTACTCACTCAACCACTCAACCATTCAACCACTCTCTCAACCACTCACTCAACCTCTTACTCAAGCTTTCAGCCACTCAAGCATTCAACCACTCACTCAACCACACAATCAACGATTCAATCACTCACTTAACCATGCATTCAACCATTCAACCACTCACTCAATCACTCACTCAACCACTCAACTCACATGTTTTAATGCATCTATCTAGACGAATTCATCAGTTTAGAAATCTGCCCATGTGTATGTATGTACTAAATGTACTAAATCTTTGCCTTTCATCTTACTTCAATAACTGTTCTGTTTAGTTATCTGGTAACATTTTATGATCAGGTACGAACTAGTAATAACCGCTTCCCCTAGCAGCAGACAGACTAACAGACTGTCTGAGACCGTGGCAGAAAATGGTCCTCGCCAGGGAATATAGAGCCTCCTTTCAGTTCTTGTGTCCGAAATGTCCAAGTGTAAGATGAAGAACCACACAGGAGGGTTCTATAATTGAGAGACATGAGTGTATGCCTCAAAGTCTGGGACCTTAAATGGTAGAGTGTCTCAGCTTTGTGTTCAAAAGTCGCTGATGGACATGAAGCCGTATCTGTCTTATACATCACTGAAGGCTTTTCAGCATCATCATCCTCACACTATTGCTGAATTTCTGATCAAAGAAGTTCTCAGCTAAACCAAAGCAGATGCACCTGCTTGTCTCAAAGCAAAGTATCGATGATTCTGTTGTATTTGTTGCGTATATTGTCTCACCACCATGTCTTCAGTTCTGAAGGCTTCCGAAGATTCGGGTTAGAACTGATCTTCAGTAGCCCATACTTGTTGTAAGAGGTGACTAATGGGATCAAGTGGTCAAGGCTTGCTGATGTGCATGACACATGTCAGCAGTTCACAGTTAGGCAGATCTCAGCTCATGCTGTTACCACTGGCTCCTCTGGTCCAGACTTGACAGTATTGAGTGTGCTGCCATATAGTTGGAATATTGTTGAGTGTTGTGTCAAACTGAATTTACATGAAAATGGTATAAGTATCCACACCAAAATGTTGCTATAGTACAATAAAGAAGCTAATCATCCATAAAGACTTGTCATTCCTAAATTCGCTCACTCACCACTCACGAGATGCTTTCAGACAAACATTGCCTATGCCCATCTAAGAGCAACTGATATTGATGATAGTCAGTTACATTTGTTGCACATGTAGCATCTCAGTGTTCTAATTCTGACATTGTCGAGTTATTATTCGCTGTCCTTCGACTTGGGCCTGCTGTTATAAACACACAACAAGAGAGGATTGGTTGAAAAGATGACTCCCTGTGCTGTGTCCCATATTGGTCATAAAGTCTGATTGAATTGAAACCTGTGGTTTTTATCAGTTTCTGCGTATCGACGGAATGACAGGCGTTAAAGCATTGTAGCTCCATATAAGAACATTTATCGTGTCACAGGCAAGGCAATATTGAATTCACAAAGCTGGTACATTTGTACCGAAACTAATGTGTGTGTAAAGATCACATTAATTTGTCAGCCTCATAAACCTCCAAAATGATGTGTAAAATAGATTGTATTTGAGGTAGAAATGAATCATGTGGTTTCATTAATAAATCTTGTGGTCACAAACCTGTGGGAAGTGACAGTTGTTTGGTATGCCTACAGTCATCAACATTACACATTAACTTTCCTTTATCATTATCTGAAGTACTGGGCAAGTGACTGGACATATGACATTATATCCTTTAACCATCAAGACAATGACCTGACCAGATCTGGCATTGTGAATTCCTGGTCATACTTCAGTTGTCTCCCTTGATAAACATGGCGACTTGAACCCCTTCTGCACCACAAATCCCGGATTAGAGACCAAATGATGAAAGACAATGAAACAACGCATAGTGGATATTATATAAGGTTATCTGCTGACTACTATAATGTAAATTCTGTAAAATGACTAAATAAATCCTGATAGAGCTAAAGGTAAAGGTGGGCCTGTCTTTGGAGGCACTTGTATCAATTTTGGCTTTCCACCAACCGTCATGTTGTGATATAACATGAATACTGTTGGGAGAAGCTTTTGATATGATTTAAATAAGACTTTTACACTGCAAAATGAACACATTTCTATCCCTGGGTATTGATTCCAAAACTTATTGTTATGCTCTGATTATACCCTTACAGATTTACAACCATTGTGGGCAGTGTAGTAACCCAGTGGTTAAAGCGTTTGCTCATCATGTAAAAAGGCCTGGGTTTGAGTCTCCACATACGTATAATGTGTGAGGCCCATGTCTGGTGTCCCCTGCTGCGATATTGCTAGAATACTGCAAAAAGCGCCATAAAACCATGCTTGCTTGCTCACTCACTGACTCACTGACTCACCCACTCACTCTGTTATTGCTGTTATTGCTTTGTGAAAACACTCAGGTCTCTTGATGCTGTTAATCAAGTCTACACTCTCAGGATATGTCGACACAATCAAACAAATATCTGAGCTGTAAATTGTTAATAATCAAATCAGTTATCTTGAACAATTATCCACAATCACTGGATATGATGACCCAGTCAACTAAATTGTTGAGTTGATTCCCCATTCAGTCGATCTCAGTAAGAAGCTGGTTATCCCTGTGGTCCCAGAATGTGGTGCCAGAATGTGGTCCCAGAATGCCAATGGACGATGTTCATGTATAAACAAGTACATGTATCACATTTCAGATTCCAGGCACCTCTCCAAGAGAATTCCCAGCACTTGGAGCTGACATATCTGGAATCACTGCAATCAGTGCCACAATGCCAGAATGAATAAATATTGCTTCTCCTAGATGACGTCCATTTTTTTAAGACCAAAATCCAATTTGAGAAAGAAATTAGATAGTCTCTCTTCATTTAGGATGACTTGTTGCTTAAAACAGAAATTAGCACCTTTCGCCAATAAAGAAAATTAATGCACAGAGGCATAATTTTCCAAGCGACTGTGATAGAAAAATGTAACCGAGGACAATTTATGGTGGTCCTCTTGGCTAAATATCGTAGATTGACTGATAATCATGGCTAAGAGCGTCACAGAGACATCATAATTGTATGATCTATAGTTATTTGGCCACAGAACTCGAATATTCATCATGAGTCCCTAAGGGGAGATGTCTAAAGGCACTTTACCAGAAATGTAACTCAAGATTGTAACGTGTGTTGTAATTTACGATTGAATGCTGTGTTAATGCAAGTTACTGAGTTATAGCAGAGCTTATTTTATGGTGGCTGGTTATAGTCAGTGTTATGTTTGTCATGGAACTTTTCCAAGCCCTAGTTATATATTTCTAGACTGATAGTCCTGTGTCACAGTTCGGAAGATTGTGCATTTGAAACTAATGTCTGGATATTGATCATGGAGATGTTAATTCATGATGTATATAGACGTAATAAACATGCCAAAGTCTTGCTCTTAAAGAAACAAAGGTCATCTCTTTTGCTGGAATCTGCCATACTGCAAGACATATAACCTTCATATAATACATGTTGCAGTGTGTCCTCGCCTTTCCATTGACTTGGGTGAAAAAGATTCATTATTGTGTTGGTAACACTAATATCTTCACTGAAATTCATTCACCATTCATTTTACCATTAATATTGATGAACTATTTAACAGAAATACAGTAGTGTTTTTGCTCATGTTGTTATCTCCCCTTGTATCTTTGACAACAAAATGGTGGATCTTACGTTTGCTGACTGTATTGTTATAATATTTACTTAAGTATGTATAAATAGGATCTGTATGTACAATGGCTGTAAAACACTTAAGCTCCCAATATTTCGCAATACGTAATGCTATAGAGATACCATATCTTAACATTGTTTATTGCAAAGCTTTGGTGATACACAGCCCTAAAACCTGATCTGTTGTATAGCATCTGTTCATATATATCAGGCTTGTTGTAAATAATGGTTGTAATTGTTGGGTTGTTTCATGGGGATGATCTTGTGTCATCCTTTCCAAAAGAAAATGGAATCGTGTATATTGACCTCTTGTGTGCATGTGAAAACAAGCCATCTGCTGCATTAAATAGCATTCTTCCACTCCCTTCGAAGACATAAAACAATGTCATCAAAACAATGCATTGATCATTTGGCTGAGACAGTTGTAATCATTTTACACAGACTATTGTGATCATTTTAATTAAGCTATTGTGATCATTTTACAGAGACAATTGTAATAACTATACATAGACTATTATTATTATTATACATAGACTAATTATATTCTTTACAGAGGCTATTCTGATAATTTTACAAAGCTATTGTGTTCATTTTATAGAGCCTTTTGTGATAATTTTACACAGACTAATTGTGATCATTTTGTAAAACAAAGCTTTTGTGACCATTCTACAGAGGCTATTGTGATAATTTTACAATGCTGTATTGTGATCATTTTACAATGCTATTGTGATAATTCTGCTAAGCTATTGTGACCATTTCACAGAGGCAGTTGTGATCATTGTACAGATACTGTTTCACCACAATAATGGTATTACAATGTATTTTGATAAAAGAACTTTGGAATGACGATCAATAGAAATAAAGTATCCAGTTAATAACTGACCACACTGAGTGAATATCTGCTGTAGATACATGTGAAATGTTGCGAGATGCCACTACACAGTTAGAAACAAGTACCAGTATGCGATTTCCCATTGTGCAAAAGGTGTGAAAATTATTCCTGATGTCTATCCCAATTCTCTGATATTGCTGGAATATTGATGGAATTGTCCTTTACTCACTGGAATGTCCATAAGTGATGTTAGTGAGACTCGAGAGCAATATAAATTATTTAGGTGCAGCATCACTGGCAAAGAATTGAAAAAATGGAAATTCATTAAGTATTCAAGGTGCCTATTTCATCGCAAGCACACAGGTCTCAGTTCATGTATATTTCCACTATACATGTAAATTAAGAAATGCTAGATTTCCCTTGATGAAATAAATGATATATAAATGTTTTGGGAAACATTCATTCTAACAGTACACAATATTCATCAAACATTTCATCCATATATTATGTAGGGCGGTAGGGTAGCCTAGTGGTTAAAGCATTCGCTCGTCACACTCAGTAGACCCAGGTTTGATTCCACACATTGGTACAATGTGTGAAGCCCATTTTCTGGTGTCCCCCTCCCCCCAGTGATAATGCTGGAATATTGCTAAGAGCAGCGTGAAACTAAACTCACTCTCTCTCACCATATAATATGGTGCAGACAATAAAAATTAAATGCATTTTATCAAATAGGATATTCTGATTCCCCATTTGAAGCTTTGCTGCTACTTTGTAACAATTACTTTCCTACAAAAATGTAAACAGAGTCAAATTTGAGGGAAAGCCATTACTGTCATATTGTTTTACAATACAGTTGATATGCTGATAATTATTCTCATACTTTTCTGTCACTAAAAATAATACTTGTGGGACATGAAACACATGGTTTGAGTGACTGAGTGTAGTTTTACACCACTTTTAGCCATATTCCAGAAATATCACAGCAAGGGACACCAGACATTGTACCCATGTGGGGAATTGCACTCGGGTCTTTAATGTGATGAGCGAACGTTTTAACAACTACGTTACCCCATCACCCCTTCATGATTACAAAATGGTGAATCATTTTTTGGTCCATTGCTACAATGACCAACTGGTTGCTGTCAGATTGTTTCATGGGCTCCTAATAGTTTCAACTGATTTCTCATGCAAAGGTATATTATCTTAGAATACCCTATGAGGTAACGTCAATTTGTTTACCACAATGACTGGACAGTTGGCACTGATTGGTTGAAAAGTAGATACTGTCTGAAATGAGACTTTCAATATGTACATGTGGAATGGAACCACAACCAAATGAAATAAAGGGTTTTGAGTACATGATTGTCCCACAAAAAAGCCACTAAGTAACAAAGGGCAGTAACTCTGTCAAAATGAACTGCATAAAACATTTTATTAAAATGGGTCAAATAGTCCAGAAGGATGTGTCTAGAAATTGTTTTTTCTATGGAGAGACATACTGATATACTAATTCCATAACAATGACTATCTTTGCTACAGGTACAACACACTAATAATCTGATAATTATTTATTCATTACAGCCGTATTTTGGGTCATCTTAAAATAAAATGCACAAAGTTGGAGGAAGAATTAAACATATTCCAAATAAACACTTAGACTGATTTTTTCATGCTCTGTTGTGACAAATCACCCACATATAGCTTCTTTACATTAACCACAATAAATTATGAAACGTAGACTCTATTAAAATTTCAAATTTGGAGATTTTTATAATGACAGGTCCTAAATTGATGTTCGATTGTTTTTATTTTTTCAACTTTTAAAACAAGTTTATTTTTTGAACCGAAGACATGATAATAAATAATCTGATGTTGGAAGCTAGGTTTTGGTGTTATATGGTGGATATGAAACGGACAGTGAATTGATGTATGGTTTTGATTTCATTCCAGGGGATGGTTTTCACTGTTTGACCAACAGGAAGGAGCTGCTTGCCATGGCCACCAGAACGAGTAACTTCCTGTTCTTTTTTTCTGTCATAATAACTGTTTGTTTGTTTTACCTGTTACAGCAATGGCGTACTCAATGGATTTCTCAAAAGGTATTCAGCCAGCTTATAGGAAGTCTAGTATATCACAGGAAGCCATGTATTCACAAAGCCATTCAAGATAAATTTGGTACAAAATATGAAATATAATTACTTTCAAGTGTGTAATAAACAAGGATGTTTGAAAACACTTCAAATATCAAGATTCTCATTTTATAGGATTTGAAATGTTAGGCATTTTGTTTCCTGAAAATTAAATCTGTTAGCATTGAAGTTAAGTTCTTAAAAATTCTTAAATGTTCAGGTTCTTGGAATTGTAACATGATAAGAGGAGTCAGGAAATACTCTCATTGGGAATGTTTGTGATGTAATCAGTATTATTTGAATATTCTTCTGTTTAACTAGGATGATAAAATTGAAGATTTGTAATCAAATACTGCGTCTCCATAATGTCTCAGCTGTGTGGTTGCTGTCATCACACATAAAATTTGTAGATAACAGATTACCTTGGAACTAGTTTTAAGGAAAATCATATTCTTGGGAATAGTGCAACTGCAACAGAATTTTAGATTTCTGCAGCAATTTTAACAGATATTACTCAACAGACATTTTTCATAAATACATTTCAATTTTTAATTTAAAATTATATCTGAACTGATATGGTGAAACATGAGTTTAGAATCACCTGCTGTCATAAGTACTTACTGAAAATGGTTGATAAGTGTTTTTAATACAGTATCTTCAAAACAGATTATTATTTGCTGAACAAATGTTTAAAAGCTATTTCTTAAGGACAATCGTGTATATATTTCCAATCAGTTCTTTGATCTGAATAGAGTAACAGTATTGAATACAATATTAGCGAAGGCCTGTATAGATGACTTCCCTTTCTTGTCAAACATCTGTCTAAAAATATGTTTACATGTGTTAGAAAAACATGTTTACTTGTGGCTGAATGCCTCGAAAGTCTTTCTAATGATGCATCAACTTAGTTCGACAGTCTCACATTTCAACTCAGATATCGGGATGAAACAATGGAATTGTTGAAAATAAATCTCCCTGAAGCTCTCCTGTGATTTGGTCCCTGTACTGAATGCAAACTTGTAAAAACCTTGCTTTGTGATTTAAATTCCAAGGCAGGTGTTGGCGATGAAGCAAAGATTTGTCAAAACTAAACCTACATTACAAGAAGGTGTCCAATTTCATTCTTTGCATTCTTATATTGTGTGAAGGAAAGACCAATACATTTTGCATGATATATTTTTTAATATTTAAAATATAGAATTTGCTTAATACTACAAGTGAGATTATCGCTAACATATTTTGCCTGAAGCTTTTTAAATGGCTGATTAGTAGATGGCTTTGTGAATGCAGTTTTTGTTCCCCATTCTTTGTTATGTTTGGTTGTGGTGTAAGCAGTATGTGGCTATGGATGTGTTCCTTGTGACTGGTGTTCCATGTTGTCAATATAGTTCTAGGATTGTCACAATGGACCTGCATGTCGCCAGCAAAGTTTCTATGACGGATGGAGACATATTAAGAATTTGACAACAGTCATTGTTCACTATGAAAAGGATTTTATCATAATTTGTTCTAATTTATGTTATGCTATGGTTCCCTGTAGTTACAGTCAGACATGTTGGTTCCCACTAGTAAAACTCAACACCTATTGCCTCCCTTAGTTACAGTTAGACACCTGTTGGCTCCCATTGGTAAAACTCAACACCTGTTGCCTCCCTTAGTTACAGTTAGACACCTATTGCCCCCTGTTCTTAGAGTAGAACACCTAGGTTTCCGTAGATAAACCTCAACACCTATTGCCTTCTGTCATTACAGTAAGACACCTGCTTCTTCCCATTGATAAACCTCAACACCTATTGCTTTCTGTACTTACAGTTACTGGTTCCTACCAGTTGCAATAGTTTGATAACTGTTATTCCTGTAGTCAGATGCTTATTGGTTCCCATGGTTACTGACACCTGCTGGGTCATGAAGTTATTCAGACACTTCCCCATAATGCCACAGACACTTTACAAACACAAGTTACTCTGGCATCGATATAGACACAACTAAACACCAACAAGGTATATTGATTATACAATTTCCTGCTTAATGGCATGCCAGAATCATGTTGGAAATATCTATACAAACAAAAGAACCGCAAGCAATCACAATAGTGTTTACCAAACAGTTGACAAAGTGCATTAGCCCAGAAACTGTTATCTATACCAAACTTGATATGTGATAATAGTCAGGATACCAATGTGGAATGCACAATGTTCATTTCCACTGACTGTCCAGTACAATGGCAGAGGTCCATTGACCCTCACTCTAGGGTTGTTTCAACCAGGATACCCTGTAGTCCAGAGCTAACTTGTCGTCTGATCAATTTCTGTTTGTGGTATTCATTAATTATTAATGGGACACCTACATGTCGGTGATTGGTTAATTAGGACATTTCACCTTCTGGACAATGTCCGGCATCATCTAGGTCACCATGGTAGCACTATATACATATATATATATATATGTTACCCCTAAATGTTTCTGTTACACAGTGATAAAGGTGTAGGCTGTCATATAGTCTGTCACAGTCCCTGAACCACATTATTTTCCATACTGCATATCCCTCTCTGCAGTGCTAAAGCTCTAAGTGAAACAGGTCTATATTTCCTCAGGTGAGGTTACTGCTGGTCTCCATTGGACTCCATTCTGATTTAAATGGGTTTGTTTGTTACTATCAAAATCATATATACTCCAAGACTGCGTGTCAGTGTATCTCTCATACAGACCCAGAAGCAAATGTATCCAAGTTAGTCCATGGAAGTCTGAAACATTTTACAAGTCTAGATTTTCACAGGAAGGTCTCTTCAAAATTTTAATTACAAAACTTATATTCTCTGTAAAATATGTCCATTTTAAAGACTAGCTTTTAGTCTAAAGAAGGTAATTTGTATGTAGTATCAAAACATTCAGTTGTGAAAAAGGGGTAGAAAAAAACACTTTTATCAAAAGTTACAATGTATACTGATATCTATGAAGGGCTATTTTACACTGGAATTGTTTAATGAATTTTAAGAGTCAATGACTGTTGTTTAGTTAGTGCTAATTTCCTCATAGTTTTTCTGTCCTGTCTCAAACATGCATGTTCAATGTTTCCCAGGTGTCTAGTGACTAGTGGTGAGCATAGGAGATTGTCTCCCTTTCATACCTCCCTCACAGAAACAAAACAAAATATATGCAGAAGAATTATCTTGTCATTACTCGGAAGTGTAGTTTACATTGCAATAAATGATATATTCACCACTATTACTATTAAAACGGGTACACTTTAAAAGTGACGCAAGGCTGTGAAATTTGATTTCCTAGCTATTTCTTATCTCTAAAGGATCCTCTTTCGCCATGTTTTCACATTTTGATGGGAAAAGATACTAATTTCCTTAACATATATATCAACACAAAACGAGTAATGACCAGGTTCTGCCAGAGATTTTGTTTTGTGGATGTAATTATGTGTGTTTTGGTCAACAGTTTAATTTGTTTAGGACATAGTTGTTCTAGGTGGTCAAGGTTTGAAGTGGTTTGATATTATGCATCTGAGGGCTGTTTGGAGTATTTATTTTGAGGGCAAACCATCTGGTTAAATTAATACTCCAACAACCTGTCACTCTGTGGTGTCATGTGTCTCGTTCATACTGATATGCATGTGCAATTCTGAGCAGAATGGAACAGGATTCTTTTAAATTTGTTATTAACTTTTGCATTCTATAAACTGTACATTTAATATTGTGATAGTTTTCTCTTCATACTAACATATTAAATGTAAATTTTTTCTCAATCTTTCAAGTTTCCAATTTTCTTAATATTTCTTGCTGTTTGCTTCTTTCAACTCTTATTAACCCCTTTTTTGCAGAGGGAAATGTGTGTTTAACAAAATTTGTCATGGTATTTATTTAATTTCCCATTCTGACCATGGAATTATTTGGTTCAGATATGACACAACAGCCTAAAATCAATATTTGATTTCAGATTTGAGAGACCTGATCGTAAAATGGTTGCAGAACACGTCCAGCCCTCATCCAACTCGCAAACCGCCCTGAACCAGTCGCTTGGCATTAACCAAACTCCTCGAGAGTCCTACCAAACTATGGGAATAACTCGGGTAAGATTTGACCCAATCTAGGTCATTGTGCACTGTGTATAATTATTTATAGTCTGTCGACTCTGTCGCCTCAAGGTGATGCTTACGCCAGACTTGGAAGATTAAAGAGATCGAGAGTCAGCAGACAGCATTAAAGTTTTAAAAGTTTACGGGCCAGATTTAAGGAGTTTATCACCAAATTGACTTGGAAGCAGCACTGTAAAGTTCTATCAGTCGCTGATTGATATCAGGATGGAATTATACTGAGGAGTGGTTTCATGGTTTCTGTCCTGAAACTTCTAGGTTAAACATCTTCTGGAAATGATGTGTGCAGATGTCTTCCTTTGAGTGCAGACTTGTAGGCTTGGTATGATCGTTCTGTGCCTGATTCAATTGGCTCATTACATGGTAATTCTTGACAAATTTCTGTGGTGATCAAAAGACAGCATTGGTCCTGAGGAACCCATCTTTGTCCTAAGAGACGTTTGGGTCATCAAGTGACCACTCATTTGGCTGAGGACTTTTTTCTGTCGTCAAGTGGAAGGACAAGTCTTGTCTGGATATAACATTCATTACAAAAGGGTTTGGGGCGGTAGGATAGACTAATGGTTAAAGCGTCTGCTTGTCATGCGTCTGCTTGTTCAATACCCCAAATAGGTACAATGTGTGAAGCCCATTTCTGATGTCCCCACCTGTGAGATTGCTGGCATATTGCTAAAAATCTAAACTCATTCACTTACAACAGGGTTTGGTTTGACTGAATTGTTTCATGTCATCATTCATTTGTACAAGGATCAGGTTCCGCAGCTAGTATGAATCCCAGATTCACACTGATTATAACTCTTTCTTTGTCATCTCTGTAATGAAGACTTTCACATTAACAGAATGTGATATACCTTCCTTTTCCTTCCTACGGTTCTTAGATTAAGTCATAAGGCCAGACCAGTTTTAGTTCTTATTTTACAGATGTTTGTCCTATAAAAACCTAACTGCAGTGGGAAATACAATTACCGATCAAAGTATTATTCCTTGTGAATGCTACAAGTATTTTACTTTTGGCAAGTATGAAGTGTGTATGAGGCAAAAAAAAGTCTAAAATACAATTCTCATAAGTTTACATATTTGGTCAATAAAAACATTAGGATTTCATATATGAGCGAGAAAATCAATTATATTTTTTACTTATTCTTGAAAAGATATGACCGGCTGATCTATAGAACAAGAAATAAACTTGGTCTGGCTTAAAATATCAATAAAACTATTTCTAAGGCATTAATATATTGAAAATACTCACTCACCATAAAGAGTGTTAATTCAACAAATCAAAAAGACTTCTGGCTCCTTTGGAAAAGAAACTGAATTTTCTGAAGTTTCAGTTTATTTGCAAAACACCAACAACTCATTCTGAACAGGATTTGAAGTGCAAGATTGTGTCTGTTAATATAATCGCAGAATACAGGATGTATTCACTATGTATAACGAGTTTTTGTTTTTTTTGGGGGGAGGGGGGTGGTTTGAGTGAAATTTCTCTCAAGTAAACCTAGTTTCTGAACTCAAGAAGCAGTTCAATCTATACTGGATGTAGGAGACAATATACCCACTTTCTTAAATCTACTTAAGACTAGAGTGTACTTAATCCTATCTCTACAGCTTTGTTGTCAAAAGTATTTACCCAAATGTCATGATTTTGTTTGCAATAGATCGACTTAGTTTGTCAATAACATTGTCCTGAACTTTTTCGATAATTTGTGTTTGTGTTGGAGCAGTTGATCAAATAATCTGTCAATCGATCAATCTTGCTTGCGTCAGTGATTATTGATTAGGTCAGGAGTCTAATCCATATTCATAAAAATTAAAACATCAATTAAACTTAAGAAAGTGTTTTGTCTTATTGTTATCTTTGTTAAATAAAGACATAAACAATTGAAGCAGTTTTCTGACATGTAAACCTGCAATGTAAATACTTGGGTGTGTCTCAACAGAAAGTATCCTCAGTCATCTTGTTTGTGATAATAATCAACGCCTGTTTAGTTTGCAGAAAGTTACGATGTTTGTTTCCAGTTATTGCCCACATGAGCTTTTTGTGGGGTTTACAATGACAAATAACTGAGCTTCTATTTTCAGTCTGCATATTGTGAGCGACAATCAGCACTAACATGTGCAGTTGAACAATATCATCCCTTTGGATGACCAGGTAGAAATCATACCTGTGTTTTATCCAGGCTGTAAGTGTGGTCTAAAAATGTGGATCAGATGGTCACTATGTATGACTGGTTCAGTGTCATCATTACCCAGAGGGGTGGTTGGGAAGCCGAGTGGTTAAAGCGTTTGCTTGTCATGCTGAAGACCCAGGTTCAATTCCCCATTTTGGTACAATGGGTGAAGCCCATTTCTGGTATCCCCTACGGTATTGCTGGAATATTGCTAAAAGCAGCATAGAAGTAAACTCTCTCATTCAATCTTACTCAATAGTCATGGCCAGCGTTCAAAATTAGACCAAGAGCTGACTGAAAACCACCTGGATCCACACCTTCTGTTTTCTGAAGGTCCTTATGGCCGACAGCTGTTTTATCCCTATTATTTTTCAGGAGATATCATTCAGTAATTTCTAATTTTTTATCTTGATCAGCATCTGGTGTCTGTAAGTGAAGGGACTATCACTATTGAGAAAGCAATTTAGATGTCTGAGATATGATCGTTTAATCTCAAATAAGTTATTTGAATGCACTGCGAAGGATAATCAGTCACTAGAGTAAAATTAACCTCTTTAACTCAGTTTGGTAGTTATCACATATTTCGTTTGCTGGGAATTACTTATACTGGTGCTAAAATATAGGGCTTACACATTCTAATCAGGATGCACAACTTTTAATGGTTTGGGGTCCACAGCTTTTCAGGGTTAGAGGCAAACGCTTACTCATACCCATTAGTCACGGCCAATGATCATACTATCGACCACTAGTTATCAAATCCTCATTTGAATTTCCACAGGACATAGCACAGACCTCACTCAACAACAATAATTTGTTTTATGTCAGCAGGTGTTAAGGGAAATTAGAAAGTCAAGTTTTATTTTCTAAATGTATTTTGTCTAGTCCTGAGATTTTTTTTTTAATCAGACTATATGTAGAGTAAAATGGGTATCAAGGGTACCAGTTTATTCAGTCAAGTAACATCTTCCAACAATGATTAAATTGGCGAGTCACTCCCACGAGATCCAGAAATACTTGTATCAAAAGTTGAAACAATGCGTGGTATGTCTGGTCTGTCTCCACTGAGCATCCAGCATGAAATGTGGCACAAAAGTCACAGAAAAGGAGACATTTCCTTTGGTAGGATTGTAGAAGAGTATAAATACAAGTAAAACATCTCATTCTAAGCACTTGTCGGAGAGGACACTGGGGTTTTCTTAATGGCTGTCGAAGTTGAATTCATCGATTCTGTTTCATGAATATTTTATATACTGATAAGAAAATCCTGTCAAGTTGCAGCAAATCTTTGTACTGAATGTGGATTTCAGTGTTTGCAATTGTCATTTGTAAGACATTCACAGCCTCAATATTTTCAAAGATGGATATGTTTTTTCAATTTGGCTGTGGGTTCTTGTGCTTTCAGAGTCTGTTGGTGAAATTAACTATTAAACTGAAAAAAGGGAAATACGTCACAGTGCCAAAAAAGTGTACCAAAAAAGGCATAAAGTTTATCTTGAATCATATTTAACTTAAAAAAAATAGAAAGAAGGAATGTCTCTGTGGTATTACCGTTCCACAAAAAGTACTGCATGCTGGTATTTTTTTATTGCCTCTGAAACTATTTTTTCAAATTGACAGCTGATTCCATTAAAGAACAAAGTTCACCTTATTCCTGGTTGTGTTTATTGGTATTGCTCATGTCTACTTCATTATCTATTCTTCCAAAATGAAATTTTGAAAAGTCCTGGTTCTGTTGTAGTGAAAATGTAGGGAAGTTTTTTACTTAATATGTTACCTTAAACAGGCTGATAAAAGCATCTTTCTCAAGAGAAAGTAATATGTGTATGTTGGTGTTATGGATGGAAAAGAGCAGGTGCTCCATCAATTTCATCATGGAATGATGTTTTGAATGATAAGTTACCATTCAAAAAAGTGGTAATTGTTAAAATGGTAAATATTTAGTGGTAATTTGTTTCAACTATCAATTATATGTAATTGATTTTTAAATTAGTAATTAATGGTAACATTAATTGATAAAGAGGTAATTCAGAAAGGGGTAATATAGTTATAGCATAATCAATTCATAAAGTGTTAATTTATAAATCAAGTAATTCATAAAGTGATAATTAAGCAAGTGATAATATTTCCTTAACATAATAGATAATCATAAGTAGTAATCAGTTCATAAAGTGTTAATTTATAAATCAAGTAATTCATAAAGTGGTAATTAAGAAAATGGTAATATTTTCTTAACATAATAGATAATAATAGATAGTAATTAATTGACAATGTGGTAATTAAGAAATTGGTAATTTATTCATAACACATTTATTAATATTGAAATGGTAATTGATTCATACAATGATAATTAAACCACAGAATGGTAATTACTTCAGAAAATGGTAATTATTTTCTAAAATGGTAATTTATTGTTGTCCTTTGAAATAAAAACAAGCTCACTTGCATTCTCGGATTATCAGTTCAACCGAACACACTGGCAACAGATGTACACAAGTTTTATTGTTGTGCTGTTGTTGTGATGGTTAAAAGTTTGACTTTGATAAACATGAATACACATGGGCAGCAGATCTTGTTCAGGGATCATGTTAGCCAGATCAAGCACAGTATCCATAACACGAGGGACAAGTTTATTCAGTCAGTCAGAGGAACCATATATTTGCATGTAGGATTTGGGCCACAGGGAGATATATCCCAGACAGATTTAGATTTACTTTGCCAATACTTTGCACACTTAACAAAGCTCTGATTAGAATAATTTGATTTCACATGCAATGTCAAAGCAATTTGCATCTTGGTTTTGACAAGGTGGATGTGCTCACTGCCAAGATGGTATGTAAATCTAGTTTCAGTTGTCTTTCAAGATAGTGTGTAAAACTATTTTTTTGTGAATGTTTATTATGCTTACTGCAATGATCCAAATTTGTTTATCAAGTTGTTAGCTGTCCTCAGCTTTAGTTTAGAATAGTATTATTGGAAGATGAAAACACCTGATTTTTACATAAGACTGTAGTTAATTTGTCTTGCAGTCAGTGCTACTTAGTGTAAGTCAGTCAGTTATTTCTGTTTTTTAATTATTTGAATTTCGCTTTGTTTATTGAAAAAATGTACTTTTTATGCATCGAGATTAATGAAGACAATATTGTCAGCTACAACATATATAGAGATGTATGTATAGTATTGTGTTTTCATTACTGTATGATAAATCTGTTGTTGTAAGGGGGTTTTGTAAAGGTTTAGTAAAGTTTTATAACATGACTATATTTTATCATGTCTTTTAATGGGGATGCCTCTTTAGAAGATTTTAATGTATTTGGGTTTAGCTTGATCAACATGAGCAAAATTAGCAGTTACTCTGTGGACTCTGTGATCCTTATGTAATTTTTAAACATAACTGTTACATCATCATCATCATCGTCATCATCATCATCATCATCATCATCATCATCATCATCATCATCATCTAGCTTGAATATTGCTAAGTGTGGTGTAAAATGAAATTCACTCACTCACTCAGACCAACCCACTCACTCCTCAAACCAAATAGATAGGTATATAATTGTCACAGAAAATATCCCCAATAATTATCCCAAGAAATGTGCAAAAATGGTAATTACAGCAAATCCCTGACAAGAATTAAAAATCTCCCATAATCACCATATCTTATATATTTTATCTGATGTACAGTACAGTACACTACACCTTTTCATTGCTTTACAGAGAACCTTCATATTTCCTTAAGGATCCTTGAAATTAATACAGGAGGTTTCCTTGAACCCAAGACTTAAAATAACTCTCACAAATGGAACAAACCCTGTTCAATCCTTTGTCTAGCACCTGTGATCAGGCATGGAAACCTCACATCTTTTGTTCAATAGGTTCCAAGATTCAGAGAAGCCAGATAACAAAATGGAAGATACATTTGTCAGATGATTCACTGGAAGAACTGCACATTCAAAACCAAGCAGCATTTATGTCTTCATACCAATTTCGTCAAACCAACACATCTGTTGTGTGGCTGTAATGGCTTTGTAGATTGTGTAATCATTGTGTTGGACATGGAAGGTAAATATGTCAAAGTCTTTGATGGAAACTCTCTGTCTGATAATGGCAGCTATTTGTGTCCACTCAAGGTGAAGGTCACATACATTGTACATGGGATGAATTCTCCCTGTTCTCTGTTTCAATTTGTTTCTAAACATCCCTGAAGGGACTTCAGTCAGGTTCAATATGTTGAATTTATCAAAAACCAGAAGCTGTAATGGAGACATATGGATCCAGATGTTGCTAACCTTCTCATTTCTTCTCATGAAAATTTGAAAGGAGATTGGATTTTTTTCCTTTAAGATAAGATTTTGTCATCACCATTAGTATCAGATTTTCTGATATGTTGTTTTTCTGTCACAATTTACTATTTGATGTTGCAGTCCTCAGGCATTCCAGAATTCAATGTCTCTGTATCTGAATCCAAGCATTGCCTTTCTTATAATTCTGAATTGGTTAGCATCAAAAGTTTGTTTATGCTGAACTGGAGAGCAGCTAAAATGGACTTTACATTTGTCATATTGCCTTCAAAAGACATGTCATCATAATGACATACTGCTACACTAGCCATGATGCTATGAAAGCTCACTCACTCACTCACTCACTCACTCACTCACTCACTCAACCACTCACTCAACCACTCACTCAGCCACTCTACCACTCACTCAATCACTCACTCAATCACTCATCCACTCAACTACTCAACCACTCATTCAACCACTCAACCACAAACTATTGCCTTTTGTTTTTGCCACTGACTCTTTCTGGTTCCTTGTCCACTATGGTCACTGATCTGGACACTTCATGTCATGTTTCAGGGCATGAGCCTGTCGAGCCAGAGTCGGTCAGCCTCGGAGGAGGAGGGGGAGTCGAGTGTATGGAAGGGTGTGCGGAGCTTTGCCACGATGCTTATGGACGACAGCCCCCCAGAAGAGAATGAAGCTCCTGTAGTGGAGGGTGTGGATTACAAACTAGGAAAACTACAGTTTGGACTTGGTTATGATTTCCAAAACTTGACTTTAACCCTGAAGATTCTTCGTGCTACGGGTTTGCCTGCCAAAGATCTCTCTGGTACCAGTGATCCTTATGTGAAAATTATGTTGCTTCCGGACAAAAAACACAAATTGCTAACAAAAGTGAAAAAGAAAAACCTGAATCCTCACTGGAATGAGTGTTTCTTGTTTGAAGGTAAGACATCTTAAGCATCTTCCAAAACCACATCACATTTTGCTTGTCGTCAACTCATCTGGGTCATTTTAAAGCTAAACTGGTTCCATTCTGCCTGAACTTATGCAATGAGGAGTGGGTGTGCATAATGGTCACTTGATATGAATTATTGACTACAACTGTCAGTTTTGATCTGACTGACCACCTGTGCCTTGATACACAGATACCATACGTTATCAGCTTTGGTTTTTGATGCAGATGTAATATCAATGAAAACACATTAAGACATTCAGTCACCAGATGGCAAGGGAATCCAAGTCACATCAGTTGTTTGGTGCACAGATTTTATCCTTTTCTCTGATGACTGCTAGTTTAAATCTCAGATTCATCCTGGTGATGATAAATGATTTGTCAACTTTGATACTTAGTGGTTGAACACCTGCATCACTTTGGACTTTTCTAACATCAAGCTGATATGATATGCTGTGATATGATAAGCTGATATGCTACAATATGATGCTACAACTGAAATACCGTTCTAAGTGAGATTCCACCCATCTTGTTGACACACTAGGGTTAGTAGCCTAATAGTTAAAGCATTCAGTTGACAAGCTAATTCCTAGGCTGAATCCCTACATGGATGAATGTGTCATGCCAATTTCTGGTGTCTCAAAATATGTTGCAAAGTTGCCAAGAAATGACTTAAAACCTGGCAGGATGGCTCATATTATTAATACAGTGTCAACAAACATTTTTTATTTGGGAGCAGAAAAAGCTCCAGAGAGACATGTTTTTACAAGCAGACACTCAATGGTTTCATTTATAACGGTTTCATTTATAACATTTGGTACAGGGGCTCCTTTCACAAAGCACAAAGAGAATCCTAAGTCACTAGGATAACCTTAGTGTAATGTTAAAGAATGGGAGTTATGGTTAGCCTTAGTAAAGGTTGCTTAGTGAAAGGAGCGCAGGATGGAGTGAATGAACATCATCCTGTTTCTTATGAACTGACTACTGATGATCTTGGCCCCATTTCATAGACTTATGACAATCGTAGCACTATGATCCTTTTGTGAAATGGATCCTTTATGGTTAAAATGTATGCCCAGGTGTGTATCCTAGTATAGCATTGATCTTTACTTATGCTATCAACCACTAGTTTGCCTCAGTGAAAAATTGTCGTAACCAGAAATGTTTGTGTTGAACACATTTTGAGATAGTGTCCTACAGTGTTTTTGTTGAAGACATAATGAGATAGTTCTAAAATGTTTGTTGTTGAAGACATAATGAGATAGTTCTAAAATGTTTGTTGTTGAAGACGTTATGAGATAGTTCTAAAATGTTTGTTGTTGAAGACGTTATGAGATAGTTCTAAAATGTTTGTTGTTGAAGACATAATGAGATAGTTCTAAAATGTTTGTTGTTGAAGACATAATGAGATAGTTCTAAAATGTTTTTGTTGAAAACGTTATGAGATGGTTCTAAAATGTTTGTTGTTGAAGACATAATGAGCTAGTTCTAAAATGTTTGTTGTTGAAGACATAATGAGATGGTTCTAAAATGTTTGTTGTTGAAGACATAATGAGATAGTTCTAAAATATTTGTTGTTGAAGACGTTATGAGATAGTTCTAAAATGTTTGTTGTTGAAGACGTTATGAGATAGTTCTAAAATGTTTGTTGTTGAAGACATAATGAGATAGTTCTAAAATGTTTGTTGTTGAAGACATAATGAGATAGTTCTAAAATGTTTTTGTTGAAAACATTATGAGATGGTTCTAAAATGTTTGTTGTTGAAGACATAATGAGCTAGTTCTAAAATGTTTGTTGTTGAAGACATAATGAGATAGTTCTAAAATGTTTGTTGTTGAAGACATTATGAGATAGTTCTAAAATGTTTGTTGTTGAAGACATAATGAGATAGTTCTAAAATGTTTGTTGTTGAAGACGTTATGAGATAGTTCTAAAATGTTTGTTGTTGAAGACATAATGAGATAGTTCTAAAATGTTTGTTGTTGAAGACATAATGAGATAGTTCTAAAATGTTTGTTGTTGAAGACATAATGAGATAGTTATAAAATGTTTGTTGTTGAAGACGTTATGAGATAGTTCTAAAATGTTTGTTGTTGAAGACGTTATGAGATAGTTCTAAAATGTTTTTGTTGAAAACATTATGAGATGGTTCTAAAATGTTTGTTGTTGAAGACGTTATGAGATAGTTCTAAAATGTTTTTGTTGAAAACATTATGAGATGGTTCTAAAATGTTTGTTGTTGAAGACGTTATGAGATAGTTCTAAAATGTTTGTTGTTGAAGACATAATGAGATAGTTCTAAAATGTTTGTTGTTGAAGACATAATGAGATAGTTCTAAAATGTTTCTTGTTGAAGACATAATGAGATAGTTCTAAAATGTTTGTTGTTGAAGACGTTATGAGATGGTTCTAAAATGTTTGTTGTTGAAGACGTTATGAGCTAGTTCTAAAATGTTTGTTGTTGAAGACGTTATGAGATGGTTCTAAAATGTTTGTTGTTGAAGACATAATGAGATGGTTCTAAAATGTTTGTTGTTGAAGACGTTATGAGATAGTTCTAAAATGTTTGTTGTTGAAGACGTTATGAGATAGTTCTAAAATGTTTGTTGTTGAAGACATAATGAGATAGTTCTAAAATGTTTGTTGTTGAAGACATAATGAGATAGTTCTAAAATGTTTGTTGTTGAAGACATAATGAGATAGTTCTAAAATGTTTGTTGTTGAAGACATAATGAGATAGTTCTAAAATGTTTGTTGTTGAAGACGTTATGAGATAGTTCTAAAATGTTTTTGTTGAAAACATTATGAGATGGTTCTAAAATGTTTGTTGTTGAAGACGTTATGAGCTAGTTCTAAAATGTTTTTGTTGAAAACATTATGAGATGGTTCTAAAATGTTTGTTGTTGAAGACATAATGAGCTAGTTCTAAAATGTTTGTTGTTGAAGACATAATGAGATAGTTCTAAAATGTTTGTTGTTGAAGACGTTATGAGATAGTTCTAAAATGTTTGTTGTTGAAGACGTTATGAGATAGTTCTAAAATGTTTGTTGTTGAAAACATAATGAGATAGTTCTAAAATGTTTGTTGTTGAAGACGTAATGAGATAGTTCTAAAATGTTTGTTGTTGAAGACATAATGAGATAGTTCTAAAATGTTTGTTGTTGAAGACGTTATGAGATGGTTCTAAAATGTTTGTTGTTGAAGACGTTATGAGCTAGTTCTAAAATGTTTGTTGTTGAAGACGTTATGAGATAGTTCTAAAATGTTTGTTGTTGAAAACATAATGAGATAGTTCTAAAATGTTTGTTGTTGAAGACATAATGAGATAGTTCTAAAATGTTTGTTGTTGAAGACATAATGAGATAGTTCTAAAATGTTTGTTGTTGAAGACGTTATGAGATGGTTCTAAAATGTTTGTTGTTGAAGACGTTATGAGCTAGTTCTAAAATGTTTGTTGTTGAAGACATAATGAGATAGTTCTAAAATGTTTGTTGTTGAAGACATAATGAGATAGTTCTAAAATGTTTGTTGTTGAAGACATAATGAGATAGTTCTAAAATGTTTCTTGTTGAAGACATAATGAGATAGTTCTAAAATGTTTGTTGTTGAAGACGTTATGAGATGGTTCTAAAATGTTTGTTGTTGAAGACGTTATGAGCTAGTTCTAAAATGTTTGTTGTTGAAGACATAATGAGATGGTTCTAAAATGTTTGTTGTTGAAGACATAATGAGATAGTTCTAAAATGTTTGTTGTTGAAGACGTTATGAGATAGTTCTAAAATGTTTGTTGTTGAAGACGTTATGAGATAGTTCTAAAATGTTTGTTGTTGAAGACATAATGAGATAGTTCTAAAATGTTTGTTGTTGAAGACATAATGACTTCTAAAATGTTTCTTGTTGAAGACATTATGAGATAGTTCTAAAATGTTTATTATTGAAGACAACACACATGAGATACACGGAGCCTTGTGATCCTTTCAGGAATTAAGGAATGGTGGGGTAGACAAGTGGTTAAAGACCTAGGTTTGATTCCCCACATGGATATAGTGTGTGAAACCTCCTTCTGGTGTCCTTTGCCATGGTATTACTGTAATATTGCTAAAAGCAGTGTTAAACCAAACACACTCACTCACTTCCTCACTTTCAAGAATGTTATCCAGTTCTCATCAGCAATGATTTTTCATTTGTTATAAACTGTTTAAGCATAGTCCTTGGTTCCAGTACCACAAAATGATGAGATAAGTCAGTCATCAGTGAAGGAAGTCACAGTACTGTCTCCATGTTGATCTTTCTGGGTCATGCTTGTGTCTAACATGACAAAAAGTCTGTGTCTCATCTGTCCCATATCCCCAACAAAAGTAGGTGATGATGTTAAGGAAAGACTTCTCTTGGCCTCCAAACCAACATTCCTTCATCCCAGAGAAAGATGCTTCTGTACGCCTAACAGTGTGAAGAGAATGGAAGCTTTCACAGCGTGTACTCTCTCGTGATGATAACTCACATATGACAGCTTTGAAGATGCCAATTTCAATAGCTTCATTGCCTGATGGTTCCTTCAATTGATATTTCTGATGAAGAATTTAACCCTTGCTGTGTAGTCTTCAAAAGTAGAATTTAGATTTTAATAACATTCATAGCCAGAGGCTACTTGATTTCTTTTTAATTTGGGAGACCGTTATGGTGACAGGTTTTTAATGATGTATTATGCTTGTTTTGGCTTGGTTTTTGTTGACTCGCTCGTGTTGACGACTCTCTTGGGAGGGATGGTGAATAGTTCCAGTGCAAAGTGTATTTCCCATCATTCATCTTTGATGAGTGATGAGGTAAATGGGAATATTGTTGATAGCGTGATCATTCAATCACAAGACACAACGAGGCAGAACCCGTGGAGATATTTTTATTCACAGGTTTCCTCTTTTGGCTTATGGTGTTGCATTTATGTTCTGTTCATCACCTCAGTGACTGGTGTTGGCCCACTTGTGAAAGGCATCCAGAATTACTGTGTGGAGTTGCTCCCCTTAGTCCTGTTAGGACCTTATGAGTGTGATCATTCTTTGGTCAGCACTATATTTATCCCCATGGTTTCATCAAAGAAGTAGATTTTGCCCTTCCTTTTAGCTTGTCTCCTACTTTAAGGAAGCACTGATTTTTCATCAGGCATCACCAGATCATGCATTCTGTGGCTGTAACACTGTCCTTCCAGATGCACAAGGTACTGCAATTCACTGTGCAGAGCTGCATCTCTTTCATGTGCTAGGAACCTGTGATCATTATTTCAAATCCCTGTTAACGTGGACAGTGTTTCTAGTTTTTCATAACAACTTTTTGTCGATGGACTTTACCAAAGTGGTACAAGTATCACTTCAGGACATGTCATGTATGAGTGAGATACTGGCCTCTTCTTCTTCATCCCATCCTACTTCTCCTTCTTCACCCCATCCTACCTCTCCATCTTCACCCCATCCTACTTCTCCTTCTTCACCCCATCGTACTTCTTCTTCACCCCATCCTACTTCTCCATCTTCACCCCATCCTACTTCTTCTTCACCCCATCCTACTTCTCCATCTTCACCCCATCCTACTTCTCCTTCTTCACCCCATCCTACTTCTCCATCTTCACCCCATCCTACTTCTTCTTCACCCCATCCTACTTCTCCATCTTCACCCAATCCTACTTCTCCATCTTCACCCCGTCCTACTTCTGCTTCTTCACCCCATCCTACTTCTCCTTCACCCCATCCTACCTCTCCATCTTCACCCCGTCCTACTTCTCCTTCTTCACCCCATCCTACTTCTGCTTCTTCACCCCATCCTACTTCTCCATCTTCACCCCATCCTACCTCTCCATCTTCACCCCGTCCTACTTCTCCTTCTTCACCCCATCCTACTTCTTCTTCTTCACCCCATCCTACTTCTCCATCTTCACCCCGTCCTACTTCTGCTTCTTCACCCCATCCTACTTCTCCTTCTTCACCCCATCCTACCTCTCCATCTTCACCCCGTCCTACTTCTCCTTCTTCACCCCATCCTACTTCTCCATCTTCACCCCGTCCTACTTCTCCTTCTTCACCCCATCCTACTTCTTCTTCTTCACCCCATCCTACTTCTCCATCTTCACCCCGTCCTACTTCTGCTTCTTCACCCCATCCTACTTCTCCATCTTCACCCCGTCCTACCTCTCCATCTTCACCCCGTCCTACTTCTCCATCTTCACCCCATCCTACTTCTCCTTCATCACCCCATCCTACCTCTCCATCTTCACCCCGTCCTACTTCTCCTTCTTCACCCCATCCTACTTCTTCTTCTTCACCCCATCCTACTTCTCCATCTTCACCCCGTCCTACTTCTGCTTCTTCACCCCGTCCTACTTCTCCTTCTTCACCCCATCCTACCTCTCCATCTTCACCCCGTCCTACTTCTCCTTCTTCACCCCATCCTACTTCTCCATCTTCACCCCGTCCTACTTCTCCTTCTTCACCCCATCCTACTTCTTCTTCTTCACCCCATCCTACTTCTCCATCTTCACCCCGTCCTACTTCTGCTTCTTCACCCCATCCTACTTCTCCATCTTCACCCCGTCCTACCTCTCCATCTTCACCCCGTCCTACTTCTCCATCTTCACCCCGTCCTACTTCTCCATCTTCACCCCATCCTACTTCTCCATCTTCACCCCGTCCTACTTCTGCTTCTTCACCCCATCCTACTTCTCCTTCTTCACCCCATCCTACCTCTCCATCTTCACCCCGTCCTACTTCTCCTTCTTCACCCCATCCTACTTCTCCTTCTTCACCCCATCCTACCTCTCCATCTTCACCCCATCCTACTTCTCCTTCTTCACCCCATCCTACTTCTTCTTCACCCCATCCTACTTCTCCATCTTCACCCAATCCTACTTCTCCATCTTCACCCCGTCCTACTTCTCCATCTTCACCCAATCCTACTTCTCCATCTTCACCCAATCCTACTTCTCCATCTTCACCCTGTCCTACTTCTCCATCTTCACCCCGTCCTACTTCTGCTTCTTCACCCCATCCTACTTCTCCTCCTTCCACACATTGTAACAGTGACTTCTGGTTTCTTTTCAAATCAGCTGGCCATGGTATGCTATGACTGAAATATGCTCATTGTCTTATCATCTTCCTCAGTCACATGGTAACCGTGACTTCTGGACATGTCATGTCATGAGTTTTCTTCTCCTTGACTGCTGTCATGCAGCTGTAGCAACCAACCAACCAACCAGATCTTTTCTTGTTCTTGGTAATAGTGGTGATCATGCCGTCATGAACAAGCAGCCTTTGTCCACAAAACAAGGAGCAGTGTGTTAGCCTAGTGTTCACTGCTCTTGACTAAGACCTGGGTTTGATTCCCCACATGGGTTCAGTATGTGATTCCATTTCAGATGTCAACAGTTGTGGTATTGCAGGAATATTGCTAAAAGAGATATAAAACTCTACTTACTCTCTCAGGTAGCAAATGCCTTTGTCACTTTAGACATTACCCTTTTTTGTCTTTAACTGAAATACTGTTCAAACAAAATCTCGAAGCAATTCATTCCCTGTCTGGTCTGTATTTGTTGCTGTCCAACTGTCTGCTTTGAGACATAGAGTTAATCTGGGCTCGTCCATCATGAACTGACCTTCTGTCACAAAGTACTGCATGATAAGTCAAGCCAATAGACACTGTAAGGAGACTGATGTATGTATTGTGACAGCACAAACTGTGTAACTCCTCTGCAGGGTCAAGGGCTAAGTAGCATAGGCTGAATCCAAAGGATAGGAATATCAACACAGATAGATTTTTCATGCAAGCATTGCCATAGGTGGTTAAAAGAATTATTTATTAGTATTTGATGACTTAATGTATCATATCCTCATACAAAGCAATGAATGTGATCCATTGCTGGACATATATTGATATAAGAATTAATAGATTGTGCTTTCCAGAAGACTAACCGGCCATGACTCCACTCTGAAATTGATTATTTCAAAGTTTTGATTTTATTCAGGCATTCAGTATACTGTATTGAAGTTAATATTTGAATTTCAAAGAAAGGCTGTTTATGAGGGTATCTAATAATATTTTATGAAAAGTGTTTAGATGTCTCTATTTAATCCAAGAGCCAGTCAAAGATATCTTAGTCCTTTCAGTTGATCTGTACACATTATTGCAAAAGATACATTTTATAGAGAGAATCTGTACACATTATTGCAAAAGATACATTTTATAGAGACAGAGTGAGTATAGTTTTATGTCACCTTTTAACAATATTCCAGCTACATATTGGCATGGGACATCAGATATGGGCTTCACACATTTTACCTGTTCAGGGAACCAAACCTGTACCCTCTGGATGGTGAGCGAACACTTTACCACTACTCTACCTCAGAGCCCCCATTTCTTAGGGAAACTGATATCTAAGATATGTTGAAATGTAAGGCAAGTCATGGCCAAAACTAAATGTTGCCATTAAACTCAGGACATAATGATAAAATGTGTGTACTGGTAACTGATACCTGATCATCAATGTTTTAGAATTATTAAACAAACCAAAGATAACAAGATGTGTTGCAGCCAATATGTATGAAACAGCATACATTAATGGGCAGTTCTTCAAGACAGATTAATTCAAAGGGATAGGCAACCTGATTGTTATATGATATTAGATATCTTGAAGGCGTGCCCATGAAAAGTAAGGCCGCTTACACAGAACTACATATGACATGGGTGCACATCAAAGTGGGTTTCATTACCCTGGACAACCAAAGCTGTGAGCCCAAGAAGGTTAATTGTCATATGTCTTATCCCACTGGGTACCTGGTTTCTGCTGGGTGAATAGACTCAAATTTGAACAAACTCACTTGCCCAAGGTGCGACAACATGTGTACAACATGTGTCAGTTGTGTGTTGTTGTGGAATAGTACAGAAGTTCTAAAAGCTCTCAGGAGTCGAACTGTCAAACAAGGTCACCCTTCCAAGGACTCTCCATGACCAATGTTGCTGAAGTTCAACTGATTTGTGACCCAAGCTCCATGCTCTAGACCACATGCCACAATACCCCATTTTGTAGCTTGCTGGAATTGAAGTCAGGGCCTCCAGTGCTACCAACGAACTGTGTTTTGCATTGTAACAAGTGTTGACTTCTTACATGTTTTCTGACCCCAAAAAATTACATAACTGGGGCTGTGGGTGGTGAAGGTAGTCTTGTTACATAAACTAGCTGTTGTGTAATGACTGAGATATCTCCTGTAAACTAACAATGGCATACAGCAATAGCTGAATGGCTTGATGCACCTGGGACTTGTGTCTGAATGCTATGCTAACTCCAAAGTCCTCAACTGATGTATATCTTTGTGGAATCCATACCCGTGATCTCAGGACTAACACAGATTTTCAGTAGGTTTAGCTCTTGTTGTTTTTCAATTTTTGCACTTGTTGTTGTCATTGAATGCAGCACTCTTCAATATTCAGTGGTATGAAAATAACCAAGTGTAGACCAGACAATCCAGTGATCAACATCATGAGCACTGATCTACACAACAGGGATTCTGTAATCTGAATCAGCTGACTTAGTGAAGCTGACCGCCCTCTATCATTAGTCACCTCTTAGACTCAGTTCCAACATGGATTCTCATACATCATGTCATAGAGGTGGCTATGTAGAAGATAAAAAAGTGACACCATGTGTAACAAACTGAATCCATTTGTTCATTGGATGTCACAACATTTTCTGATTATCAGTAGTGCACAATGTTAAGTGTAACTGAGTAATATCAGCAGATATCAAATCTTCCTTCTTCTGCTAACGTATTCCCAAGTTTTGACTGTGCATATTTCACAGATATTATGTTACTGATTATTAAGCTATTATATATATTGCATTACCAAAAAACTGAACTCTGAAAAAAAGCATATCTGATCTCATGTCTCGTGTCTATTTTGTAAAACTGATAAAAGTCCATATCTCAAGACTGACATGAATCATAAACTGATTTTGAAAATTTAAAAAGTTGAAGCTCTGTTTTGTTGTCAGAGACTAACATTAGGTCTTTCCCTCATTTTGCTCAGGATTTGACCAATATTTCTTCTCCATCAGGCTGGCCACACAACAAGCTGTTGGAGAAAACGCTGTACCTCCAGGTGATCGATTATGACCGCTTCAGCCGTGATGACCCTATCGGAGAGACGTATGTGCCCCTCAACTCTGTGGATCTGTCCAATGCCACCATGACGTGGAAGTACCTCCAGCCTTGCAAGGACAGCAGAGTGAGTCTGGAGCTGCTTGTACTGTTACAGTCATTGTCTTATAGCATCCACTGCTCTTAGCTACACTTGGAGATATGTGGGTTTCCTGCTTTAATGGAAGAATAGGTCTCCAGCCAGTTGGTGGTCAGACTTGTGTAGGTATTTGCAAGTTGCTGTCCAAACTTGACTAGATCCCTAGTAAGATTTGACCAGGTCCGAGTTGAAAAGGTCTTCAGTAAGACTTGAGTACGTCTCCAGTAAGACTTGACCAGGTCCTTGGTTAAACTGGAGTAGGTCTTCTGCATTTTGTGTCTTGACTAGGTCGCAAGTAAGACTTGACTAGGTTGCCAGTAAGATATGACTAGGTCCTCAGTTGAACGTGTGTAGGTTGTTAGCATGTTTGTGTCTCAACTTGAATAGGTCCACAGTAAGACTTGAGTAGGTCCACAGTAAGACTTGAGTAGGCCTCCAGTTATACTTAATTAGGCCTCTAGTAAGTACTGCATATAAAATAGCTTTTAATCTTTTGAAAGGACCTTATTTCTCCATGATGCTGTATCTGTGATTGATGATTTTGTAAGATTATTTCCGGCATTGTAGACAATATCTACTGAGTTATCACATTCATATAACAAACAAGAAAACATGTCAATTAAGTATTTCAAATATTTTACCAATTGTGGCAGGTAACATACGCATCCAAAAAGTGTTCACATTAAACAATGCAAAGCTGCACAATCAGATGTGTAACAAGATGAGACTGTCCATTAAAGAGTCACATCTCACTCTCATCTATGTCCATATACCAAACTGCCACTAAAGCACATTCCATTCTCAGTGAACATGTACTCCACATCAAAGCCGTCTGTGCAGTTTTAAAATCAGCTACAACAATTAGGTGGAAGAGTTTAAATGCTCTCACTGGCTTTTTCACAGAAATAAAAAGCATGATATATTGAAATTAATCACTGACGAAAGAAAATTCTGATCTCTTGATGGAACCGTTCTTCACAAGTGATTTTGCAAGTGGGACAGTTTGAGTTCCAAGCTGGAAGGAATTATAAAATATCAGTGCCCTCACAGAGGGAGGATAGGGTTTCAAAGAGATGTCAGGATTTGATAATGGAAGCTTGCAGTTCTAGGCGAACACTACTGATAATAATAGGTTTGGTGTGGGTTTATTTCCTCACGTCCACATGATGGTGAGTTTATACTAATGCATATCAGTGTGATATTTGTACAATGTACCAAACATATTTTTTCATGTCTTTCTGGTCAGTGACCAGTGGGAATGTGTTGTGCATCTGACAAATGCACTGACATATCTGTTATTTATGTCAGAAAGGCACTGACTTCAGGGTTATTGATCTATGCAATGTATTGATGCAACTGTTATTTATCAAAGAAAGGTACTGATTTTATATTTTTTATCAAAGAAAGGTACTGACTTTACAGTTGTTTTTCCATGAAACGCACTGACTTGCAGTAAGCAGTGATGTGAGTTATTCAGTTAGGAAGGGCACTGACATGTTTGGCATTCACCTAAGATGCCTGAATCCGATGAAGTAAAGACCAGATGTGACTGCTATTTCTCTAAGAAGTGCCTGATGTGACTGCTATTTCTCTAAGACTTGCACTGATGTGGCTGTTATTTCTCAAAGACATGCCTTGATGTGACAGTTATTTCTTTAAGACATGCCCTGATGTACTGTTGTTTCTCCAAGACTTGAACTGATGTGACTGTTATTTCTCAAATACATGCCCATATGTGACAGTTATTTGTTTAGACATGCCCTTATGTACTGCTGTTACTGTAAGACATGCCTTGGTGTACTGTTACTTCTCAAAGACACGCAATGATGTACTGCTATTTCCCTGACACATGTCCATATGTGACAGTCATTTCCCTAAGACATGCCCTAATGCACTGCTATTTCTCTCAGACATGCCCTGATCTGAATTCTACTTCTCTAAGACATGCCCTGATGTGGTGATGTTTGTTGCCAGGGCAAGCTAGGCGAGCTGCTGGTGTCCCTCTGTTACCAGCCCAACATCGGTCGTCTCACCATTGTCATCATGAAGGCCAGAGACCTGAAGATCAAGGACATCACCGGGAGTTCAGGTCAGTAGTGGACAGACACGCTGACCAGACAAGACCCCAGCTAATGGGGTGTCAGTGAAGATGTAATGTATCGATATGCTGGTTAAATGCATTTCAGCTAAGGAACTGATGAATATTTATACCATCCAAGTAGTTAGGAAAAACGCTATTCAAACAACATTTTATCCTGCAGAAAATGAACAAGGCGAATGAAGTTGTATCATAAAAAGATTTGATAGTAAATGGAAAATATCAAGTTCAATTTTAAATTTGTAAATATGATAATGTTAAAGAGAAGAAAAGGTGGATTGGGGGAAAGAGTCTCAAAAATAGCAGGGCAGGTTGAATAAAATGTTGTTTTGTCTCCTTTTGAAAACTGCCTCAACAACAACAATTTTGATCGTATCTCTCTAGTCAGTATTAATGTTTTCTACCTAACTAATATGTTTTTCAATATGGCACCCATGAGGGAGTAATAGATGTTGAAACATGTCAGTTTCTAGGGCATATATGTGGGTTTTAAATGTATTGTGTGTGTGCTGACTGTTTGAGTCAAACCTGGGATTAAAATCCACAGAATCATGTACCTTATCCTCTAGAATCTGTACTTTTCTGAAAAAAGGTAATCCCAAACATTCCCATTACATTTGCCCACTTTCTTAATGCCTTTGTGTCTTCACAGCTCTTGGCCGTGGGGACCAGTGAAGGTCCGGGGTAGTGGTAACTAAAGGGATCATGTGGTCAGACTCGCTGACTTGGTAGACACATGTCATCAGTTCCCAGTTGTGCAGATCGATGCTCATGCACTGGATTGTCTGGTCCAGACTCAATTATTTACAGACCACCACCATATAGCTGGAATATTGCTGAGTGCGGTGTAAAACTAAACTCACTTTGCCATGAGAGTCAAGCCATTTTATACATGTCAGAGGGGTACAGTGTACTAGACTAGATTTCCATTTTGCGGGAGTCTCAATTGCTGAGTGGGTTGGATCTGTGTGCTGGTGATTAAGTTCGTTACTCTGAGAGTGGGGGTTCAAATCATGGAGGTGTGGTTGAGTAGCCTAGTGGCTAAGGTGTTCGCCTGTCACACCAAAGACCAGGGGTTCATTCCATACATGGGCACAACATGTGAAGTCCATTTCTGGCTTCTAACACCAAAAACCAATGATCTATCATATTCACATCTATAAAAACAGGTAAAATACAGAGCCTCTATCTTCAAACTTATTCATTCATATTTTTCATTCATTTTCAAATTCCATAATATCAAAGTTAAAACCCATAGTAACAGCCTATATTGATGAGGGAAATAATTATCAAGTTGTGAAAATGACAGAGTGTGTTGTTTGATGTTTTGCTCCGCAATATTCCAGTTATATGGCAGCAGTCTGTAAATAATCGAGTCTTGACCAGACAATCCAGTGACTAACATCATGAACATCAATGTCCCAGTTGGGATATGATGTCATCTGTCAACCAGGTCAGCAAGTCTGACCACCTGATCCTGTTTGTCACTTCTTGTGGCAATCATGGGTTGCCGAAAACCACTTCCAACCCGTGTTCTCAGGCATCGATAATGATTGATAAAATAATCGAGTGAAAGTCCCATGTGCTGTCCCCTCAACCTGTTGGAACCTGAAGTTATTAAACATTTTTTCCGCTGCAGGAAATGTTGCATGGCAATTCAGCTGATTTAATTTGTTTTGTCATTCATCGAGCTTAATGCTCTCACAATCTCCTTGAAATGCTTAACACTGACAAGTAGGCAAATCAACGAAAGATGATCGTGAGAAAATGTTTCACAAGTTTTAACAAGTCCAGATGTGTTCAAAACAAGATTGGTTCCTTATTACCTCGAGAATGTCATTATCATGATTGGTAGGCCCTTTCAAGGTTATTCATCATCATCTATTGAAAACGTATTGATTGATGGTTTGATGAAGACTGATGTCAGCATCATTGTTGGGCACTGCAGGAATTAGGGTTGAAGAATTGTTCATTGTGGCCACTCTTCATTTCAATGTCTCCCGCATGGGTGCATAAGTTTTACCAGTTGCAGAATTTCTGTGGTTTAGTTTTCCCCATGGCCACATCTGAGCAGTATCGGAGTAGCTCAAATTTCCCCCATTAGACAGAGTAGAAAAGTGTATGAGTTTGTAATTAATTTTTTAACATCGTTTTAACTTTATTTTATGATTGTAATATCAAATGCCAGGTCCTATTTTGATGTTTTGTTCTTACTCTCTTTGTTATTTGAATATGTCACGCCATGTATATTAATTATAGATGCAAAGACATCAGATGTTCAAGGAAAGAGCATGCTCAACACATGATTTGGTTTTAAAAACATTGTTTTAGCAATATTTTAGCATTGTGTTATGAGCGTAACATCACGTGTCAGGTCCTATTTTAATGTTTGGTCTTTACTGTGTTTGTTATTTGAATATTTCCATTTGTTTATACAGTTCCCCTGCTAGGTTATTTGAAGTTACTATCAGTGTCTTCATTTCCTCAAATTCACACTGTTGATGATTCTCAGTTGGTGCAGAAAAGACATAACTACACTGTCCAACTTTAATAAGTTGTTCTGTTTAGAATTACACTTCGTCAGTAAAATCCTGTTACTAGATTTAGATATGATATAGGATATTTATATAGCGCACATATCCACGCACTAGTGTATGCTCAAGGCGCTGGTATTTTTCCCTCGATCACCGGATGTCAATCTCAACAGCACATCGTATTTCAGTCTCAACCCCCTGGGGAGTATACAGCTCTTGCTGCCACTAGGCACATCGAGTTTATTGTGGCTCTCTCATCCTAACGAGGTACCCAATTGACAGCTGGGTGGACTGGGACACATAGTCATGCTGCACTTTGTCCAAGTTTTACTGCACATTGCTGTACCTGCAACTAGGTGTATGCACGTGTTCATGTGGTCACCATCTGGTCATATACCAACGGATTCGTGGGTTCTTTTAAGTGCACAGGGTTGTGTACTGTACACTAGGGGTTGTGACAACACTGAAAGAGTCTGTACACAAAGTTGACTCCAAGGTTTTTACATCCGGTCACAGGTGGGCTCGATCCTGAAACCTCAACCTCACTGGATCACTAGCCTGGCGCCTTAGCCAGCTCGATCACCATGCCCCCACATAGAACCCACAACGTTAGATTCAGGTACCCAGCATACAAAGTCTGCAGTTAGGTGCCTGGCTGTGAAAATTTGGGACTTAAAAGCAAAAATGCATGAGAATTTGTACTTTACTGACAAAATACAGTTCTAAATATATACTGAGGGGAGAAAGTCAAGTGTTCATTTATTTTTTTTCCAGGTTTCTTCACAAACTTTGCATCCCAAAACTTGTGAAAAAAATATAAAAAAAACAAGTGAACACTTGTTCTTCATGTGACCCCTTTATTTTTTCCCTCAGTATATACCACCTGAACATTTAACCACTAAAAATTGTGCATTCACAATTCATAGTCCAACTTCCTCACAACATCAACAGAATCAGCATCCAAATATAAGCACATTTGTAGCATTCGTTATCAGAAATGTGTGAATGTGCCATATGTTTCCATTCTGTTGACATTGTTTGTACAATAATATACCTCAAGACATGTTCAAACATCAGATCTGACCTCTTAAACTTGCCCAACATCCTGCTTAATCATAAATCAATGGAGATCGAATTGTAACAGGTCAATTTCTGCCGCTGGTCAGGACAAAGTTAATGTGGATTAATGTGTCACACGAGGGTCGGTCCGAGACAAAATAACTTGAATATAAAACAGTATCAGAAGATTATAAGATCAATATTGACCCAGCAGATCAAACAATACTGTCCAAACATCAAAGCATAAACATAATATCTTTTTCTGTTAATACAATAAAACAGTTTGCCCACAGATCAATCTGATCCACATACTGGCGAAAGTTGTCCGATTCCAAAATGGCGCTATTGTGTTTTGGATGTATTTGAATACAATCATCAGACCAAGAACCGGTAAAACAAGTAGACATGGCATGTTTATATGCTCAGAATAGCTGGGGGTAACAAGCGAGTGTACCACCTTGAATATCTCTGTTAATTGGTGAGCCAGATTTCAATTTTCTTCTCGGTTGTATGGTAGTGATAAGTTAACCAGCTTCTCCGTAGTGACATGAAATTCTTCAAGGGATACCAATGTCTTTATTGATCTTTAAGCAAATGGGAAGATTCAACTTCTCTTTTGGGCTGTTAGGATTAGGGGAAAAGACGAAGGTGAATTTTGGTCAATAAATTGAATTTTCCTCCTGAGGAATGTCATTTTTTACGTGGTAAAAGGTTAAAGGTTTTCTGTTTCTTCTTTCGTATACAATACCCAAGCTGTTGCCTCATGCAGATGGTGATCAATATCAGGTAAAAACTGTTGATGTTAACATTTCAAAATCAATTTTCAAAATCCATTATCTATTTGAGCATAAATAATTGAGGTATCATATTAATTTTAAATTATCTTAAATTTAGCTTTTATTGACTTTTAAAGATTGTTGTTATGATCACATGATTATGTAGATATAGTTTGCTCATTGTTAACATGTATTTGTATGCAGTTTCACTTTGGGTTTTTTAGATATATGGCAGTAATCTGTAAATATTCATGTCTGGACCAGACAATCTAGTGATTAACATCATGAACATTTATCTACGTAATTGGCATACGCTGACAAATGTCAAGCAGGTCAACATGTCTGATCATCTGATCATCTGATCATGTTAGTTGCCTCCTACATAACACATGGGATGTTGAGGACAAATTCTAATCCAGATTTAAAACTTATTGTAGTAAATTTTTAAAATTTTTAATTTTTAGTAAACAGATTCACATATTGGGAAAGAACGTGTTTGCATTTTGTGTATAAACACACCAGCACAACAAAAAACGTTTCCATTTTCAATCTCTGCCAAATTGACTTCTTTGGTGAATTAAATTTCTTTTATCAATATTTGAACACTTCAAACAAACATTTCCCTTATAGCATATTTCTTTGCAGGATCTTCTCATTTTTTGTCACCATTCTGCTCTTCGCCAGACATATTTAATAATTCAGGCTGTTATGTGTATGGTGTGCCAAGTTAGGGCAGTGAGTGACCAGTGCAACCACGGAAACAATGAAAATATTTAGTTTTCGTAGACAACTGCAGAGAGCTGCCCCTAAGAGTGAATAGGGAATGAGATCTTTCCTTTGATCATGCCCATCTGCAGAACATCATATGAGAAACAGTCGATAAAATTACGCTAGACTTCTGTTGATTGATATGGACCTTGACCTTTCACTGATACTGAACCTTTTTTCCGTCTTTTAGATTACTTTCCTTGTTTTATGGCTAAGTGTTCTCATAGATAGGGAATTATTGTGGCATTAGATCTTGGTGATTGAATTTAAAATCCATTAGCCTGGAGATGTGTGTAAATATTTTCAATAGAATGAGTTTTAAGCATGTGGTGGTATTTGAAAATGCATGAGGAAATTTTGCAGAACTTCTGCCATGAAGGCTTTCAATATTTTTACATTTGAGTGGGCCATGTTATTGGAGTGGAATTTTAATTTTGCGTTCCAAAAGTATAAACTATCTTTATTATTCACCGTGAAAGCCAATGTTTTTGGTTGCAGCAAAATCTTTGACCTGTGTATGATGCAACCTTTGATGGCATTCAATGGAAGGTTTTTGAATTACAATGGCTATCTGGAACTTAAATGCTTTTCTGGAGTGTGATTGTTTGGCTTGTCTACATAATCAAAGAGATTTATCTAACCGACTCAGGGATATGCTGTTTTTATTGACTTTGTGTGGCCTGCTGGGTCATATGGGGACAGAAGTACATACGTTCATCATATAATAAATAGCTCAATAAGACAATCAGAAGATGCATAAATGATGCATAAAATTGACATTCATGTGTAGCATATGTACTCCATCACTGCTAAGAGTAAACACAATATGTTAGATAAACTAGAGGAGAGTAAATGACAGTCGTAGTAAAGAAAATGTAAGATTCTGCTTAATTAGAAACAGGAATTGATTGAACCAGGATTTGAACCCAAAATCATAAGTTCCTGGCACCGAAAGGGAGACAACTTTGCTCTGAAAATTGTCTTGGTGTAGACTGTGAGGTTGTGTGTGCCACTGGTAAGTTGCAGGAATGGCTAAAATGATGAGTAATCAGAAATATCAATGAGAAAAATGATTATTGATTATCAATACAAAAATTGTGTTATCAATGATATTGTATATTAAATTTTGGGATAGAAAAAAAGTTTAATTTTCTCAAACAAAATGCAAATTTAGGACTTAATTCATGGTATGGAAGATGTTTTGTTAATAATAAGCCTTTCTTCACCAGTTGTGTGAAATATATTCATTTCTTTCAGACATTTCTGCTCAAAGTTGCCTCTCTGGTATACGAGGGGATATCAAATGGTAGTGAGCCTATATTCTTGATGTCCACTGCTTGTAAAGGTTCCATTTTATTGTGAAGGTTCATTAGCAAAGCCATTTCCAAAGTTACACATATGTGGGTAATGTGGTTCACAAGATATGAGTAATCACAACACTTTGGGGTATAATATTTGTAAAAAGAATGCTGAAAATGAAAACAATATGTCATTCCGTACGTCTTGGATAATGGTATGTCCTCGGATAAAATCATATAAAATATGTTCAAGAATGGTATGTAATGTATTCCTGTCATAATCAGCCAAAGATAAAGATTGCTTGATTTAGGTGTAGACAGGGGCTGTTTCTTAAGGACACACCCACTTTGATCTTTCACGAACATTGTGTCCAGATATTCAAGCTGGCACTGTTTACAATATATTGGAACACTTAAGTGACCTTTCAGTATTTAGCTTAGACCCTTGTCATCATGTATGAATAGCCAATACATTAGAATCAGATATGTCCTTATGATGAAGTCATATGGAAGCGAATGAGTAGTGTCTCTGAAGCCAGCCTTTTCAGTAAACAAGAAGCAGGGAGTCACTTTAACAAGTGATTGTACTTTCAAAGTGCTTTTTATGTACTTAAATGTATAAGTTTGACGTTCCGATACAGGTTCTTGTAGAATCTGTATCAAAATGTCGCAATCACACAATAAAGAAGTTGTTATCCATAACAATTTGTCCTATTTGTACACCTCAACTTCTAAAATGCCACTCAAACAAGTTAGTCGTAACTTAATGTTAATTTAACACACTTACAACTATCTCAGAGATAAGAGAGCTTTGAAAATCTAGGCCATTGTCATTAATAACAAATGCGGTATGGTTGTATCTGATAAAATAACACATTCAGTGTCAGACTCTACTTCAGCATTCAGACCTGATAGCATTAAATTGAAAACATAGCCATCGGCGAAGGACACTGATTCAATTTAAACTTGAATGTTAGACAGGATGTAATTTTCATGCAAAATTATTCTGCCTTTGTCTTGAGAAGTTTTTATTGAATATTGTCAAATTGTCCAATGTGTTTCCATGAAAATCGATATGATTTTCAAGTTTTTTGTACAATTTATAATCCAGTCTTCATGCTTATGGCAATATATGGACAGTTGTTTGTTACTGTGCATAGATAATCTCTCTGTTGGGAAATACATTCAGGAGCTTTTGTAATCCCATGATACAGATTAGAAAAGATTCACATCACTGCACATTTTTGCTAAACTGATTCCGGAGTTCCTTGCTTTTGGATGAGAATCGGTCAGAGATACTATCAATTTTAAACACTTTTAGACCTTTATCTACTGACAGAAATAGTAACATTAAATTACATGTCGGAAATGGAAATTTCCGTCTGCTTGGTTGGAATTTATGAAAGTGGATGAAAGAATAATATAGTTAAAGTGATAAATATCTGTTACTACCAACATGCCAGGGGAAACAGCTAGAGTTCAGTCAATGACAATGGTGTGAAGGTGATGTCAGTGAACTTAACCTTCAAAGAAAAGATTTCTCAAATAATGTACGTGTGCTATGATGTATATAAGGATTGTGTACTTTCAATTTATAGTAGGTTTTAAATCATGGTACAAATATCGTTGATGTAAATATGTTAGATTTGGGATTACTCAGTTAAGTAGATTCTTATACTTCCTTGGGTTCAAACCTACACTCACACTAATTGCCAGCATACAAGATCAGCTATCTAGCCCCCTCAGCCATCCCAGCTTCCACAATATTGTCAATTTATTGCTGAATATGGGTTGCAGATTTGCTACATCACCAGGCATAGTTAAGTAAAGTAAATCTCTTCTCAAATGTGTCACTTGATGATTGAGGGCTCAAACAACAAACAAGCAAACTTTACTTCTTTGTTGAGGATTCTGGCTTGTCCACCATTGATTCAGCAGACGGTCCAAGAATTATTTTAGGTGACTCATTACAGTCTAGTGCATGATCAAATGTACATGCCATTGTCATTTTCTTTCATTGTTTTCATCTATTGAAACTATCAATAGTTTAGTGTTTGAGTGTTTTGGTTTGCCAAGGGAATAGTAATAGTCTCATGATATCAATGTCAGCTCTTGTTCCATTTGTCTTCAATAATTTATTACCCGAGCACCATGAATGAACAATTGATATGTACCATTGTTGCCATGAAACATTATATCTCACTCTTATCAGTAATGTTTCAAAATTTTTTATTTTGCCAATTCATTGTGACGTCTTAGTAGTTGTCTCCCTTTTCTGTGCAGATCCCTACGTGAAGATATGGCTGATGCAAGGTGGGACGAAGGTGGAGAAGAAAAAGACCATCATTAAGAAACGCTCCCTCAACCCTGTATATAACGAGTCTTTTATATTTGACATTCCATGGGAGAAAATGCGTGAGACATGTCTGGAAGTCTCTGTAATGGATTTCGACAAGGTGGGTCGAAATGAACTGATCGGCAAAGTCATTTTGGGAGCTCACAGCGGTCCGATGGAGACACGGCACTGGAATGATATGGTTTCCAAGCCTCGCCAACAGGTGGCGCAGTGGCACCTCCTCAAAGATTGATGCAGTGTTCACCATCAAGAGGAGAAACATCTTGCAGGAGGCTTGGTGACAAAAGGGAAATCACTCTGAATGTAATGCACACAAAGGGAGATCACTCCAATCACACTTGTCAAAGAGAGGTAACTCTTGCAGGATTGATTTGCCAAAGGAAATGCAGCATTGTAGACATTGGATGATAACGCCTTGGTGATTTGATGCTGGTGGTTCCAAGATTGTGTGTTTCCTTTGGAAGGCTGATGGAAATACCATACTAGGATTAATCACTAGGAAAACATAGCAGATTTAGTCATGTTGGTGTGGCTATGTACTGTGAATTGTGTTAATGAACTGTGAGTACCACCTACCATTGTGATATAGTCCTAGTTGTGCACTTAGTGGAGGGGAGACAACTCTCAGTACCAGCAGCCTTGAACATGATTTCACAATCGGATCATCCTATATTTTGTCCTGTAAGGCCCTCTGTATTTTGTCCATGGCAAGGATGGGAAGGAAGCTGAAATGTCGCCATGTTGCCCTGTCAACAGGATTGTGTAGGTGTCAAGCAACATACTGCTTCAGTGTAGATTTTGTATGAAGAAAATCAAATGCTTTACTGAAAGCCCAATTGATTTTTAAGGACATGTGGATTATTACATTCCAATATCGATTTTCACAATGGATATTTACAATAACATGGTAACTGATAATGCAGATTTTCTGATCCGAAGAGCGAGACAGCCTTGAAATATGGTCAACAGTAATATTCCCCTTCAGGCTTATGATTATTTTCTCTTGACGAGGACCAGGAACACGTGGTTTTGTGAAAGAGTTTGTGTTCATGCAATATACAAGTATTGTCATCTGCTCTTATGCATGTTCAGAATTTGGAATTATATGTTTCATGTGAAGAGGAACGGAAATCCAAAGACAAACACTTTACAATATTGATACTTTGCCCATGACCATTTTAGATTTGCATTTCAGTTGTACATATTGTATTTTAATTGGTTTTCTTTATGAATGGAGCAGGAAATCCAGGTGCTTTTCGTCTCACTCTCCCCAGATAAATGAACAAGTTTCATATTTAACTTGGACACATGATAAATCTTCATATCAAACTCGCAGACAAATTTATCTCGACAAGCACTCTTACTGAATGTTTTTAAATCTGGACTGAAAGAATGAGACAATCAAAATGGCATCCTATTGCGTCTGTGTACCTTCGTTTTTTGTGGATGTACAATGTTTTGGTTCATATCATTGCATTCCACACAAAAAATCCTGTCTAGTACCATGCAATGGTTCTTGACCGAAATAAGGTATTTATACAAATTAAGCACATCAGTAGCTGAAACAGCGATTTCCTACATGCATTTGAGTGGTCTCGTCACCTCTTGCAGACGTTCCACCTTAGAAATGGTGCACAAGCCTCTAAGATGACACTTGCAATAGACTAAGCAAGAGATTACTGTAGATGTGTCGATGTCCTACAACAGGTAAACACTTGGACACAGCTATAGTGAATGTGCGGGTTGTTGGTAGTTACACTGCTATAGAAGTGCATTTGTGGCCTAGGAGTTAAAGCATTTCTGTTGCTGGCCCCTCTCAAGTGGAAGGCAATGGTCAGTCATGATCACCTCTTGGAAGTGTCATGGTGGACTCTGGGACTGGGTGAGAAAGCGAGTCATTTTGGGCTGATAGCATCAAGACAGGGAATAAAAACTTGAATTTGTTCTCGTTTACTCAGGATGGCTTGTCCCACAGAATCGCCAACCCGCTGACAAACACAGAGAGACAATATATATACACTCTCATGGTCAGTGACAGCAATAATTTGAGCTGCACCGATGATACTTTGACAATACTGTGACCCAGTGGCAAGGATAGAGTGATTTTTGTACACCGTGGATAGATTTCCACTCATGCCTAATGATGGGATGGGTTTCTGGAGAGTATTGGCTCCAAGAGGAACATTGCGGCACCAAACTGCGTCGTCTAGTGTCTATGTACAAACAATGCAACAAGGGAAATAACTCTTGACAACATGTTGTTACTAGGGACATGCGTGGTCCAGTTTGACGTAGAAAAGTATACCTACATCATGTGACCAGTTTTGACCAATGGGTGGCCGACATTGCTGTGCAAGTAGAGGTAAAAAGCTTTGCAACCTATTGGGCTTACATGAAAAAAAAATGGTTTGCTACATACCTGATATTTAAAGTACATGTATTTTAAAGTCTGACAAGGCATGATATGAAATTCTGTCTGAAATCTGTTTGTTGTTGTTAGTCAAGAGTTTGTTTTACCCGTCCCTTCAGGGAGGTGAGGCAAACACATGCACCTGGATTTCAAAGAAGGTATGACTGACTTCTTGGTCACCCTAACGATTAATTTCAGCAGTGTTTTTTTCCCCTTTCCTCTTATGATGCCAGTTTACATGTTTTAATACATATTAATTCTTCCGTAATTGATATGTTCATTGGAATGCCTTTTAAAATATGTAAATAACTGCTAATATATTTTTAGTATTTATCATGTATTCCTCCATGTACATGTAATATTTTCCTAACCAATGTTTTAACACTTCTCTACCAAGACTTTTAAGAAGTTTAATTTACTTGTGGGGAATGATTATTAATTCATGTTGCCATACAGATATCATATAAGTTGTGAGTCTGTGCGATCTGTCATCTTTCTTTGTTTAAATGCAGTATACAAAAATATCTACTTATTATTTATGTAAATGGTTCAAAAACAACCTTTGATTAGATTGATCTGACATTAGCCTTTGTGAAATGTAATTTCAGCTTTTAGTTTGCCAAAATATCTGTAATGTGTGATAGCTTGTCAGTGCAAGAATGGACAAAACATTACCTTGTGAAAAAAAAAGTGTGAATTTATTTATTATTTATACGGGGTGTGGTCATGATATTTTTGTTTTATTTCTAGGGTGTAAATAGCAATATATTTATTTAATAGCCCACTATCGTGGTCTATATCATTTATAGATTGTAATGTAATCCTCTATTAGAAAGTAGAGTGAGTTGTGGGGAAATAGTATTATCCTTATTTAGCGTATTATCAAAAAGGGTTTTAGAACCTGATTATTAACCTTTAATATTTGCATACATGTATTGTGAAGAATTCAAGGAAAGTTCATGAACTTGTCAATTTTTAGGGACATTCATAAAAAGACTATTACTGACCTTTGCTGAGGGTCACAATAACAAATGGACTCTAATCTTCGTATAGCTTGGACATCTATCTGAATGACTGTAAGGATTTGTTTTTTCAAAGAAGGGACATGAAAAAGGATTTTCATGGAATCTGGACAATCATTTGGGAGGGTAATACTTTTCCATATGAAAATATCATAATAGTAAATATAGTTGATGTCTGCAGATGAATATTGATTTATTCTTATGAATTTTATTGTTTCATTGATGATTATCTTATGATTTATACAGTGCTTTAATCAGTGCTTTGATTCTCCTGAAATGTGGAAATAAACTGTCATCAGCTTTGAAAAGTTCAAAAGGATAAGAGAGAAATGAAAAGCGCTGCGATTTGCTGTCATGTGTTTCTTAATATATTGAACTGACCATGTGTCCATGTTCTCTTGAAATATACCAAACAGCAAAAGAAACACAACTCTGGCTTTTTCTCAAGTTTTGGAATAGAAAACCTTAACATGAACTCTTACTTTATGAGATTTCAGGTTTTCAAAGCTTTGTTTCTTTTGTTGTTCAGTATATGATAAAAATCATCATTCAGACATTGAATCTTTTTCATAGCTGAAAGTGTTCACCCATTCTATGGAGATTGAATATTCAAGAAGATTTCTGATAAATTGTTTCAGCAGCATTTAGAGAATGTTTTCAATAATGTTTTTTGTGGTATTACTTCCTTTTAATTAATGAAAGTGACATAAGGAAGCACAAACCTTGATAATGCTGATAGCATCTATACCGAAACATTGCTTACATCAATAATATATATGTTCTATATCCACAGAACTTTCTCAGTATTTCTAATATGCAAGGTTTAATAATAATAGTAATGATAATACATGCGTGCATTTAATGCTCAGCAATTCACAATTATGATATGTTCTATGTGCTTAGGTATGACATTGTAACTCAGTTTAATGCCATACCCTCAGTAAGACTTTTTAGAATTAAGAGTATATGAATACTTTCTTTCGTAAAAATTTGATATACTATATATTTTATTGTATTTAATAGAGGGCATGAATTTGCCCTACCATGGTGGTTCTTTTCGGCTCAACTATGATCCATCATTGAGTTGACTGGATAGGATTAACCAGATAGAGATAGAGTTCAAAGGACTTCTGAAAAAGCAGCATATTTAATTCATGAAAAATCTCTTTGAAAATAATAGAAACAATTCATCGAGAAATTTGATTGATACTCAGGCTTCTCATTCTTGTTGTTTACTTCCTGTAAACAGATGTTTAACATCCTGAAAGTTGGCTTATTTGCTCTCTGGAGATTTGGATTGTTTTTTATGAAATCCATTAGTGCAATGACCTGATGGAGGTCTGTTGCTGCGTTCATCATTGTCCAGTAAAGATCTCTGTCACTCCTTTATATGACATTTGGAAGTATGGAGTATCTCCCTTGTCCAGCTGTGGAATGACATGGTGCAAACATTTGGGTGAGCAACTTGAAAGATTTTGTTATGAATGGAACAGACGGTTGAAGGTTTCAAGACCATCCCAAGATGTACAGATACAGGGCCCAGTAGCTGTATATATTAAAATAAATATACATATGATATATATATTTTGTACAGTAAATAAATACAGATCACATGTATAAAATAGTCTAGATATTTAACAGAAACTAGCTGCCGAAACTGTGCTGCATAATCCATGTTCAGTGTTGCTTGGAATTAGTTTGACATGTGATTGCAATGAAAGCAGTATTTTGTGCACATGTGGAAATGTCTTTGGAACGATATGCACTATTCTGTCAAGGCAATGCCTTTCTTTCATGGTCAAATATGATCAAGTTAAATTAGGATAAAACGCTGTCCAGCCAGATTTAAGAATATCAGTGCATTTAATAACTGATTAAAAATATGATTTAGCAATGAATTAACAGGCAGGTTCCAGAACAGAGTAAAATGGTTACCCAGCCATTGCATGTTTAATCTGATGTTGAAGGGCTGTAAAACTGCCTATTCTCCAGCATTGTCCATAGGTTGACACCTTCCATTTGCATTCATAGTGCAAATTTGTCAGACACAATGGTGATCTGTTCAGTGTCTGGTCTCTGTAACAAATTGTGAAAATCACATCTTTCTGTCAAGCAGACACACTGATGTACCTGAAGACTCCTCATGGAGACTGGAATTTCCAATGTTATTAAGTACTTCTAACATGGTTGTGAGTGCATTAAGTGCCTATGTTTGGTACAGTCAGATCTGATTTTCTCATCAGCAAACAAACCATGAACAATTTTTAAGAACAAAATTGCCAGATTTTCCGACATATTAATGATGATTAAATTATTGAATGGGGAAATACATTGATTATATGAGGTACCATGCTGAAAGAGCGACAATACAAGGTGAATTATCCAGAAAATGTGTTTGGCAAACTTAACCAATCAGATGAAAATGTTTTAATCTGTTACTGTTACATGATGGCTCTGCACTATATGGTATACAACTACTGACATTGTATGAGGTTGGTTCATGTATTTATGAATCTGAAAACAGCAATAACAAATTAACCTAAGACTTTGTATACTTTCAATTATCTTCTTTTACAAATTTGTCATCATTTATCAGAGTTGTGTCCCTTACCCATGGTCAATATGTCCTGATTACGACCTAAGTTGAATCCTACCTTTTCTTGGAATATCATCCATGCTGAATCTAACATACTGCCAGAATAATATCTGTGATCAGCTTGATGTCACAACTGTCACTATCCTGAATGTGGTACACACCTACTTGTGACATCACGTTGAGCTTTCATTCCACATGAAGCAGACCTGTTCTACCTATATGGAACAGTAGTCATCTGCACTTCCTGAAATCCAACTTGATGATGTACGAAATCCACTTCAACGTCAATGTATTCTACCCAAGTAACAATTTCAATTTATACTACCAGAATTCAATAATTTTCGCATTATTGTTTGACGCTAATATCATTTTAAGACAGGATATTATAAACTGAAGATCATGACCTTTTCTTTCTCCGACTTGTCTCTCCAATGACAGGTAAGCATCCACCTCTTAGTACTGAGGTCAACAATAGAGCTAAAAATTGACATTAGTGTCATAGTATCAGTTAAATTTATAGTTTCAAATTGTTAAACTTTAATTTTTTAGTCCTTCCTGTTTTTTTGATGATTTCCTTCAGTTTACTGCCAATAATCAAAAGTGTTTCACAAAATTCACAATGTAAACATCAATTCATTATTTTCATGAATTTTTTTGTGAACAGTACCTCATCTCTTTTTGAAATGATTTCCAAGAAGAATTTATCATTTTGACAAAATGGTGCATATTGTTATTCAGCGGGATGACCTTTGCTCTGGTATTTAGGCAGCACAATATGTGTGTAGTGTATAGTTCTACCCATGATACAGCAGGCAATATGCACTCTCAATGTTCGTTGTCTGATGCTACTGGTCAGCTTGCAGGTCATACTGCAATGGCCAAACCCCTGCAGAAATGAAAATCAGGATTCATATCCCAATCTTCACGTAGCGTAGTGTTGTGTCTTCTGGCGAGAAAGACGTACCAGTTTCAGATTTTCAGACCAAACATGACGAAAGTGTATGCATGTTTAACTTGAACTTTGTAACCTTCTGTCTGAAAAACATACGCTGTCCTCTTCAATGTCATGACGGCTGTTTGAATGCCTCATCCATAAGACTCTTCATTCATGTTACCAAGACCCAACCAATCCATTTTGGTGCTAATGTTTTGTCTTAAAGAAAATAATTTTTAGTCCCAGAGTTAGAATTTTCAACTGGGTCTTCTACATTGTAGTTTTTTCTTTGTTGTCTTGGTAACCACAGTTGGTTCAAACTCTTCCTATGTTATTCATTTACTACCAGTATATTCATTTATATAAAATTCTATGGCCATTTTTTTTTTCAAAGAAGAGAAAATCATAATTAGCATGATTTCTCTTTGACACGTCCGTACTAGGTTTCTGATTTGATGGACATATTTTCATAAACAAGAGGCAGTTTGTGCAAAAGTTGAAAAACTGTGAAAGCTGTTTGTTCAATTTGAGATGCATTTCTTTTCAGAATGCATTCAAATAACAGCATATCCAAACTTGGTGTTTAGAAAGCAGAGATGAAGAAACATGAAACAATGGTGGGAGTACCAGTAACCCCTCACTTCTTATTGTGAAACAGTGTATCATTGTGCGGTATGTGCCAGGTGGGACAGAGCAAAAGGTTTGTTGCTTATGAGATTTAACCTACATCCCCGCCAACTCTACCCGACCTTGTTAAAAAATTACTTCTTAAAAAGATGTTTCTGGTTCAGTCAGTCTGAAGTTTATGTACTAGATATTGAACAGTATTTATGCCATCAAACTTCTGAACTAGTCCCTCTCTAGATTAGGTCCAGGGCCAAATGTTCCTTGACATGATACTATAAAAGTAGTTGGCAGGGGTGGAAATAACATTAAAATTGCTAGTGTACTTTGGTTTTACATGTGCCACAGAACCAATTGCCCTGATATTATCTCCCCAATACTGGCCGATTTTGTCGATTTTACAAATAAGCAGCATAATGATCATTGGAAAGTCAACTGGACAACGGAACAGCTTGTATACAAATCTGCTTGCCCAACAGAAAAAACACTGGACTTGGACGTCAGGCAATGTGTTACTTCCGCACCTGAAACTGGAGTGACAAATTCAAACACAGTGGTTACTTATTGTGCTTCCCAAACCATTTTACAAGATAATATTTTGTGTTCTTAACGATCTTGAATGAAGTTATCTTAAAAAGGTTTTCTTGTTACAAACCAGCCATTGACATAATGGGACCCATGTTACTGAACCATCTATCAAACAAGTTGTAGAAGTGGATCCTCACAACAATGTTCCTTGAGACCATTCAACTTTTGATAGAGCTGACCATTTTAGGACTTACTGGTGGTTTTGAGTTAGGTCGTAAGGATCATTTTCAGGTTCACTTCAAATTACACGACGCATTAACATTTGGTTGTCATCTGAGCTGACACGTATGAAGCATCTCTATCAAAAGTTGAGTGGAAAATTAGTCGTGGCACACACATAAGAAGCGAGGGGCCCATCTCCCCGTCAACCACATCACTATCTGTCTCAGTGTCTAGGTCAATCAGTGTTCAATATTGTTTTGACATAAATGTACATCTGTCAGAGTAACAAATGAAAATAAAATACAATGTATTAGAGACTGATGGTGTTGGTTTTGTTTTCATGAAAACCAAGGTTTTGTTTAATGATCCCGTCCTAACCTGAATGGGAGTATGTAAAGTCCAAAAAAGAGAGGACACCAGCCTGAAATAAATGACTTTTTATTCATATTTTATATGTATATTTCTGCAAGTTCCCATCGAGGATGATGCATGTATATATATATATGTACAGTTGGAGCCCCGAGGTGGATGGCTTTGACACAAGGTAGATCAGAAGACAGCCTACAGTGCAACACAAGAAACAAAATCCTGACAGAAGTCCTTTTGATATCTTTCATATCTCCAGGGTTCTCACTACACCCTCACCAACCAGTGGATTCATGGTTCTTCCCATCCCAAACTACTTCACCCTGGTTTTCACAGTCATTTTACAATCACTGACATAAGGGAGGTAACTCATGTTAACTAGAAACTAAGCCCAATGCCTGTTTAACGCCCATGAAGACTTCGTTTTCTTTACATGTCGGTCAGTTTTTCAAAATTGATCTATTTTGGAAACTCAATCATTATTCATAGGATTGGCTGCTTTTTTTCGCTGTTGCCAACTTATAATGAATTTGTTCTCCACAAACATTCTGATGAGTAAGTAGTGTAGTGTGGCCAATCGAAAAGGCAAATGGAAATCAGAGGCAGGTAATCTGAGACTACAAGATCCATGGGAATATATCCATGGATTGGTGTTAGTTCGCTGAAAAGAGATCTATAGAGATATCAACGATGTTAACCTGCTGACCCTACAATCCTAACAAAGAGTTAGTTGGGTTTTAAGCCATTCTCAGTAACATAACAGCAAAGTCACCAGACAACAGAAATAGGCCTGACACATACCATCAAAGCATCCCTTCACAAAGACAAGAGGTTACCCCACCATGCCAAACAAGTTAGCTCATGGGTGAGATTTTCTTTCCTGTGTTGACCAGTACTAAAGTTAAATAAACAGAAAACAATCCCGTAAATATAGCTTTTTCTTTATCTCACAGATGAACCCTTGACAAAACATGAAAAGAAATATTCACATGTAACATTGTTAACAAATGTCCTAAATGAATTAATGAAGAGCCTCAACACATGAATCTGACGTCCAGGATTTCAAACATCTATCACTACACTGATGTTTATGTCCATTCTTAGTTGTGTCGACACAAAAACATCACAGTTTACTTGACTAGTAAATAAATTCAAACAATAACATTTATAAGGGCCTGTCAAACAAATGATAAATGCAAACTGACACATGTGAACAAACTGATGAAAGATACATTAACAAAATAAGAGACTTCTGTGTAATGTCAGTGGTAAAAGTTACATCATCTGCTTTGGACACTGTACAAACATCATATCATTCTATTTTTGGCATATTTTCACATGAAAAGAAAGAGCGAAGAGCATGCAGCTTTCTTTATCCCAAAATGTTCTTTCTGAGCTCTCATTTTCAATCTGTATTTCTAACAAAGAAAAACGTAATTATGGTATAATTTTACGCTTTAAAACTGTTGCTATTCACCAGCAAATACAACCCACAATATCTTTCATGGACGGTTATGGAAAGAATAATATTAAATAATCATTTGTTATTAGGATGATAGTATCGATACGCCCTTTAGCATATCATCATGCAAAGTCATTACAAGTTTGAAAAAGTTAGGAATAAGTTCAATCTATGCTACTCACAGTTCTTGCATTCACCATCATGATGGTGATCATCCGAACAGATGTGAAATAATGTTTTCCTATCAACAGTAAAAATCTGATTATCTTAGATTTGTTGAATTAATCTTCTCACTTGAAAAGAGACACGTAATAAATATATTTACCAAAAGCTTAGAAGCATATTAAAGGTAACCTTCATCAAAGATACATTGTAATAACCATGAAAACCATGAATAACATCACCTTGCACAGGCTACATCTCCCAAAATGTTCAACAAAGAATATTTATATATTTACAAGATTATATATATGTGAAGGACTGGACACGAGTGTACAACTCAAGGCCAATTTAAACCAATATATTTGTGAGCATTAATATACATCTGACAAACAATAAGACTTTTCTCAAGGAACATTATATTATTACAACACCATTGCCGTTTCAAAAGGGGAATTACCTTTCCTACCCTGCAAAACAAGTATTAATTTTATTCCCTTCCTGCAATGTAAAACCATCCGAACATGAAATGTAAAGGACAAGGAAAGAATCTCTCAGAACAAAAACTCCAAAACATGGAATAGTTCAATGCTTAGTAACTGGGACTTAAAACTTAATTCAGCTAAAACTGACTATAATTGTGTCATTCTGGAGAAAGATATTACTAAAAATGTTACGAACAAGATATGCTTTGAAAAAAAATGGAAGACAAAAGGTAAGGAAACCACAAGCTAAACCATATTAACATTCAGGGGTAGATATTCAAAATATATTTACTGTTGCAAGAACTGCTAAAAATTCATCCCAACATCCCCACCCAGCAAATAATAATTGTACTATTTAAGATGTTTATGAAGACCACAATCATCATTGTGCTGTACTGAAGGCATTGGGATCCAATCCAACGTGAGCTTCATCTCACTAATGCAAAGGAAAGCCAAATGTGATGTGGGGCAAAGACACTGATGACCTCTGATTATGGGACTAAAATGGATTTGGACAGCAAATCCTCGCATGCCAAGGCAAGCAACTCTCCATCAATACCCCCGTAACATAATGATTTGTAAAGAACACAAAAGAATGTGCAATGTCATTTAGAAAGTGGTCAAATGCGACAGATGTTATATTTGGGATTACACTTTCTCAAAAAGTACACATTCTAGCACTTTTCTTGGATTGAGTCACATCTGGGATTCAAACCCACATCCTCGGAGGCTGCGGTGGCTGTGTGGGTTAGACAGTTGGCTGAGAACACAATTGCAATCCTACCATCAGCATTACCAACACCTGCAAGACAAGCTTCACTAACAGGACTATTTAACAAGGATAATGTAAATCAGCAAACTGGTCATTTGATATATGCTTTCTTACACCTTTGGAGAAAACATGTCCATCCTTCAAACAGACATATTTAAGACTATAAGCTTCCCTTATGTACATCCACAGGGGCAGAAGATGATAATTTCATGAAAACAACTTTGTATACTACTCAAAAGAAGTTAAACACAGAAAAGTTTTTGTAACATGAAAGAAAAGGGCATTCCTTAACTTCTTCATTGCACACTAATTTCACCTTATCATGTGATCCCCATAATAATAATTATAAGGCTAAATGAAAAAAAAAAAAAATAAAAAAAAAATAAAAAAAAATTAAAAACGAACCCAAAATCCAATGTTTCTCAGGTGAGGCTAAATCATGTATAAGGGAATATTATAACCAATAAAAGACATTTCCCCACTTATTACCTATGTTGTAGTCTAAAGCCTAGTTCAAAACATGCTCTGTTGTGTTAGTTGGTATTTTCGGCAGGAAACTATAAATGAGTTCTGCACTCATCAACTGAGTTTCACGTATAAGAACATTTTAAAAGTTGTACCTCTTCCTAACATTAAAGAAACAAATGTGAGTGAGTATGTTTTTATGCTGCTTTTAGCAACATTCTTGCAACATCACAGGCGTGCGACACCAGAAACATGCATCACATATTCTATCCACATGGGGAACCGAACCTGGGTCTTCGTGCTGATGAGCAAATGCTTCAACCGCCTGGCTTCCCCACTGCCCATCTGAGAAACGTTTAATTTTTTCATACAGCCTGACAAGTATTACTTGTTGCTCTCCTGTGGAAACACCCAAAAATTCTAAAAACAAAACTGGCAAGACATAGGAAAGTTCAGGCAGGCCTCTGAACCTATACTCATGGAAACAAATAAGGCAACACTTTCATTTGCATTCCCATATTTGTCTCCATGAGAATATTTTACTACTTAGAATGATAAAATATAATCCAAACAGCTGGACATTATGTGAAACATACAATGTATGACTATGTACAACAATGCATGTAAATAACAGTAAACGACATGCCTACATAAACCCATTCTCTCCAGATTTGAAAAAATTCAAACATTGTCATAATGTATTCCTACCCCAGTATTTACAACGCATAAACAACACAACATGATTTCAACAACTTGGCAACATCAAGCGATGATGATGATGAAATTCACAAGATCATGGGTGAAATGGCTGTCTGATCCCTCATTCCTGGCTGCAGAATTCATCCATATTATAAAAGAGCTGACTTGCAAGTTTTTCCAGTGGGTTCTCTCCTGTAGAAATTGGTCGACTCGTGAGACGTTAATGAGTGAAAAACATCTTATGTACCAGTCAGTAGAGTTTGACCAGTTAAGATACAAGAAGATATTACTTAAAGAATTGGCAATCAACATAAAGTGACCTGTTGCTTTAAGATAATGCAACCTGCAATACATAGATAAGACATTCTCTTGGAAAAACAATGCATCCTATCAAAACAATTTCTTCAATACTTTAAATATTTATGGAGCACATGATTTAAAAGCTGATTTTTCATCAATTCCTGAAATTTCCTTCATTTACATTGCTTTACTTTTTGTCAAAATTATGTATTTCTGATGTGCAGGTGGGTTTTTTTTTAATAAATCGTCCATTTAACTGAATATCCAGATATCCAGCCTTTGGTGCTGAAACGGTAGTGAGCATACGCTTCTGGTTTGAAATCACTTAAAAAATAGCTCGGTTGTTTTAATTTGCCAATTACAATTGACTGTGAGACAATTTTGTGTTGATTGCTTGGTTTGTAAAATTTACTGTCCGGAAACGGCAACTGCATATCAATTATCTACTGTAACTATATAACATAAGACTAAGAGATTTCAGGAAAATGACAAAATATTTGGGAGTCAGGTATCCGGGGTTCCACTATATAATTCTGACATCAGTGTCATAAAATCACTATGACATACATGCTTGCAAAGTGAACTATTTCCATCACGTTTCCATTGGTTGATATGTGACAGATAAAAATGCCACCTTTTCTTTATTTCATCATGGACCAACAATTAGGATTATTTCACAACTGGATTAGTACTGACACTGATCCATAATGATATCCTATGTACACTTAAACCTAAAAAAATGACCTATTTTCCAAGCCATGTTGCCTGGTTTGAGCAGCCCTTTTCAGTAACCTATAGTCTCAAGTTTCACACTTCAAGTCAGATTTTATCTTTCTAATGTTCTTGTCTTTCAATAAAAGCAGATATTACGCCTTACACGTCAGCTATCATTATTTGTGCCTATAAACCCAAACTTCAGTTTGAAGACAGAAAGCCATATGTGACCATAGTGATCTAAGGGAGAGAACCCTGCCTCCACCTCCCTCCACTAGAGAGGTTGCTGTAATGGTGAATGCCATGTCACCAATGTCTGTTAGTGTAACTGTTGGCGGCATGAAACACATTCCTGGTTTAGCATCAACATCGGTTAACTCCCATAGCGATCCTGCAACACAATACAAAACATAAGAGAAGCAGGCGACAAAACACTGCATGTTCTGGTGACCCCAATCTAATCCTCAAATTTATCTGTAGGTCAATATGGAAATGTTCTTTCACACCAGATACAGCAGTATTCCAATTCTAGTATGGGCCTAATCGAGTCTGCATCATGAAAACATGAGGAGATATCCACTCACTCACACAAAAGTGGCTGTGGATGCTTTTGGATTAGTAGGATTGCTGTAATATTGCCCAGATATGGGCTTCACACATTACACCCAATGGGGAGTAGAACCAGGGCCTTCAGTGTGACAGGCGAACCCTTCAACCACTGTGCTACCCCACACTGTAAATCTGATTCTGATTTTGGTAAGGTCCCAAAGATTCTGATTTTGGTAAGTTCCCAAAGATTCTGATTTTGGTAAGATTCTGAGTCTGATTATAGTAAGTTCCCAAAGATTCTGATTTTGGTAAGTCCCTAAAGATTCTGATTTTGGTAAGTCCCTAAAGATTCTCATGTTGGTAAGTTCCAAAGATTCTGATTTTGGTAAGTCCCTAAAGAATTTGAAATGTCCCTAAAATGGGATTCCTTACAGGTACCAAGCCTATCCAAGAATTCTCGTACGACAAGCATGATTTGCTGTAGATTAATTCTAGTCTGGATCTTCACAGGATATTGATGAAGGACTTAAACAAGAAGAAGACTTCTAATGACACAAAAGTACTACCACCTGAGAATGGGTACAGGCAGTAAAAAGACTAGGTTTTACATGGACGTCACTGACACTCCTTCAAACATTCTCGAACAATCAGCCCTTACATTACTGACAAACAATACCATAACTGTTCCAGATTTGAGCGTACATGTACTGACGTCATGCAGAAATGGTAAAATGTATCACAGAAGTAATCAATACAGATTCTGCAAGATAAAACCAGATCATGTTGGCAATTCACATAATCTGATGTTTTCAAGACGCTCGAAACATCCAACATTCCCAAACTTATGGTAAAGAGAGTTTTTTCTTCACAAAGACAAACATTGAAGGCTGAAAGCAAAGCTGTAGTAATCCCCCATGCATGAACCGATCACAGACAAGCCAACACAGGTTACATGTATAAGAGTGATGAGGATGTAGGTTTGTTGTTTAACGGCACACTCAGCCATATTCCAGCTATATACAGTGATCTGTAAATAATCAAGTCTGGACCAGACAACCAAGTGAACAACATGAGCATCGATCTGCACAATTGGGATACGATATGTCAACCAAGTCTGCAAACCTGACACCTGATCCCGTTAGTCGCCTTTCACAACAAACATGGGTTTCTGGAGACCTGTATTAAATCCATAAGCTGCAGATCCTTGTACAGCCAAGAGCAATAACTCAATGCTAGGCAGATTCCTTGACCGTTATACTGAAGTAATAGTCTATGGCTTTATTTTAGGGACATGACAAACCAGACATAATCGTTTCTTGCACTTCACAAAATGATAATCCATAGCCAACATGCATGAAGAAGAATAACAGGTCTTAGGTCCTTCTTAAGTTGAGATACAGTGTATTCGAGAAATCAGACAATACCAGACAAGATGTCACATTCACCAAACTCCGCAACAGATGTTCGGATTAGACATGGGTTGAGACACAAACAGACACATCCAGCCTTTAACTAAGGTACATAAACAACACCTATGAAAAATAAATTCCCACTTGTCAGAAAGCATGTGTAAGTTTCAAATAACATATATCAATCGTCAAAAGAGCTTGAAGCCTTGAAAAAAGAATGCTACACTGAATAAATTCCACTCAAAATCTTCTGCTTATTTTCAAAAGATTTGATTACTTCCTAGATGAATTCTTTTTTTTTTGAAACAAGTGTAATTCAGTGAGAAGCCAAAAACTGGCAGATGTTATGACAACATGAAAACTTTGAGATTTTGTGTTAATACAACTTTTTTTTATATAAATATAAATTTCTTTACATAAAAAAAGCAATGGATAAATGAAAGAACAGGGTGTTTAGTGTGTGATCAATGAGAATTATTCAAAACTTACAAATGAAGCCAAAATATGAAACATCTGAACCACATATACTATTACCTTCACCACTAATCTTTAGTGATGTGTTATTTTCTCTGCAAAGGGTGAAATTGAAAATGAACAATCTGCACATCTAGTGGCAAAGAAAACATATCAACACAAAAGTATCACACAATAACTTTAAACACAACATCAACTACTATAGGTTTGACTTGTCACTTAGGTTCACTTTGCAGGATAAATGACTATGATTCAAATATCTACTCATTCCCACACCACTAACATTCTATGAAAGCTCTATGAGCAAATTAACATAAGAAATTGGTAAGGAATACAACATGCACATCTGATCACCATCTGGGACTTATGTAAAACTATAATTCCCTTAGTAATCATTTTTCAGAAAAAACAGAATTTATAGAATTGGTCAGTGAAATACAAGGCACTTCTAAAAAGTAGTAAGATCCGTAATTACCAAAATTGATTTATGAAACGTGTAATTCCATTCAATAACTTGTACTGAAACTTGTTGCAGGATTGGGGCCAAACGTCTGCCTCTGAGATATCTGGGGAGATCTCTGACCATATGCCTAACCACATCCTCCAGAGTATACGTTCCGATAAATCTTCACTATACCCCTGATGCATCTACGGCTTGACCTGAAAAATTTATTACCTCCCTTTGCTGACTCCGCATTCTCACAGTAGCCAATCGGCTAAGCTGATGCTACAACTGAACTTGCCAGTGTCAACAAAGACAGTGGTCGCAACTGCAAAGGTTTGTTTGCAGTGCGACTCAGATTTTGGGGAAATCATACACACACATTGATAGGTCAAAAACGTTTTTAAAATACATGCAAGAATTCCTTCTGCCTGTTTCAGAGAACCTGTGCACGGTTCGTATTGCTAAGCTTAATCAGTTAGGTAATTTATAAGGCGAAAGTAAGCTGTGAATGGTTCACTCAACTTCCCAACATATACACTGATTGGATGAAAAGCCAGCCAAAGGAGGTAATAAATTTATTGGGTTTTGATGTAGATGCATCCAGGGTATAGTGGACATTCATCAGGACATATACCCTGGAGACATCAATGATGGCCTAACCATGGAGATATTATGTCAGATTTCATGTGTCAAACGTTCACTCAGTCTTTATTTATCAAAACAATAAACTACATGTGTAAAGTCTTCACTATGCAAACCAAAAGCATTGAAAATCAATACACAGTAGACACAATAGGCAGTACACTCTAACACCATCAAAATGAAATGCACTTGACTCTGAGTGAGTGATTGAGTGAGTGAGTTTAGTTTTATGCAGCATTCAGCAATATTCCAGCTATATGGCAGCGGTCTGTAAATAATCAAGTCTGGACCAGACAATCCAGTGATCAACAACATGAGCATCAATCTGCGCAATTGGGAACCAATGACATGTGTCAACCAAGTCAGCGAGCCTGACCACCCAATCACGTTAGTCGCCTCTCACAACAAGCATAATCGCCTTTTATGGCAAGCATGGGTTGCTGAAGGCCTATTCTACCCAGGGACCTTCACAGGTCTGTAAATTGACTCTAAATGTTTAGGTTTAAGAAGTAAACATACCAAAGCAACTGGGTAGTATACTTGAGCCTAATCACAAAACTAACTTGTTACACTTTTAGTGTGACTAGTTTTACTCAATTTTAGCAATATTCACAAAATATCAAGGCAGGGGATACATGAATAGGCTTTACACATTGTACTCATGTAGGGATTCAAACCTGGGTCTACAGAAAGGTCAGCATACACTTTAACCATTTGGCTGCCCTACTGCCCCTATACCTCCTAGGACACTTGTTGTTGAAACTGCAAATACCCTATACAAATTTTACAACAAACTAGAAAGCAACAGTCACGGGTAACCCACCTGCAATGAATTTAAAACACCATTTGCTAGATTGGATATTTTGCCGGCAACTTTGGTCACTCCTTGTTTCACGCCATCTCGGATATCCTGGAGGTCTGGGGAGGCGTAGTACTGAGAGCTGGAACCCCCTCGGGAGGACCCCTTGTCCGACCTCCCGAACACATCGTCACTAGATATACTAGACTTCCCATCAAGGCGGCTCAGATTCTGGCGAACTTCAAACTGAAAGAGTATTCTCATGTTCAGCTGGAGCAGTCTTTCAGGCAAACAGGACTTCTGGATAATGTGAGCAGGAGCTTTTAGGTGGGATTTTTAGCACTGTAGGTCTCACATACATGCACCAGAATATTTGCTGAGCCATTTATTACCAGCAAGCAATCATCGAAAAAAATTGGTTAGCATCCTTTTCAAGATTTTCCTATTCAAGTTATTATTCTAGACAGGCATAAAGACAAAAAAAACTGTGTGATTATCTGTTGTTGTTCTTTGTTTTATGCAGAAACTGTGCAAACTGCATCTGTGAATGTCACATCCGGTGTAAAATGATGCAGTTTGTTTCGTTTAAATGATGACTATTATATCATGCAGTCTATATCAAAAAGTTCCCACTGTCTTCAAGAAATGTTCAGTCATGACTTTTGAGCAAGTGAAGCAGGTTTTCTAAGAACTAACACATTTTCAGGCCCTGACAGCTTCACAAAATGTATGTGAATTTAGGTGCAGAAGATGACCCAAACAGGATGATGTAATTAGTACCAATTCACATACAAAGCATTATTATAAAAAGTATTCTGTAATTAAATACACAAGTCACTGCATTAGCTTCCTAAGTATAAAAAACATCACTTGATGAGCCATTTCAGTGATTCTAAGGAAAATTCATATGATAAACATTTCAAAGTTTTAAACCTGTAAAATGTTACTCTCCATATAATCTTGCAAAGAGCAGACATATTCTGATGTCAGACTGCTCTATCAATTGGAAGATGGTGACCAGACTTCTTTAAGAGTATTAACCCAATATAACAGATGAACAATAAACACAAATATAAATTCATACTGCTGCTGAAAACAAGAAATCTAAGTTTCAAGAAAACGCAAACAGACCAGGCACTAAACTAAGGACACAATCACTAGTTAGGATGACATATTCAGAACTCACATCCATATCGTTATTGCCGAAATACTGGTCTGAAGATATGGCCTTGGAATTACCAAATCTCTTCTGAGCATCTGCCGAAGACTTGGAAGAGGATGAGGATGTTTCACTGTATGTCTTCTTGCTGCTGCTGCTGCTCTTCTGAGGCCTGAAACATAAGACAACAGTCTCTCACTGTCAGGCTTGGTAGTCTGTCCACAATGGCTGGCATGTGGTTGGCTTCATGCCAGAATCTTTTAGTGAGTTTAGGTTTAGGCTACTTTTAGCAATATTCAAGCATGATCACAGAGGAGAGACCAGAAATGGGGCTTCACAAATTGAACCTGTGAGGGGAATCAAAACCCAGGTCTTTGGTGTAATATACAAATGCTTTCACCACCAGACTACCCCACCACCCCCTTTTGATGATTTGTTATGTTAACATATCTACTCTCATACAAGCTTAAATCACTGGCACATAATGCTTAAGGAACTGGGTGTAGTGTATTACGATGTTCACTAGAAAACTATGTGTCTAGTATTTAGAACCTATTTTACCTGTATTGACTCCCAAGAAAGAATCCAGAGCATGTGCGAGTACATGTGTGAGTGAGTGACTTGATGTTTGGATGGATGAGTAAATTAGCCAGTAAGTTTCTATTTTCCTTTTAACAGTATCCCACCAGACCATGACTGGGGACACCAGGAAAGGACTGAGACACTGTACTTTGAACAATTGCATCAACTATTGGCAAGGATGTGTTTTGAGTGAGAACAGGATTGACAGTTCTTGATGAATTCATGACACGTATGTTCAACTATTTGACCAATAATGGTGCTGAACATCCTCTTGGCTTCGCGCTTCATTCAATGAAGAGTCAAGTGTTCAAGAGAGAATATACAAGCAGAAGACTACTTCAGATGCGACAACAAATGCTCATTTGGACATTGTGTCTTATTGAGTTAAAGATAGTTTGTTGCTCGAAGGCACACTCAGAAATATTTCAACTAAATGTATGTAAATTATTTGAATCTTTATCAGACAGTCACTGACAACACTGCATTGTCAATGTAACTGGGATACAGTGAGATACATGATAACTATGACCAGCACCAATCTTCATTGGTCAAGTTAAAGTCTGGGCCACAGACATCATTGCTGACAATATGAGAAACGGCCAATGTAAGGATGAGACTTGGCCAGGCCACAACAATCTGCACCTAACTAATCGTCAGCTGTCATCTCTGGCAGGATTCCTCAAATGGGTGTTCGGGCCATTCCAAATGGGACCACCAGGGCTGTTGTATTGGAAGTGATACAACTTTTGAATAGAGAAGGTAAATGTGACCTGCCATGCCAAATGCAACGTCAAATCAGAGATTCATTCTTCTTCTCCATGTGGTGTGTTGAGACAATACTAGTATGTCCCCTTTGAGACATTCAGTTTCAAATTTAATTTCAAATTTAATAGCTCTTGCAGCCATGTTCAAGGGGGTCACTTTCAACTTGAAATCAGGTCTGTTACTGGGCTGTCAAGATTTGATGAATATCTGTGCACATTGAATCGTGTTTCAAATGGATAAGTAAATACCATAAGCATACTGAGAAGTGTAAGAAAATACTGTGAATATATTGACGTGTAGGTAAATACTGTCAATATATTATGAAAAGCGTAAGTAAACACTGTAAATATATTGAAAAGCGTGACTAAACATTGTAAATATATTGAAAAGTGTAGACAAAATACTGTCAGTATATTGAAATGTGTAAGTAAATGCCATGAATACATTGGAAAGTGTAAGTAAATACTGTAAATATTTAAAAGGTGTAGGTAAATATTGCAAACATAAGAAACAGTGAAAGGAAATGAAACAGTTTTGCAGTATTTTGTTCTTAAAAAATCACATCTATACCAAACATGTCAGGTTTATGTCAGATGGCAGCACATAAAAGCAAATGTGTAACCGTATGCAGCAGAAGTAATATCAGTTTTATTTAGACAGCCTATATAGCTTTATCAATCCTTACTGCTGTGTCCAGAACATTTAACCTATCACCAAAGTCTGACTCTTAGCATTATGAAGTCTAAATTTTATCAGCACTCACATACATCATTCCATCTCTATATTTTTCTTTCTGAAACTGAATCCTCTGCAATCACATTAAGATATCCCACTCACTGCAATACATTGTTTCTTGTTTAATGCCTCATTCAGCAATATTCCAGCTACACTTTTGCTGTCTGTGAATAATCCAGTTTGGACCAGACAATTCAGTGATCGACATCGTGAGCACTGATCTGTACAAATGGGATGACTGAATTCATCATCCCAGTCAGTGTATGTGACCACCATATCCCATCAGTTGCTACTATGAGAACCATGGGTTGCTCAAGACCACTTTCGAACTCACATTTTAGCAACAACCAAAAATGCATATAAAAGCCTGTATCCAGTTCAGAACTCCATGACCATTTGAATATCATAAAGGTTGGGCTAATTTGAAATCTAATCATTCCAGAACACTCAAAATTAACTACATCAACAAAATAAAAATGAATGACTATTCAGCAAAACAAAGGACTAATAATAACTGGGGTAGACAGCAGGAGTTTAATCAACCTAACCCAAAACTATTTCAGAGTTAGTTGATTTCTATAGATTTTTGGAGAGATTCCCTCCAGATTTGTCCAGTCCTGTGACTTGAGGACCAGCAGTTGTCTACCCCTGAATAACACTGATGGGGTTATTGTCCAGACGACTTCATCTACACAGATGTACCACTACAATAACTTATACACAAATGTAATGCTGTGAGGCAATGAATGACACAGCCCCCAACTCAAGTCTGTTCTGTTCTGCAGGAAACAAGCATCACAGCACACTTTCGATCTGGTTCAGTCACCGTAGAATGTACAAGCTGAGCTGGGAACAGGAACGGACTGATATCTACTAATGATATGGACTGACTTCTTTTCTAAACAGACACAACATTTCGGTCTAGGTGGTAATACTGTTATCGACTGCTAGTAACAGTGTTAGCATCTTCACTGAAATGCTGCATGTATTACAATAAAGTAGCCAACCCATAAAATCTTGTTCTTTATCATACAAGCTTTAAATGCCAATCAAGGATTGAGTAAATGAGTTTGGTTTTATGCCGCTTTTAAAAATATTCCAGCAACATCACATCGGCCACACCAGGAATGGGCTTCACAAACTGAACCCAGATCTTCAGCGTGACCAGCGAACGCTTTAACCACTAGGCTACACCGTCACCCTGCCACTCAAAGAAGTTCAGGTTTATTCCAATCTTTGTTCAGGCATAAAGGTCTGTAGGTGTGACAACAAACCCTTCAGTGTGTACAAATGCAGATTCTAGAAGACAAGCAAGTGAAGAACCCAGCAGCCACCATAAGTAAATATGTGTGTAATATACATGTAGGTATATGATAAAGTAATATATATGATAAAGCACCATGATGAAGCACACCAAGCGTGTGATATTTACCCATCCTCCTCGTCATCTTCGTTATCATGATAGCTTGTAAAGAAATCAGTCAGCATGCAAGACAGGTACACAACAGCATATAACATGGTACTACACAGTCCTGATCATAGCATTAACCATATTAGAAAATCCACATCATGGCTGAAATAACGGTGATGTGACTTAAATCAAACTCACTCAAAACTATCAGCAGATCTGTTCATAAAGGATGCGCAGACCCCTGCCAGTTAAATTGGGCCACTTGACGTCTTTTCCATAGACTTACATGTCACTTCAGTGTAGCATAATTAATTTTCATGAAGTGAGTTCAGGGTGTACCTTTGTCAAAGTTGACAGGCCAGTATTTAACTAATGACATCAAATTTATTAACTTAGGTGTGGTTCCATAATGCTCAACTGATGATTGCAGTTCTTGCCATTCGATAAATGAGACATAGAAAATTGAAAAGAAATTATGTGATTGTAGGCAAGATGATTCCTCAAAATCTACAAAATTTGACACTGGAAAATTAAATTCATCAAGCTCATTCAGCAAGTTCACAATCAGTCAATCAGACCTTAGACTCTAAAATGTACATCTGTGTGAAGATCTGATTATATCCAGGAGAATGTAAGACTACATCAGTTCAAATTTCTCATCAGTTACTGAGCATCAAAGCGGGTCAATTCTTAGTATGATCCTTAAACTTTTAAAACCAGTATATCCGATTTCCATATCTAACGAAATTAAACAGCCATTTCCCTAAATTAGGTCTTCTTCACCATGCCTTAAACACTGAAAACAGTACATGAAGGGAATATTTGTGTTCTCTTAGGTTCTTTCTTCCCAGTTAAGACACAAATTACTGAATGAACAGAATCTGATAATGGTGGGTAAAGAAAGCTGAGAATTCATTGGCTCAAGAACCAACACATCCATTAATTTCTATACGGTGCTCAAAGGTTACTCAGATATGTACAGAAGAACTGTCAGATCTTCACACCAGATTTTGAAGAGTCTGATACGCTCACGGACTAATTTGTATAAATTTGAATGTATTTTTTGATATTTTACCAGATCTGCTGCAAGTTCAAGCTTACTACCAACCAAATACACATTACATTGTCTTTGTAACAACCATGACATAACCAAAGCTTGTAAGATATTAAACAACCATGCAGCTGGGCAGAGACTACAGTAATATCTTGATGGGAAAAAGTCTGTTTAATGAAGAAAAACAGTGGATCTTAGACAAAATTTCCTTCTATTGATTGACAAATTATATTTTCTTTTATGATTTAATTGTGAGGCATTTGTGATATTTTACAAGTGAATATACAGTACATGATAAAATAAAATTTAAAGAAAAAATGGTATCAGAAATGACAGGGAACACTGAAAAAATGTTAGGAGTGACTATCACGTCTATTTTTGCTGTTGTGACAGTTTTACAATGGTAGTACATGCTACTGTTATTTATAAGAGAGTAAGATTCTTTAAGGATAACAACTTCTTTATTACATATGATGCAACATTTCAGTATGCTGACAACGGTATAAGGATCCAAACTGAAACGTCACATCATACGTAATAAAGAAGTCGTTATCCATAAAGAATCTTACTCTCTTATTACTCACCAGCCTCTAATAATGCCAATCATACAAACCACTGCTATTTATGACAGCATGACCTATGCAGCTATGGGAATTGATTTCAGTGTAACTTTGACCTTTGGAAACAGTACCGGTCATCTCCCCAGCCAAACACTGATATTCTAAGTGTCACTGCATGTAACAAGGCTGATCTAGAAAACCTCTCTCATTCTAACAGGGAAAAAACAACTAAGAGGCCTTAGAAGTTCTTGTTTCGAGAAGACTTTATTTCATGATAAAATATAAACAAAATATCTTTACTGGTAAAAACTGCTTATAAAAGACATACAAAAAGGTGGTCTTATTGGCACTTGAGTTCAAAATCATTTTAACTAAACGTGAAATAATTTGGAATGAAAGAAGTACAAATCCTAGCATGTTGAGAATGGACAACAAATCTGCTTCTAGAACAGCCTTGTCAAGCAAAAAGTCGTACATCATTAAGAGGAGGCTACAAAATTAAAGGTACAGGAACTCATCAGAAACTGAACTATGTCAACAGGTATGTCATGGTAAATTACAAAGCAATAAATGTATATTTCCCCTTAGCACAAGCTTTAGTATAAATCGATAACAGGCATATCACAAAAAGAATGCTTGCAAATTACCAGACGTCTTGACATATATAAAACTGTTCTACTAACATAGGCTTCGTCTAAACCAATCCTGGAACAGCAGTTCGAGTAAGTTTCAGGTGGAGTAGACTTATGACAAAAGGTGCTTCAGGATTGTTTAGCATCATAATCCTCAATATCTATAAAATGTTTTGAACTTCAAGTGAGCATCTTTAAGAAACCATTGATTCTGTGAACACTCTCTGTGACAGAGTCCATCTGCACCATTTTTGTAAACATGTAATGACGTATCCTTGATATCTCCAGGGTATACATTCTGACAAATCTCCACTATACCCTAGATGCATCTGCGGGTCAGCCGATAGTTTCATTACCTCTATTTGCTGACTCTGCATTCTGACAGTAGCCAACCAGCTAAGTTGTCAGTAGTTTGCAAGTGTCAACAAAGACAGTCATCGCACCAGCAAAGGTTTATTCACAGTGCGACTCAAATTTGGGGGAAATCATACAGACAAAATGACAGGTCCTAAACTAAAAAAAAATACATGCATGAACATCTACGTCTTTCAGAAAACCTCTACATAATTTGTGTTGCCAAGTTCAATCGGTTAGATAATTTAAAAAGTTTTGACTGACTTGCTCAACTTCTCAGCACAGACACCTGATTGGATAAAAAGCCAGTCAATGGAGGTAAGAAAATTTATCAGGCTGAGGAGATAGATGTTTATAGGGTATAGTGGAGACTTATCGGAATGTATACTCTGGAGATATTGAGGATGGTAATGATGAAGAATGTTAAAGACAAGACTAGAATTATAGCTAAGAAATATTGGAAATGTCTGAGGAAGATTACCAGCCCTTCTCCCCGGTCCCATGCCATAGAGTAACCTCAGCACTACAATGGTTGTAAGTCAATGTATTCAAAACTGTATCCATCGTAATACAAAGATCACTTTGTGGAAAGAGTCCCAGGACTAGCAGAAAGTAGGAGTAAAACAGTGCATACCCTTCACAAGTATAAGAAGTCACCTCGAAACTCAGAATTCTAAAATCCAGTATATCTCTGGAAAAAGGTATAGATTTTTCAAAGGCTCACACACAATCTATAAACCGCAACATTCCCTGTTCCTAGAGCTCACAGATAAACATCTCTTGCATATTAAACAGGCGTGTACACATGATTACTACTGGCTGTCTTCAAAAGTACTAAACAGTGAATCTCAGTTCTAATTAAAACAAAACTCTGCTAGGTAAACAATGCAAGCGTAACAACTGTCTTGAATTACACAATGACTGGGATCTACCTATAACAAATGCAATGCACAATACTGTATCATCATTTTTTCTATGAACATAAAGATCCTCACTACCTGTGGTAACCATTGGAGACTAGATCCATCAAAAGACTCGGACGATATCAGCTGTGCCATGTATAGTAGGTTCAGTATTTTTCAGAGGTGTAACAATGAGTGATTCCAAGGGTCTAATTTGGAAATTGGCTCATGCGATGCCTGCCTATAACCAATATTATCTTTAAAATTTTTCATAATCCCATAAAATTAGACAATCAACAGACAGCCCAACCCCAGCTAAAAATTTCACAAAATAAAGCCTTTAATCATCTTTTACAACTAACTTTCAAACTCCCGCTAAGTTATACCAACCCAGCTCTTAGATGAACATGATTTATGATAACAGTGATATCATTCATAACAGTGATATCATTCACAATCCATTCATCAATATCAAACAAATACATAATCAATGATTTGGTTTCCAAGTGTCCTATCCCTGAATAAACATACGCCTTAACTCGAGATCAGAGATTGTAAACAAGTTTCTGAAAGAATGTTCATTGCACCATTATCACGGAGAGTTGAACAAGTGCCTGCAAAATAAATACACACAGAAATACACACCAAGTACACACTAAGAACACATATCTACACGTCCAAGATACAGGGGGCTATATACAATGATGGACACTGAGGTTTGGTGTATGGGGGTTTGTTCTTTTGCTGTGTAAGGACGAGGTTGGTGTACAATGAAAATGACCTCTCCTACGCAACCCTGTTAACCAGGCTACATGTGTTGTCACTTGAAAAGGGAAGACTAAAATGGACATGAGTGGAGTTGATGGATTTGACAGGTAAATGGTACATCGGAGGATTGAGGATCTAGTGAATTACAGCCTAATGTTATGGACAAGCAAGATATGTTGTAATCTCTGTGAGCGCAGGTATGGTCCCCACAACCATGATTGAAAACTGGGATGAATCATCAGATACTGGAACATACAAGGGACACAACTCAGCACCTAAACATACCCGTAACACTCTTTACCCCATCTACCTTGCAGTGTTGTGGATGCCACAGTCAACTAATGACAGCAACCAATTCAAAAACAAATGCTCCACATTTCGTAAGGAAAAAAATAATTACTTCAGTAGTTTGATCGTCAGAAGATGTTGAGTACCATAGACACCAAATGATAAAATTACGACTTTACTTCATGCAAAATATTTCCTAACATCTCCAGAAAGCATTACCAGGTAATGGAGAAAATTAAAAACAGTTAAAAGAAATTCAATAATCAAACTAGATAATATACCCTTGTGCATTATTCCTCCGTTTTAGTCATACCTATGACAACACCTACACGAAACAGAGATTCTGAGAAACCCAAATCGGTGAACAATGTAAACAAGATACGTTTGCAAGCTTATATACAATGGATTACTGAGAGACATATCTTTGATTTGATCACACTGCAACCTGGCTACACAACCATTTTTGGCTCATGAAGGGACACTTTGCATAGTGAAATAATATCCTTGTATAAGCCGAACTGGAATGTCATACTTTTGATCATCCTCGATAATATCCAGGGTATACGTGCAATATATCGCCACAAGTACCCTGGATGCATCTATGGTTTTGTGACCTGATAATTTTATGGCTCCCTTATGCTAGCACCCCATTCTCATAGTAGCCAATCAGTTAAGTCGCCATTACAACTGAGTTTGCCTGTGTCAACAAAGATAGCGGTTGCGACCTTGAAGGTTTGTTCTCAGTGTGACTCAGATTTTGGTAGAAATCATACAGACAAACTGACAGGTCTGAAATAAGATATATGCATGAACTCTCTCTATCTCTTTCAGTGTATCTGTGCATCAATTGTGCAGCCAAATGTAATTGGTTAGATAATTTAAGAACCAAAAGTGAGTTGTGATTGGTATGCTCACCTTCCCATTGTAAGCACCTGACTGGATAAAAAGCCAGGAAAGGGAGGGTCATAAATTCATCAGACTAAAGTGTAGATGCATCCAGGATATATTGGAGACATATCGTAACCCATAACATGGAGATTATTGAGGATGACTTTTGTTGTGACCATAGCATACTTCCTGTCACACAGTCTACCTATCACATGTCCATACACTTTTTGTGCTTTCCTATAAAACATCTACAACTAAAGAATTCTTTTTGGGTGTAAACTTTTTTCACACAAAATAAAAATGTATGTATTTACAAATTTGTTTAAAGATGTCTATGTTTGACTTTGTTTCATTGATTTCTGTATAACACAACTAGACGCCAGACCATGATGCAGACACTCTCAACCACAAGACTTGACTAATATCTAAACATCCACCTGTCTTCATCCTTGGAAGAGAACTTGTCTGAACTGCTTGACTTGCTGTCGAACCTGTCGATGTCCCAACTGCCACCTTTGTTAGGATTACCCCAGCTGCCAAAGTCGTCTCGCTTTGAACTGTATGAATTGTCGTCATACCTGTCGCCATATCTGAAAATGGATACGAGACTGTCTTAGCCATTACCTTAAACATCTTTTATAAACAATTTAGACTTTAGACTGAACAAACATGATCAAACCACTGTCACATGTACCAGAGTTCACAGATACAACCCTAACAAGGGCTTTACCAGATGCACAAACATAAAGAATTTCTTTCAAAGCAGTTACACACATCATTTCTTCCACCAGTCCATATGATGATTAATTCCTGGTTCTAAAGGCATGATCAAATCATCTAAAGGTAAGATCAAATCGTTCATGGTTCTTCTATGCTACTTCAGAGGACCCTCATACTTCTTATCAGGACCTCTAATAATTGGTGGGGCCCTGGGATGTCATGCCAGCCAAAGATGCGATGAGGTCCCACCTAAATACATTTTGTCAATGTGTTTCCTTTGGATGATGCCACAAACCCAGATGCCAACAGGTCATCATGGGGGATTCTTGGGCTCCAGGGTGGGGAGACAAATTCACAAAACAAGTAGATTCATAGCTGATGAACAATCACCCTGAACACACAAACATCCAGTGACCTTACCTAGAGGAACTGGAGGAGAATCGACCTCCCATCATATCCATCTCATCATCAAAGAAGTCCCGCCGTCGGTTGTTTCGCTCATTCCTTGAATCCTTCAATCCCTCCTGCTGTATAGTCTGCATGTCCGAGATGGCAGAGTGACTGATGCCTCTGGGAGACAAAGGACAGTCAACAGTTACACAAGCTTCACGCAACAAAAACCCCACAAATCAATCTACTTGGACTGAGATGGTGAAACCTTATGTCAAACCTAATTCCCTTTTAGCCAAAGTTTTACGTCAGTCAAAATAATTACATTTAGATACAACTGAATGAATGGATGATGGGTGAAAATCATGTAATGAAGTGGCTGCTGTGTTCCTGGTTGCCATTGTACAAAGTGATCTTAGCACTAACTCCCATACCTCAACACAGACATAAGGTCATCTTAGCGCTGAGGTTGGTCTTGTACAACAACACCCTGGACCATGAATAGGTCAACAGTAAGATCATCGAGAACTAAAGGTCAATGGTAAGATCATTGCAATACCCTTCATCTGGGTAGGGTGACAGTCAATTATCACGATCATCTCTGTTGGCGGTTTTGATGGTAAGAAGAAATGCATTAAAATTTTGAAACACAACCCTAAGATTTAACACATCAGTTGGTCATTACACAAACGCTGACATGATGACAACAAATAATCCACTTCAGTAAACAGACACAAACATATGCAATGACTGCAGGAATACCTACTTGCTACCAGCAAACCCCATGCCCAACCTCTCGAACTGCTCAGCCTTCTTGGGGTCAGCAGCCTTCAATTTCTCCTCTTGTTTCTGCCTTTGTAGACTCATGTCTTTGTACGCCAGTCTCATGCTGGCCCTGCAAGAAGTAGCATCACAAGTCAGCAGGTAGTGGACATCTGGACATTTGGACATTTTCAGGAGTAAATCAGACTTCCCTCCAAATCTTTACAATTAAGTCGCACCCTTGGTTGTCACACAAGTAAGACAAAGTTTCGCATTTGGTGTCTGTTTTAGTAGCCATGTTCCAGCAGACCGTGCTGTTCATCCTACCACAGTGCCCCTTTCATGAAAGACGACACTTGATCCTTTCTTAAACAACTTTTTCCTGTGGTAGGTACAAAAATAACAAACAGATATTAATGGGTACATGGTATTCACTGCCATGTACCTCATTCACATATAACAAACAGTTGTAACTTACTATGCAATTCAATGTTCTCATTTCGTGACAAACAGATGGTAATACTGGGGTTCCCAAAGCCAAGAACCATGTAGCTCCCAGAACTACAGTGTTCCCCTGCCCTTCAGGTAGGTCCTCCCACCCAAGCCCAAGAGTGCTAGCTATTAGAAGACCCTGGGCCTCAGTACTGGTTGTTTCCCATGCCACCTACTCCTCCCCACCCCTGGGGCATACACCTACATCTGCTTGTCCTGCTCCTCCTTGGTGCGAGCCTCCTGGACTGCAGTAGCTTTGGCCAACTCCTCCCTCTCCTTGTCCAGCTGCTGGGCACGATTCTCTATTTCGCTGAAGTTTGTCTTCACTCGCTGCGCACCAAAACCCTTCTGTAACAGGAACAGTAGAAACATAACATGCATAATATGGGTAAAATGGCAGATTACTCTGAATGAAATAAGCGAAAAAGAACTCAAGGAGGTCAGTAAATGCCCATTGTTGCTTCAAACAATTTATGAGTGAATGAGAGAATGTGGCTTTACGCAGCTTTTCGCAATATTCCAGCAAATTGAGCAATATCATGGCAGGGAACACCAGAAGTAGACTTCACATATTGTACCCATGTAGGGAATGGAACATGGGTCTTTGGTGTGACAAGCTAAAGCCTTAACCATTAAGCCATTAAGCCTACCACCCCCAAAACAATTCATGTACTATAGGACAGACAATACAATGTGAATCAACAGGTCAGTGCATGGAGACATGACTGAGTTACCTCCCCTTTAGAAACTTCCACACTAAAGAAATCAATATCAAGACTGTATTCCCCAGTGCAGTGTCATGACCCAAGCTGTCACTGGAGTGGATCACGAAGCAACACATGTTGGGGAATTATGCATAGTTTGTCATATTCTAACTCTGCCAATCGAAATATGACACTCAGCATTATCCACATCCAGAACACAAAAGCTGCCATTTTTTCTATCATTTGACTATGCTATGGAATGATATGATTTCGACACTGCATAGCTTCTCCCCAGGGTACTGACTGTGATATAAAACATGTTCACAGTATGTGACCTCAGGTATTAGTATCAAATTTTTTAGAGAGATAGGTGTAAAATGATAATAATAGGATACACTGAATGGGAAAGATTGGGCCACTTTCTGGATTATTGGCCATAATCTGAATATAGAATGGACCACTGTCCTTTTATCAATGGTAAACTTCAAAATTTTAATGGGCCATATTTTAAACTAATGTGCAAAATGGATGATGACCCCTGTCTTTCCCAATCCCTGCATTATATACCAGCAATGTCTTCATAATAGGGAACATGGAAATGAAGTTATGAGACAATGGCAGACAGGTGTTGGCAAGAATCTCATAAAAAGTATCTTGCAAACTGTAAAGTATCCTACAGCTTTCTGGCAACAGCAGGGAGGAATATAAATCCTAATCATTAACAAAGAGACACAGATGTGTAAAAATATTAATGTTAGACATTCACAGGCTACTGACAATATGCCTCCTGAGAGTTGGTGAGGTAGAAAGAAAGAAGGAGGATGAAAGGAGAAACGGGGAGGGTGAGAGACAAAGCAGGAAGAGGGGAGAGAGGAAGAGGTGAGAGTAGGAAAGGTGAAAGTTAAAGGAAAAAGGTCAGGTGAGATGAAATGGGGGGGGGGGGGGAATAGAGGAGGAATGTAAGAGGAGAAAATGTGACAGTCAAAGAAGAAATGGTGAGGTGAGAGACCCAAGAGGGAGAAAGAGGCTACAGCAGGATGGTGAGAGAAGAGAGAGGAAGAGGTGAGACGAGAAAGGTGACAGTAAAAGGAGAAAAGGTGGGGGAGAGACAATGGGGAGGGTTAGCAGAGAGAGGAAGGTGAAAGGGAAAAATGGGAAAGTGAAAGGAGAAAAAGCAAGGGTGAGAGACAAAGGGGAGGGGGGAGGAAAGAGGAAGAAAGGGGAGAGTGAAAGGAGAAAAGTGGAGGGGGAGGAGATAGGAAGGGGAAAGTGAAAGCATAAAAGGTGATGGTGGAAGATAAAGGGGAGGGGGAGGAGAGAGATGGGAGAGGAAGAAGGTGAAAAGAGAAAATGTGAAAGTGAAAGGAGAAATGGGGAAGTTGAGATAAGAAAATAAGGCAGGTGGGAGAAGAAATGGAGTGATTGAGAGAAGAAAAGGTGCTGAGGAAGAAGAAGAGAAGAAAGGTGGTGGATGAGTGGAGAAGGAAGAATCTTAAACAGTGAGTATAGTTTTACACCGCATCTGCACTATTCCAGCAATATCATGGCGGGGAACACCAGACCCATGTGGGGCATCGACTCCAGATCTTCAGCATGAGGAGTGAACGTTTTAACCACCACTGCACTAAGAATCTTAAGATCTTAAAATCATCAAATCATAGGCCACTCAAAATCTTGAGGCACTATCAATATGTTTTTTTTTTGTTCTGAAAAGAAACAATGAAAACAGTGAAGCAGTCTCACCCCCTTCTTCCCAGCAGGGGCCTTCTTCCCTCCAATGATTGCCTTCCTGGGTTCAGCAATAGCAGCAGCCTGGGTGGGGGACATACTGAGAGCAGCCTCAACATTAGGTCCTTCATTGGGGTCTATATCCACAGCTGGAAATAACAAAAAATCCACATACACACTGGTCTGAACATCACACAAGCCATGGTAATACTGACCAACGAAGTTTGTGTCTATTCAATGTGGATTAAATATCCTAGAAGTTTAGTGAATTTTACCCATTCTTGATCTGTTATGAGTTGTCCATCATGTTTTCAATCTTCCAAGAGTGAGTGAGTTTTATGCCACACGCAACAATATCACAGCTATATGGTGGCAGTCTGTAAATAATCAGGTCTGCACCAGACAATCTAGTGATCATCAGCATGAGTGTTGATTTGCGCAATTAGGAATCGATGACGTGTCAACCAGGTCAGCAAGTCTGACCACCTAATACCATTAGTCTTATGACAAGCATAGTCACCTTTAATTGCAAGCATGGGTTGGTCTTCTACCCTGGACCTTCACAGGGCAATCTTTCAAGTACTTATGGTTTTTAAGTGAAAGAAATATCACATTCTGACAATTTACAGGAGAACACGTGACAATTAATCAAGCATATGCAGTAAAAACCAAATTGCTTGATCATTCAGTGATTTTTTTAAGGCTTGACACTAAGCGGTTGCTCAGAAAGGTCATGATTATCCTTCTATTTAGGGGATCACATCAACATGAGGGAAAAGTGTCATGTCAGACATGATCTTAACAAGTTCACCTTTGATGATAAATGAACAGTTCGAGTCAAGACATGGTGCTCGATTTTCAAATTTTGACAGTTTGCCACTGGTAGTAGCTTTGAAAAACTGGCTGAAATACTATCCACTATTAAATTTCAGGTAATATTCTACTTCAATATTTAAAAGAAATTTAAGTCACAAGTGACAAGTGCTATCTTATTCATCCAAACAGAATACGTTGCTTACATTGTAGAGACAAATTTACTATTGGATGGATGGTTATAATACAGCTGTACATAAAGTTCTCCACATTTTATAAGGACATCACAGGAAGATGTGGAAATCATCTTCAAAAGCTGCTGCATCGCACTTTCAGCAAAACAATTTTCATCACAGTTTGATTGCTGTTTGAAATAGACTTGATAATTGATGAATCATAATCTGTACGATTTCATTTTGTTTTGTTGTTTAACACCACACTCAACAAGGTTTCAGCAATGTGACGGAGGTCTGTAAATAATCAAATTTGGGACAGACAATCCAGTGGTCAACAGCATGAGCATCAACCTATCCATTTGGGATACTATTACATGCATGAGCCAAGTCAGTGAACCTGACCACCCAATCCTGTTAGTCGCCTCTCACAAGTATGGGCTAAGGAAGATCAATTCTAACCCAGAACTTTGCCAGTTCATCATTGACATTAAGTGTTCTTACCTTTACTGCTAAGTGAGCCATTCTTGATGGGCTGAGGCTCAGAGGACAATCTTGCTTGCTCATTGATGGGACTGGGCTGAGTGTCACGAGAGTCAAATTCTGTATGTTCCTTGAAAAAGTCCACTTCCTTGGAGACTGGGGATGGGTCAGAATGACCTGCATCGATGTGAAGCTGGAAACGGAGATTCACACACAGTGACAACTAATGTATTGATTTATACATTACAATGAAGACATCATTAATTAATGCCCTCGTGAGATTTCTGAAGATTTGTCTTTGGTATTTCATCTCAACATCAATGACAAGTACTTTATTCCCATGAATAATAAAAAACAAAAAATTGAAGCCATTATGTGCACATGATACATGCTTTATATTTATCGATTAGTCCCTACAATCACAGAATACTGACACAGACATAAAACACCAAAAATAAAAGCACAAAGATTCAGGAGAGTCCTAACATACAAGGTTCACACATATGAATGGCATGAAAATTCAGCAGAAAGTCACAATGTTCAAGCAAAGAAACTGGTATCTTCCACACTGTCAAGTGTAACATCTACTTTAGTGAAGTCATTTTGATAATTCTAATATATTTAACAGCCGAATATTTTCATAGATGGAAACAGCTCATAACTTTTGGCAGATTGTACAGAAATTTGAGAAAATTACAAACGGCACGTAAGATTGCGTATCCAGAAACAAGTTACACTACAGATATACTAAATACACATGCATGCTATGCTGGTATATTAGTTTAGTACACATCCTAATCTGAGTGAGTGAGTGAGTTTATTTTTACGCCACACTCTGCAATATTCCAGCTATATGGCGGAAGTCTGTAAATAATCGAGTCTGGACCAGACAATCCAGTGATCAACAACATGAGCATCGAACTGCGCAATTGGGAACCGCTGACATGCATCAATCAAGTCAACAAGTCTGACCACCTGATCCTGTTAGTCACCGCTTATGGTAAGCATAATTGCCTTTTATGGCAAGCATGGGTTGCTGAAGGCCTATTCTACCCTGGGACCTTCACAGGTCTCCTAATCTGGTAAAGATACACAATAATAGTAATATAAATAAATTTGCTGGAGAATATTGTGATTAATTGATCATAGTGGTCATGACTGGTTTGTTGTTAACACCACAGATATTCCAGCTATATAGCTGCAGTCTGACAGTAATAGAGTTGGGGGCAGATAATCTAGTGATCAATGCAATTAGGAAACAATGATGTTGTATCAACCAAGGCATCGAGCCTGACCACTCGATCCTGTTAGTCGCCTCTTGCGACAAGCACGGGTAACTGAAGATCACATTCTACCCTGGATCTTCACAAGTCTCTTACTGATCATGCCGATCATGAATGCTTACTTTAACAAGTGCACCTAGTTAGCTCACAGTTTTTAAACAAACATGACAATTGTAGTTATCATAAACAACAATCACATGCTTTACTTCTTGTGCCCTGAATGGTCCAAAAATTATTTACAAAAATAGTAGGTGGGTATTTCTTATGCCACCATTTAATGAACAATGATCAACAGACATGAAGATTTGGCAGCAGTTTCACAAACGAAATGGATGCTTAAGCACAGAAGCAATGATCAAAGGCTCATTGTCTAAGTACCAGATTATGCTTGATATACATGGCATGCAATATTCATTAGAACCTAAACTAGTAAACATGGCAGTGATATATGTTCACTAAAATGCCCTTAGAGTTGACAAAATCTTTAAAATTTACTCCAACCAAAAATGTTTTTCACATGAAAAACAGACATACACATGGCAAACATGCAACAGTCTTGTTTTTTGTTTTATTTCATTAACACTATTTTTGGATAATTTTCTCTCACATTGGATTAAATGGTGCATACATAACGACCATGATTACTAAATGTTTACATACAGTGATAATATAGGTGGTATTGCTGCAGCTAAGCAAAGCCCTTTGACGTGACTCAGATTCTATACAATTTGAACTTTCACATCTCACTACTGTCAGAAATAACTAACCTTCAACACAACAAATTGTCTCATTGAGACCAAGTTAATGAGTTGGGTTTTGATGCCTAAATTGAATTATTTCATTAATTGTCCAACTTAATGAGAGTGGTCTATATGTAAAAAAGTCTGAACCAGACAATCCAGTGGTTCACCTTATGTTTATTTGTTGCTAAATGCTACATGCAGAAATATTCCAGCTATGTGATGAATGTACATAACTGAGTCCGGACCAGACAGCGACTAACAGCATGTGCACATCATGAACTATGATATCCCAGTTTAACCCAGTCAGTAAGCCTGACTACCTGATCCTGTTAGTTGACTCTTACAACAAGCATGGGATACTGATGGCTAATCTGGGACTGGGAAACAATGACATGCATCAACCAAGTCAAAGACCCTTTCAACCAATCTTGTTTGTAAGCTACAACAAGCATGAGTTGCTGTAGATCAGTTCTACAGATCTTCATAGATCCCTTTAGTTAAACCCTGAAACAGGGGCATGTCTTGTTTTGAACAAGAAAATAAAAAAAGCCCAGCATTTTCCCACTCTTTTCATTTTAACAGGAAATTAAACCAGGCCATCTATCGGGATGCCAAGCCACAGTTCAGTACCTATCCCAGTACAGAGTTCTTGGTTCAGTTCATAACAATAAAATTTGTCAGAAAAATATTTTCCTGTTTGGCAAGGTTTAGTTAAGCTCTGAGGAGAAATTTCCTTGGAATTGGGACCTCAAGAAAAGTGTAATTTACATGATCTCCTTCTCCTGAGTAGTTCTATGCTGCAACATTCCAACTATAAGGCAGTGGTCCGTAAGTAATGGGATCTGGACCAGACAATCCAGTAATCAACATCATGAGCATCAATCTGCACAACTGGGAACCAATGACATGTGGCAACCAAGTCAGCAAGCCTGACCATCCGATCCTGTTTGTCATATCTTACGACAAGAATAGTCTTTGTTATGGCAATCATAGGTTGCTGAAGACCTATTCCACCCCAGACCTTCACGGGTCCTTCCACTCGTCAGTGAGTGAATGTGGTCATACACCGCATTTGGTGATGTTCCAGCAATATCTCAGTGTAGGAGACCACAAATGGGCTGGCTTCAGACACTGTACCCGTAAGGGGATCAAACCTGGGTCTTTGGTGTGATGGGAGGACGCTTTAGCCACAAGGCTAACCCATCGTGCCAAACAAAGAAGAATAATCAGTGTGTAAACATGAGAATTCAGATCTATTTGCAATTTAAAAATATAGAGTAATCACTGTGAACAATACAATCTCCTTGAAACAAAATATAGAGACATATACTTGTTTACAATAAAGAGACAGTCATTCAAACACAGCAGGATGCTTCATGTAATAGCATGGATGGACATGGTAAACTTTCACACAGGAATCATGCTATCTGCAGTGTAACCTTGGTAACCATTTCTTCATGCCTATATACAGATGACCAATGCTGTGAATCTGATAAGAACTAAAGCTGTAGAAGTTAAGCATGTACAAACATACTTTTAAGTCACCGGCAACCTAACTGAAACTAATAGTCTTAGAAAACTTAGAAAAGGTGTTAGAAATGGTCTCTGGATTTGTCTGACTCCAAAGTGCCCTTTGGAGGCACATAGGACAAAAATGTTACCAGCTTAAATTCAGAGACACTTTTTGTGTTTATATGTGTTTAACACTGCATTGTAACAATGAAACCAATTAAATTGATTAATCAATGTAATTATGTTGACATAAGCATTCAGTTTACTTTCAATGTCTATCAGTTGCTATTTGTGAAATACATTACCTCTGTGTGTTTGATGAGTGAGTTAGTTTTCGCCACAATCAGCGATACACCAGCTACATGATATATGTGGAGTGAGTGAGTGAGTGAGTGAGCGAGCGAGCGAGCATGGTTCATTTCTGCTTATAGCAATTTTCCAGTAGCATCACAGCAGAGGACAAGATTATAGGTCTTTACACACTGTACACCTTTGTGGAATCGAAACTGGTTCTTCATAATGATCAGCTAATGCTTAAACCACTCGTCTCTTTTGCCCATTATCTGTGTAAAACTGTGTTATAGTTCTTGTAACACAAGCAGTATTCATGTAAATAATATCACTGTTTTACCTCGACTCACAAACACAGGGATCTTGGGGACCCCCAACTTTTAGTTTTAAGGGTCATTGCAGACAATACGATGGTCATGTAAAATAACAGTGCAGAGGAACGTATGTTTTGATCAGTTCTTTAGAGTCTGAAATGAATCATTGATCTTGAGGATTTATGGATGAAACAATGCACAATTTGACAGCTCTGAGAGAGGCAGCCAGCGAATTGTTTTCCTGCATCACATTTATGTGTACTGGACACACACTTACGTGCAGTGTAAAAGCCTGAATATTATATGGGAACTTGTAATAATACAGACATTTTGGACTTCACACCTGTCCTTGAACATGTTTAGATAAGCATCACAAAAATATTTACTTAGGGGCAAATTCTAGACTACTGAAAACAATTGTGAAGGTAGCATGCTCAGCTGGCTGGTGATTGAGCAGGTGACATTATTTTATGCTGAATGATTCTAGTGGTTAAGGAACACATGCTATGATGCTGCCCAGCTGACACCATCAAGTTATTCCACAAATCAACATGGCATAGAATGTTATACAATAAGAATGCTTACAAAGCCTAAACCACATATGTAGAACTGTTTTTGTTTCGGGAAAATAATTAATTACAAGATACAACACATGCCTATGCTGATACAAATTATAGTGAAATGACAAATTAGTTGGGACTGAAGTGATATCTAGAAAATATGCACATTATCAAGTTTCTATCTTAATGAAACATGGTTCGGATTGCCTACATAAGCAGGAATAGTGAAGAAGCTGTTGATTGTGAAGTCCATCAGTATACTAATATTACTATTTTCATATTTATCATCACTGATCATGAAACATTTACAAACTGAGTCAACTTAACTAAAACTAAAAACAATAATGAGCGAGTATGGTTTTATGTTGATATTAGCAATATTCCAGCATCATCACAGCAAGGTACAACAGAAATGGGCTTCACACATTGCTCAAGTGAAGCATCAACCCTGGGCCTTTGGCATGACAAGTGAACGCTTTAATTTACAAGGATATCCCACCACATCCATAGTAACATGACTATACAATGTTCACAAATCTATATTAGTTATGCTGTTAGCAATATTTCTTCCAAATTTCTTCCAAGGCACACAAGGAATGGGTTTCCAAAACTGTACCCATGCACAGAATCAAACCAGGCTATTATCCGCAGGATAGAACACTTTACAACCGGGCTAGATAAGTCTCCTCACCAACATTATCTACAGATGTAGATCTACATGGGTAAAGGCTTGAGACATGTGCACATGAAGCTTGGTGTAAAATATGTTAGTCTGCAGCAATATAAATGCAGTGAGCTTGTAGCAGGATATCCTTTAGTATACCAGTACCTCATTTTATGCACACACAGTCCCAAAATAACCAAACACTATGAATTGTAACACATAGGTAATTACATATCAATACAAAACAAAACATAAGCATATTCTGAAAAAATTAAACCAACATAAAAAAAAAAACAGAAAAAGACATTTTTGGGAGTGTTGTCATGGATCACAAGAATCTGTCGAGCCATACTGACATCATCTAGAGAAAATGAATAGTTTCTTAAGACATTTTACAGAAGGTCAAGGTCACATGAGACAGCACTAAATATTAGATGATGACATTAGATTTGATCATACATGATTGTTTCAAAAGAAGTTTCTAACAATATCCCTCATCACAAATCATAGTCACATCTTCAGATACATCATGTTAATTAAATCATTTGCAAAAGTTAAAATGAAAGTCAAGGATTTGAAAATTTACTTTGACTTTCTTCAGCATGATAATCACATTAATGGCACCCTCCATCCTCTGTCTCTTCCCAAGAAGAATTTAAAAAAAGAAAAAAGAAAAAAGAAAAAAAAGTAGTTGTTGTTTTGTCCATTTCAAACATCTGATGGTATCCATCACAAGGTTTTCAAAAGGCTAGTCGCCACAACGGAATTGTGTTTACTAATCATGGAGGTGGGATTACACCTGTATCAACATGACAACAACTGTCCCATATGAGATCAACTGACAATGAATTAAGATGATGTGCACCAGCTGATCAAATAATCAGTTTATTGATCATCTGACAGGCAATCAAACTGATTATCAAAAATTCCAGTCGATAACACTGTATACAATCTTCAAGAATAGCAAGTGAGTGAGTCTAGTTTTACGCTGCATTGAGCAATATTTCAGCGATATGGCGGAAGTCTGTAAATAATCGAGTCTGGACCAGACAATCCAGTGATCAACAACATGAGCATCGATCTGCACAACTGGGAACCAATGACATGTGTCAACCAAGTCAGCGAGCCTGACCACCTGATCCTGTTAGTCACTGCTTATGGTAAGCATAATTGCCTTTTAAGGCAAGCATGGGTTGCTGAAGGCCTATTCTGCCCCGGGACCTTTACAGGTCCTATCTTTAAGAATAAGAATTGAATGGTGTATGGGCAGCCATAATACAAGAAGTATAGTCTATTTATAGCTTGCTGGAGGAGTTCCGTGAATGTGTGCGCTTCTAGAAAACATCATATTTGCAAAAAGGCTGAATTCTCGTTGAATTCACAAACAAGGTTGGAAATGGATAGCTTTATTGGTATTTGTATCATCTACTCATAGATTTTTAGCCGTTCTATTTCTGCATTGAAGTCAACGTGTAGATCTTCCCAATATTCACCCACACAAATAATGTAGGTATTGTTTAGCTGTAAACGGTGTAATCTAATTTCATATTTATAGTCAAATACTTTATAAATTTCAATAACCTTTAATCAAATTGAACAATTCGCTTGGTATGATTATTGATGCATGATAATTTTTGTCCTTAAAGCATGAAAATTGATCCCACATGAAAATAACTGTTTATAGCAAGCTGAAAAACGTTCCTTAACCTCCTCACAAAATGGATTTTACTGTATTATTGATGAATTATGTTCATCTGACTTTCAGAAGTTTAAGACAGGCATGCTATATATTTCATAAAGTCATTGAAGTTTAATGTGCTACTTTCTAGTGACCTTCTTCTGCAAAACCATGTTTCGATCTGTTTCCTTAAAGTGCTTGAATTAAGCCTTTAAACTGACTTATCACTTTTATATAATAAAATAGCCAGTCAAAAACAAAATGTCTCTGGTCATTCCTCAATATTACTGATTTCAGACAGACTCGTGTCAACTTCAAATCTTTGTTTCTGTCATCTGAGCAACTCAGAAGGGGTGAAACATGCTGAAGGTCAGACACATGATAAATGTGGACACAAAGTTTTATAACAATACAAGATGTAAACCACAAAGTGTCGATGACAATATTTCTTGATCAAAATCATGTATAATTTCAAGCTGGTTTCATTGTATCAAAGACACTTCATAACCTTCAGAATCACTGCACCCCTAAGTAAAACAGAAGAACTAAAGAATGTGAGATTATCCATGGATTATTAGGACCATTACCTGTGAAATCAATGGACTAGAGTACTAAAAATACAAAACCCCAGACCAATATAACCCCAAAATTAGGACTTCCATTCGTTGGTTTCAAATTCTTTTAGACTCACTTTGTGCAAGCACAGAGCATGTAAAAATATCACCTGGCGAACCTCCGCTTTGGTCGTATGTTAACTGTTAGTGTAAACACACTCCAAAGAAAACGAATATCAAAACAAATATAGATTTATGTCGAATGAAACCTATCTTAATTCTTTAATGAACCAAAGACTGGGAGTAGTGAAATAAATAACTTCATTTATGTCAACAAGTTCTGTATAAACACAGCTACCACCACCATCCTTCCTGTACATCCCCTTCTCACAACTAACAAAACACACATTTCTGATGCTGCTGCAACCAAAATAGGACATCAATAACTGAAAAACATAAGCAAATTGACATATTTAGTCAGCTATGAACAGTTGTCACTCGTAAATAATTATTATTTAATTATTTTGTTTTGAGTTAATTTACACTATCGGTAAACATATGACCAAAGCAGAAGTCTGCCAGTAGATACTGCATGCACACAGCGAGTCTAAAACTTATGTGAAACCAGTGAATATTTGGGCATTATGAAAGTCCATGGACTTTAGGCACGCTGAGATGTTGTGGATGATTAAGTTTCCATCACAATAGTTAGTTTGCCATGAAAAATCCCAAATTACTATGTCTAAATGTCATAATCTGGAAGAAAAAGCTGAATTAATTTGTCTTGTGTGCGCAAAACTCCTCACTGGTACTAAAAAATATCAAAAGCCCTCAAGAATATATGGAACTAAATATGCATAAATATGATACATATTTCTCTTTCAAAAAAAACCACCAGCAACATGAAGCAGGTTAGTGAATAAAACTAAATTCCTAAAAGTGAAAACCTCTGAACATAACATGAACATGTCTTTCTCCAAGAGAGTTTCAAACTGATAATTAAAAAACAAATTGGCAATTAAAACTGGTGATTAAAAAACAAACAGTATAATTGTTTAATACTTTAACTACATTGGATGTCATAAAAAAATTTCATCCGTTCACTGCAAACTTGAAAACTTATGGAAACATACCCGATAGGAATGTATATCTTTAAGGTTTAACTCATTAAGACCAAGACACACTTGTGAAGTATTTTGTCATTTGCAACATGCAATAATTGGTCTTAATGGTATCTAATAGTATTTAGATTTTGAAAGAGAAATATTAGCAAGTGAGTTTGGAACCAAGAAGGAATAAGATCAACAAAATTGAACTTAATGACCTTCTTGCAAGGGTCTCCTTTGGCTTCCAGGTGCAGCTGTTAGAAAGAAAGACAACAGACATGACATTAACGTGACATCAGCTCTAAGTCTAAGGCACATCACACACTGCATGCAACAACACTGTCTTCTATATTAGTGTGGTGGTGCTTTTTATATCAGTCACCAAAATGGATATTCCAAACCGATTTTTGATGGTATTTCTATGACATTTTGAATCTACAATGTCAATGAAGACAGGTGGGCTTATAAACTTATACAGCCTAACAGGGTTGATTATACCTTAAAATAAGTCATTAAGGTATTAGTATCTGTACCATTACACAAGGACAGTGATGTGTGGCAGGGAAGGAAACTAACCAATAATGTCTTCCCACCAAACTTATGAGGAACATATAAAAATAATATCCAAAGTATTTGAAGTTTCATAGGATAAGTACACTATTAAACGCAGGTCTGTGCTAGCAGCCTATTGCTAATTTCCATCGTTCACATCAACTTTGAGAGCAAGGATCTGGTACTGAGAAACCAAGAAACATAATCGTAATGTGACATGAACCCACAATCACTGTGAGTGAGTTTAGTTTTATGTTGCTCTCGGCAATATTCCAGCTATATGGATGCAGTCTGTAAATAATCGGGTCTGCACCAAACAATTCAGTAATCAACATCACAAGCATCGATTTGTGCAACTGGGAAACCAAAACATGGATCAACCAAGTCAGGAAGTCCGATCCTGTTAGTGACCTCTTATGATAAGCACAGCCTCCTTTTGTGGCAAGCATGGCTTCTGAAGACCTATTCTATCCTAGATCTTCACGGGCCCCAACAATCACAGGTTTCCTGCACATATAAATCACAAATCAACATATAAGCTTGGCTTGATAATTTACTTTCTTTGAACTTTAGCAATATCTGTTCTCAAAACCCAAAACTACATGAACCATACAATTCAGGGTCACAACCATTTAGAGGAAAGAGCAATACAGGTACACAGGCTGACAACACCATCAGTGTTGGGTGGTCTGACTGAAAGGCAGTGAACTCATCTCACCTTAGTACCATGCAGTCTGCATGCATGCTGGGACAGACCAAGTAGCTTCTCTTTGTACATCATCGCAGCACGACTATTATATTTCTTCTGGGCGTCTGTTGTGTCGCAACCATGTTGGCGGAAGAATGAGATCTGGAACAGGGCATGAGAGCAAGTGAGTTTTGGAAATGACAACAAACTGGAGAAGGACAATAATTTTAGTGAGCAAAAACTGTAACAAAAGAAAGCGAACACAAACCTCAAAGTAAAACTCACCATATTAAGGAGCAATTTCTTTCATGGCATATAGCAAATAACATGGACCATCTATATGCACAGACCCATGAAGATCCAGGTTAGAAATGATCTTGATCAGGTTCACTCACTTGGCTGACCTATGCCATTGTATCCAAAATGTGTACATCGACGCTCATGTTGTCAATCACTGGCTTGTCTGATCCAGACTCTCTTATTTACAGACCACCACCATATAGCTGAATACTACTGAATTCAACTAATCTCATTCACTCTTATAACCCATCTAGGGTTCTCTCTAGACATTTATATTAGGGGGTCAGGTTGACTATCCGAGCTGGGGGTGGGTGGGTGTTGGGAAGGGAGTTGTCATCTAAATTTGCGTGATTAGGGGGTTAAACAATTTACAAAGACTACTAATGTCTCTTTTTTCACGCACATGTCTCCAAGTCTGATTTCGAAAGATTTACTGAGTGTTCTTTCTTAATTATTTATTGTCCATAACACTAAACGTGTGGTTTTGATTAGTGATTCTATATCATCGGAAGTGACAGTGTTTTTTTTCAAGTGTATCTGCACACTACAATGTGTCATATACGCAGGTTTTCCACATCAAAGGAAACCCAGCACATCTACGCTTTGTACAGATGAGTGCACAGATGTTAGACTTTCTCTCTCACGGTGTCACACACAATCCTACACGCACATGTAACAGTTTGATACATCAGTCGCATCTCAACAAACAATACTCATACACAGTACATCTACTTACTGCATTTGCATTTCCTCCAACTTGCATGGCCCGAAGCTGTAGCCATGTCCAGCTGGTGTCCAGTTGTGTGGATCTGATGAATGTCACATGCACCCCAAGTGACCTGTGCACAGCTGAACAGTCGATGCACAGGAACACGCCATATGTAACACTTGCCCATGTTGGGTTGCTGTTACCGCAGTCAAAACATTGCTGGAACACAATCATATAGTTTCAGAAAATAGCAGCGGTACAGATTAAGTAGCATATCTGTGTAAATTACCCAAATATTTATGTGACAGCTCAATTCCTATTAAGCCTGACATGTAAAAGTATGCTTGAATTTTGTAAATACTCGATGGATTCAATAAACATGATTCAGGATCTGTAGTGACAGCAGTGTTCGTGTTACTGCAGAAACATGCATTTTTCCACGCAAAATAAATAATAAGACCACGATGTTTTGGACGCAGAGATTCTGATCTACATAATTTTAAAAAGTACCTTAAAACCGCAAAAGACTACATTTTAACTTCATTTCTGGACACACACGTACAAAACCTGAGTGACAGTAAGCATGCAACTTATACAGACATTTGTCAATTTTAAACAGATTCCTTCAAATTAAACCCTGCTAAGGCTACATAAAGGTGAAACTGGTGACACTATGAGTCAAATGTTCAGTACCTGTGGTAAGACCAGTTGCTGATTAACAACATTAAACTCTTTCTACATATGACACAACAGTCTTGGGTACAGAAAGGGACAATCAAATATTCTTATTTACATTTCAACAGACTGAGAATGCATAATATGTCTTGCACACGTTGAGTCACATATCATATATATCTATATTAACACAAAGACATAAATGGATGGAACAACTAACTTGACAAACCTGATATGAAAATAATCATTAGGTTACTCAATGTTAGTGGGAATTTAGGCAAGTATACTGAGATGTTTCCTGAAGCACCAATAATCATGTTGAGTGTCTGTGTGTCACTTTTAAAACAGATAGAAATTCTCAATAGAGACCCGCAGCCTGTTACTGGATATAAATGGATTTACCATATGAACCAGTGAACCATATTGTACTTTGTAGTGTACACCTTATCTTGCAGAGTATATCCATTTACCTCAAGTCCACGTAGGTGCTATCTACTTGCTTCCCATACACATGAAAATAATGTTTACATCCAATGTCTGTTACTTCCTCGTGCAACCACAGGCAGCATCAGTGCCTTGTAATGATGTAGGATATGTAAGAACATTCTTCATTAAGGCACATCTGCAGCACTACAGAATGCATTTAACAAGACTCAAAGATGCTGACAGACAGTACTTAGCTATAAGATGGTGTAGTTTCTCAATTTGTGTTCAAAATGTGTATGTTCGGATACAGATTCATATACCAAATTAATATGGTCTACGTTTCGAACGTAAACACGTCTTGAACCCAGGTTGACTCTTAACGCTGGCTACACCGTAATTAGGTATCGCGGGTTATTTCAGTGTACGGACTACATCAATATCATAGACGTCAAGAGAATATAACGTAATCGGAATTCAAGCAAAGAGAAACATTAGAGAAAATGCGACTGTCACGTCATTTCCACTCGCGTGGAAGCTCAAACACATGTAAGCTGAAAAGTCAGTATTCTGATGATTCGAAGACGGTAAAATACACTGTTCATCACGTATCTAGGTTTTACATGTTCAATTCTGTAAGTATACTTACTTTGTTGGTCGGAATTGACCTTAAACGCTTGAAAATAGCATTTATGTCGGCTTTACTAGGCTGTTCTGCCATTTTGATGACGTTCCCTTTCAACTCACGTGACCGGATACTTCTACACAGCAGAAAATATGCTTCGTTTGTTGATTGGCTGAAAACGCTTCCTGGTTGCAATCGTAAACAACATGGCGTCTGAGAACCCGAGTGCGTTCACTGACAGCGTGATGTTTTCAACTGTCCCGTCTTTACTTGACACGTAAGAAATCATAGTTCTCTGAGTGATCAGTACTGTATTCGCTACCGATTTTACTCATGGGTAGCATAGTTGTTAGCTGGCTGTTATATCTTGTCAAGGTCAATGTGGACAGTTTTGAAACTCTCGAGTCATCACTTTGGTAAGAGTTACATCCGTACCCTAACACCCCAAACAAAAGCCAAAATTACAAACTGACATGCATACCTCTTTCCATATCTTTTTCGGGGACGTGACTCAGATGAGCTGGATCTGCCCCGTTAAGAAGATGCCTGTGACAAATGTACCGCCTATAACATTCAGAAGTTGCGTATGGCAGTTTTACCGTAAATAAATGTGAAACACCACTTGTATAATGTATGCACATAATATTAGTAATATTTCATTGTTTATTATCGGAACATCGGTTTTCGGATGTCACATATTATCCAACATTTTACTCATGCTTCCTGTCTGCCATATCTGGTATTGTGCTGTTCATCATAACCAGAGACCATGTAATAGATTATATATGGTCTCATAGTCTGATATAATGAGAGACTTGCCGCTAACACTTTATGTGAAAAACAGTGATGAGAGAATTTAATTTCAGAGAGTTTCATTTTTATGCAGCTAAATGTACTAGTCGTAGAATTATATTCAGGCAATATCATGGTAGGTAACACCGTAAAAACTCTCCACACACTGTGCCCACATGGGACAAAAGGGCACTTTAACCACTAGGCTACACGCACTCTTCTTTTCATTTAGTTAGTAAATAACATTATTAACAAATTCTCACAAATGAAAGCATGTTTAGATAGAATGAAAACTGGAAACTGTTAATTTTTACCAAGGAAGTTGATCCTATACTGTTTTCATGCATAATAGAATATGGCGAAAGTGTGAGGTATAGTGCATTCATGCATTAGCTAATGCCGTGACCAATGAAGATCTGTGTTAGAATTTGTCTTCAGCAACCCATGATTGTCATAAGAGGTAAGAAAATTACTCTGTATTTCAAATACAAAATCCCCCCTCTGATTTGTCTATAAAAACATTTTTTAAGAAAATACAAATACATGTATATCTATACATGTAGAATGTTTTAAAGAATTCTAGTAAATTGGGTTAAGTATTATCTGAGTAAGTATTCCCAGAAATTGCATATTTCCATGTTAAATCTAAAGATTTTCATAAGGAAGGCATACCCCCCAGTTAATAGGGACATGTGGCCCCTCTCATGCTCACCCCCAGCTCACACCTTCAGAGCTCAGGAATTGCTGCTTTTAGCTTTCATTTGATTCAGGGTTGGCATCTCTTGGCAACTAACGGTATCGAATGGTCAGCCTTGCTGTCTTGGTTGTCACACGTCAAATTTTTAATCAGTGCTAACATTGTTGAGCAATGGAATATCTGTTCACTAATTTTCCCCAGTGCTAGGGGAAAAAGTGGTTTCAACAGCTTTGCTGCACTGCACTCATATAGTCATAAGGCATGTGCAGTGAATAGGTTCACAGAGATTGAAACAGTATGCCTATCTGGAGTACGAGGTCATGAGCAATATTCTAATCCTGGTTGTGTGCACAAACAAGTAAATTATCTGCTCATTACATAAAAAAAAAATGTTTATCGTCATAAGCAGACTTTGTCACTGAGAAAACTCAGTGTCTGGTTTATTGACACCTGTATGTCTGCCTGCCTGTCTACTAATGACAATACACAATGCACAACTTCAATCATTGACTACATGCATTTTGAAATTAACACCTATCAGGCTTATAAGCCATAAACCAAGAGCCAGCAAAGCGTATCGGCAAATAAACCAGTGGCCAGTGAAAAGGCTTCTTCACGCGTAAGTGCACACCAACCCGCTCTGACTGGGTTCGGTATCACAGCTGCTTCGTTTCAAGGAGGTAAACCCAAGTACAAAATATTGCACTTCTGATGTGCGATTACACGTTTATATTTTATAATTTTGTTTATTTGTTTTTTTAATTAGCAATGCATTTTATGTATCATGAAGAAGTGATAACTGTGTTTTGATTATGATTGATTTTTTGGTTGCATGTGACCTTTAAGCCATGTTATTCTGAATCAGTCACGTACATTTGTATTTGGATCCATATAAATGGAGTATATTATCTGGAGATAACAGATGTGCACATAAAATCACTTGATCTTTGCCGACCAGCTCTTCATATGAGAGCTCTTATTATAAGCCCTGTACGTCACATGACAGCAAAAGTTCAGACACACTAAAATTCAAAATTCTAAATTGATGATTTGGTGTTTGATATAATTTTGATATGACATGACTGTCACTGGATGATGGATTTATCATACAATTTTAGTCTCTTGGACCAGGAAATTATTGTGCAATTTTGTATTTGTTTATCATGAAATTATTTAACAATTCTGGTCTTTTAGAAACATTTCCATATTTATTCGTACCAAATGTTGATATCTTTTGAAAATATATAGTGGATTCTACATGGAAGCCATTATTAGACAATAATGTGGTAACAATCAGGAATGTAATGTCAGTATGCCACACCCCAAAGACATGCCATCAACCATGAAACATGACCACCAAATCCATTTAGAGACTTCTCTCAGCCAACAAAAGCTGCTTTGGGACAGTTCTGACCCAGAATTCCTACAGGGATCACTGCTTGGGGTTTTCTTTGTTTGACAGTAGGAACTGTTATATACATAATTGTTTCACTACACTGCACTGCACCGCACCACTCTACTACATTGCAATACAGTGAGTGAGTGACTGAGTGAGTTTAGTTTTACGCCGCACTCAGCAATATTCCAGCTATATGGCGGCGGTCTGTAAATAATCGAGTCTGGACCAGACAATCCAGTGATCAACAACATGAGCATCGAACTGCGCAATTGGGAACCGATGACATGTGTCAACCAAGTCAAAGAGCCTGACCACCCGATCCTGTTAGTCGCCTCTTACGACAAGCTGAGTCGCCTTTTATGGCAAGCATGGGTTGCTGAAGGCCTATTCTACCCCGGGACCTTCACGGGTCACATTGCAATACAATTTACAATAATAAAGTATTACGTTTCATCAATGACATGACATCACACCACATCACGTCACATCACATCACATTACAACCGTGCCACACCACACCACACCACATCACGTCACATCACATCACATTACAACCGTGCCACACCACACCACACCACACCACACCACACCACACCACACCACACCACACCACACCACACCACACCACACCACACCACACCACACCACACCACACCACACCACACCACACCACACCTGAGTCATTAATTGCCAACAGGTACCATTTGCCATGGATTGTGTCAAGGCTTTTTGTCTGCTCCTGTGTTTCAGGTCAGTGAAGGTTGTGGTATTGAATCTCACCAGTGGAAACGACCTTGAACGTCTCCCTCTTCATATCAAAGACAAATGTCTGACTCTGATGTGCAAGCGAGGGATCATATCAGACTCCAACATTACTGCAGTAAGGAAATGTTCACCCATCACTTTTAATAGTCAGTTTGGTTTTATGCAATAGCTATATTCAAACATTTTATTGGTGGGTTCACCAAAAGTGGGTTTCATACACTGTGCCCATGTTCCCAGTGTGTTAGCATTTTGGCCTGGAACTACAGAAAATAAGTCTGTCTGTCTGTCTGTCTGTCTGTCTGTCTGTCTGTCCGGTGACAAGTCAGTTTTCATTTCGGGCACTTAAATAATGGCAGCTTACTTGTTCATGGGCCACTAGATAATTTCCACTTATGGTTTCAAACTGCAAATGAAGTTGCATTTCAATTCATATCTGCTCATAATGTAGCAATTAAACTTAACATTACTAATAAAGTAGAGTTAATTTTCTTTGAAATTTATCACTCTTTGATGAATAGTCGAGTAAACATTAACATCAAACATTGTGCCAAAAGAGTCAGGGCCAGTGGAAAATTAGTCAGGACTTTCTTGAAGTCACTTGCCCTGTGGCAAGTAGCTTTTAAAATAAATTTGAACCTCTGAGGCTTCCCAAATGCCACTATGAAAACATTCAATGATGATCTGAAGATCCTGGTTGGATTGGGTCTTTAGCAAGCCATGCTTGTTATAAAAGGTGTCTAATGGTCTCAAGTGGTCAGACTCGCTAAGTGGGCTTAGCACACTGTGTCAGTGGGTAATCGAACACAGGCACTCTGACTGACAGGTGAACGTTTTATCCCGTATGGTAACCAAACGCACTCTGTTGTGTAGAGAATTCAGTACCAGTGTTGAGCTGTACTGCATGAGTGAGCACTGTCTCCATCTTCCTGAATGTTCCATTAGCTATTGTCATTATATTATGAACTTATTCAATGATGGAGTTTTGTCAGTTTAAGCCTACATTTCATTTACAGCACCAATACTGAGAGCCATGTAAAACCACAACAGCAAACTTATTCTTGGATCTCTCAATCTTGATGATAATTGCTGTCTTAATCCAGTGGCATTGTTGGACCCTGATGTCCCAATACCTATGAAAGGATGATATCCTAAGAGCTATTACGCATTAAAAAAAATCAGTCTAACAAAGTAGTTACAGTACAGTATTCTTACAGAACACACTCATTCTACAAAATGTTTGATATGATTATTATTTGCACAGGTTCTTCATAACAGGTTGCAGAAGCTGGACCTAAGTGAATCAGAAGTCACAGATGCTGGTCTGGCAAAGCTGTCCAAGTGTCCTCAGCTCAAGAAGATAGATCTCAACTCTATCAAGGAATCAAGAACAGCTGTCACGACACAAGGTGACAGAACTGAAGCTTCAGTCACAATTACTTGTGGATGACTTCTGAATCTAGAATCTCCATTAGTGGTTGGTCATTAATCTGCCCACTTGTTCCAAGTCAAATTCTGATTGGTCATGTTCGCTCATCTTATGGTTAGTAATGTTCAAGCTTTAATGTAGAATGCTAGGAGCATGGTAGAGACTGAAAAGTCTTTGCCACAGACTGGTAACACAAGCTGATGTCTTCAACGCTCTCACTGCCAAGTGGGGTGGTAGCGTAGCCTAGTGGTTAAAGCATTGGCTCGTCACACTAGCGCCCCGGGTTTGATTCCCCACATGGGCACAATGTGTAAAGCCCATTTCTGGTGTCACCTCCAATGATATTACTGGAATATTGCTAATAGCGGTGGAAAATTAGAATCACTCTCTCAAACTGTTTCAAAATTGAAGACTTCACTCTAATGTTTTGAACTTGAGAAAAAGCATCTGCAGAAACGGTTTCCATTGTGGTTTGTTTATACTTTCACCAAGTGCTGGTGCCAATCTATTTTTCTTATTTATAATAGTTTAAAGGTTATGCAAATACAATTAAGTGAACAGTAAACCAATCTAAGTAAACTTAGTCCTAGTGTATTTTGTTACACTCCACCACTGAGTGTAACTAACCCTAGTAGAAGGTCGCGTCAGATAACCTTTGAGCGACCTATGACTGTCCAATCAATAGAGAGATGGTTAAATAGATTTAACCAATCAGGCAAGGGCTACTACTTAGGGATCGGAGGGACTTACAAAATATTCAAGTCACTGACACAGATCTCTCCACAAACAAAACTCCGCATATAACACAGTTATTTGACCTGCAGTATATAAGCTGCTGGGTTTCTGTTACCATTAGCAAAAATTTCTGGAGGATGACATCTTTGGATGTTGTCAAAAACACTATTTTCAGCGTCTGTTTACTCACAGTTGTCATCACCCAGAAGCAATCATACATGATATAGCATTTGGAATTGTTCGGGTGCAAAGTTCAAAAGGTACGTGCAAATGTCCACTTTTGCGACTTGGTAAGCTGTGTTCTGATTGGTCAATCTCAAAGGTTACTGACGTGACCTCCCATAAGGTTTTGTTAGACTCAGTAGTGAAGCGTAACGAAAAGTACTGAGGACAAGTTAACTTAGACTGCCAGTAAACACTCTCAATACGATTTATGTATAATAACATATAGGTCTGTGTACTGGCAAGTAAATTGTATTGCAATATATTGTGATTCAGGTAGCCATATTGAGATATCTTACGGTTAAAATTTGCTGTGATTCATTTCAGGATCCGATAACAGCAATCTCAAAACGAGGTTGCATAGTTAAGGAGTCTATTTCCTTTTTAATACAATTTATAGTATTACAGTATGCCATTTTGTCATTGAAATTTGTTGTGAATGGCAGTCAGTGTACATTTTGATGTAAACCATAAAGATAATCACAGAAACTTCATATGTTCTATACCCAGTGTACCAGTTCTCAGAAATGCTACTTCAATACGTGTTGTTTGAAAAGTGTATTGCGATGTACCCGTATACTGGTAATACCGTGCAGTCCTGATAATATAAGAAAATACAAATGCTATTAGACGTGACTGCATTGTGAAAATTACCGATCATATCATATTGGTTCATCGATATGTGTACCGGAGTATATTGTATAGTGAAGCTTGAATTGCATTATACTAGTTAACTGGTATTATTGCCCACTCCTATTTATCAGCATCAAAAACATTCATTTTTATTTTGAATGATCCCAAAGCATCGGGTATGTAACTTCTTTTGTATGTGAATATATTACATTAATGAATAACTATCATTTATCCAGAGTTTGGTTAAAACTTGTTATCTGCAGGCATCACAGCCCTGTCCCAGTTCTGTCGCCAACTCCAAGTGGTGTATGTGCGTCGTTGCATTAACCTTACGGACGATGCTATCATTGCACTGTCTCAGAACTGTCCTCAACTGAGGGACCTCAACATTGGTGGCTGTCCTAACATAACAGACCGGACACTTACAGCTCTCGGACAGTATTCACATTTTCTGAAATCGCTCAACTTTTCCAGAGCCAATGTGAGTGTTATAGCTAAGAAAAATGACATATACAGTGGAAGCTGTCAAAATCAGCATCTGTCTTATCCAGCAAATTGTTGACACTGGCATAAAATATTAGTCCCATCCGTGGCTTGTACATTTATCATCAGCTCTACAATACAATTCATTGTCTGCTTCTTCAGTCCCAGTGAGTGCCGGTTTAGACAGCTACCACTGTAATGAGTTGGTTGGTCAGTTTGTTCTTCAAATCTGCACTTTGCAATGTTCCTGCTTCTTGACAGCAGTCTGTAAATAATAGTCTGGACCAGACAATCCAGTGATCAACAGCAAGAGTAAAGATCATGTTAGTTGCCTCTTGTGACAAGTATGGGTCGCTGAAGACCATCTTATGCCATGGCAACCCTGCTTCATGGTGTTTGTGAAGGTAGAACCTGAGCATTTTAGCCTGGGTATTGTCGAAATCCTCCATGTTACCATTTTGGCGCCACTGTCCATGCTGTGTCTGCAGTGATATTGTGAAGAATATGAGGTTGCATGGGCCAAGGTAGATAACTAGGTTGTGCAGGACCATGGACCTTCAATGTGTTTTGTATCATCTCTCCATTCCAGTACTGTCTGGGGCAGTCAGGTGGTTTAGTGGTAAAAGAGTAGGCTCATCGCATCAAAGACCTGGGTTCAATTCCCCACATGGGTACAATGTTTGAAGCCCATCTCTGGTGTTCAATTCTCCACATGGGTACGATGTGTGAAGCCCATTTCTGCTGTCCCTCGCTGTGATATTGCTCTAGTGTTGCTAGAAGCAGCATTAAACCATACACATTCTCGTACTGTCTGTTAGATTACGGTAGGGAACCTAAAGTACTGTGCATCAGGGAAATATAGAATGATTGTATATATTTTGAAATGATCATTTTCTTTCTCTTTCTAGAACATCTTTTTGCCATGTTTCACTTTATTTGCTATAGATGTTAGTACTAAAATGAGGAAGGTTAGCTACACAAGTTAGATGAGCTTCAGAGCTGTAACATGCAGTCCTGTGCCAAGCACTCAGGTCACACATCAGTCAGTTTCATGAGAGTTCTTGGATGGGTGATCATGTTTGGCTGCTTGACTCCTGTGAATTTCTAAGCCTTCAAAACTTCCTCACAATGAAACAGATATAACATGGTCTCACTATAGGCTAGTGACATACATGTAGTTCCATATTGTCTCTGTTTGTCCAGGAGACGGGGCAGTGGGGTAGCCTAGTGGTTAAAGCGTTCCATCGTCACACCGGAGACCCGGGTTCGATTCCCCACATGGGTAAAATGTGATAAGCCCATTTCTGGTGTCCCCCGCCATGATATTGCTGGAATATTGCTAAAAGCGGCGTAAAACTAAACTCACTCACTAACTCGCTCACCCAGGAGTAAACGGATGTTAACTCTGTAGGACTGCAAAGGCAGGTTGGGTGGTAGAGCATACTGATCCTGTGACCTGCGTCTAGATTTTAAAGCTCTCATGGAGCTAAGATAGTGAGTGCCATATACTAACATTAACTTACAACTATCTTAGCTGTGAGAGAGCTTCAAAACTAATGACAGGGTACCAATGTTAGCACTTTGAGCATGCACCTTAGCCTAGATTTTTTAAGCTCTCTTAGAGCTAAGATAGTCGTAAGTTAATATTGAGGTATGGCATTTACGACTGTCTTAGCTCTAAGAGAGCTTCGAAAATCTTGGCCCTTGTGTATAGAAGTTAGCATAATAACAGTTGTTATGGATGTGGTTTATTGTTACTAGTTTTGTTCTATACAGATAACAGATGATGGTGTCTTCAATCTTGTGAATGGAACCTGTGCCAAAACATTGAAGGTAATCCAGCTGCAGTTTTGAAGGAAAACAATATGCTGATTCAGTTGTCTACCTGATAACATCCTTTTTATGATTCCGTACAGTTTATCTTGTAATAAATGATTTATATTTGATGAATAGGTTTCATTTATTTTTCATTCGCCTGTGCAAATGTTATTTGTGCCACAAGATAATTGGTAAGATCCTTGGTACAGTAGAGGATGCTGATTAAGATTACATGTATAGCCACCAACAGTTTATGAAACACAAGAATCCAAGGTCATAATTTTGTACTTTGATGTGTGTAATATCAATATCACTGGTTTGTCTAGTTAATTAAACAACGAAGAAAGATGCAAATGCATATATTTCATTTATGTTTTCCTTAAGAGGTTTTTTTTTGTTAGCTGTTCAATTCTGTACTCAGCATCTTTCCTGCTATATGACGATGGTCTATAAATAATTGAGTTTGGACCAGATAATCCAGAGATCAACAGCATAAGCATTGATCTGCACAACTGGGATGGAGTGACTCAACTATGTCAGTGAGCCTGACCAACCGATCCTGTTAGTTGCCTCTTATGACAAGCAAGGGTTACTGAAGACCGGTTCTAACCCCGATCTTCATTGAGTTTCCATGAAAGGAAAAATAATACATGTACAACATCTGACAGGATTATTTTGATTTTTTAATGATGCCTGTGTTTGTCAGTAAAAGGCATTTTATATTAAAAAAACAAAGCTATTTTATTGTGTCTTGTATGAAACCGTTAAACTTTGCTTGAACCATAAACACAAAGTGGATTTGTCTTAGGTAGGGTTTCAGGGCATAGATTTTCGAAGCTCTCTTAGTTCTACGATAGTCAAAAATGCCATGCACTAACATTGACTTACGACTATCTTAGCGCTAAGAGAGCTTCAAGAATCTACGTTAAGTATTGCTGCAATGTGTTTATTGCCAAGCTTTGATTAAGTTTTTCATGTGAAGTAGTGTTAGAAATTGGAAGCCAAAGTCACCATATATCGATTATCAGAGGACTTGTGGTGAACGATGATTGATTATTATGAAAATATATACATTTTTTATGTAATCCCCAATTTTAAGGCTTTTCCCCCATTTTTTTTCAAATCAATTTTAATTTAATTATTCTGTTTTTTATACCACAAATATTTATCAGTATATCTCATTACTTTCACAATAGATGTAAAAGTTATACATGGTCAGGTTACCATAATATTTACCATAGTGATGAATGCGAAACTATGCATACGATATACATAGCTTTACGCTGTTGAGCAAATGTTTGTTTGTGACTATTAGTCAGATGTAACAGTCAGTTTACTTTATTCAAAGTTAAAACAGCAAAATTCCAGTTAATCGAAAACAATAAGTACTTCGAATCTTTCTTTCTATCGATTTTAGATCCTTGGAACACCACCAATGTGAGGTGTTGTCAATTTCAGGAAATCCACATGGATCACTGCAAGCACCTGACAGATGAGGCTGTGGAGGCTGTCACTCAGTTTTGTCCTCAAATCAACATCCTGCTATTCCATGGCTGTCCTCTCATCACTGGTACACATTTCAGGGCTTGCTATTAAGGCCACAACCTGTCATCATTTGAAAAAATCTTCTGTTTTCTAAAGTAGTGATAAAAATGGAATCTATTCTGACTTTTTCCCCAAAAATTTTGTTCACTAGAGTAATGATGGATGCTGTGAAGTTTTGAGGGGTTTTTTTGCATTAGAAATTTTGTTTGAAATGGATGTCAGTGGCTAATGCCAGCTTTTGTATTTGCCAGAGCTGATTTTTCACAGCTGGGAAGTTTGTAACAGAATTTTTTGTTGCTAATAGTTGGGTAGCCTAATGGTGAAACCATTCATTCATCACACCAAAGACTCGGGTTCGATTCCCCACATGGGTACAATGTGTGAAGCCCATTTTTGGTGTCTCCTGCCGTGATATTGCTGGAATATTGCTGAAGGTGGCATAAAACTAAACTCACTCACTCTTCTGATGAATTGGTGTCATTGCAGGTACCTGTAATTGATACATCACATTCTTCTTTCCAACCAAGTTTACAAACCTCTGGTGATGTCACGCCACTATACTGCCTATCACATTATATGTCATAAATCCAACAGAACTCTGTCATCCCAGGGATTATTATTCAAACTCTGGGATTGTAACATAAACCTCCCTTGCCTTGAATTAATACTTGTTTTGAAGATTGATAGAACTTTGTCTCGCTGTCAATGAATGCAATCATAAAATATCACATTATTGAAAACTTAAAATCAAAATCGCCGATACCAGGTTTTGAACCTGCAACCCTTCACTTACTAGCTTGGCGGTTTTATCCACTGGGCTATGAAGGTCAGCTTTCAAGAATGAAATTGTCAGCATGGACTGTGTGTCCTCACAAGATGGGTAGTGTGGGCAGCGCACATGCGGGGCATGAGTAGTGTGTACAGAGCATATGCATTGTGCTCGCAAGGAAAGGAATTGGCTGCCAGTCTCATCACAGTTGATTTCAACAGTAATCAATACCAAATACTGAAATTATATATCAAGTATATCTTGAGTCATTTTGTAAGTTTGATAAAAAAGATTAACTCTTTTACAACCCTTACACTTGGGATAAACACTGGCTGTTTCCCCCGTGTTTATCACTCGGGTTATGGGATTTTAAATCTCCCTCTGGCATGTCCACCGAAATGTCAATCAGCCTGTATCTCTGCTGAAGGAGCTTTTAAATTGTGTGTTTAGTTTTGCTACAAATAATAAACATCCTGTCTAGCAGCAGGGCTGTGGAGAATTTTACTGTTACACTGCCATACCTTGGCCCCATTTCACACAGCTCTCGTAATCCTAAGATCTCATAACTTTTATGGTAGCATTCCTGCCTGTTACCTGTGGTATTATAGTTGTAGCGCTACAAGAGCTTTATAAAATGGGGCCCTGTGTATGGTGCTGCTGACCCAGTTTTAAATAATATGGAATAGCATGAAAAAACAATTGAGCAAGGTTTTCTTTGCCCATAGAGTGGCGTCTGGAAGTCAGAAGTGATGTTATGGTTTAATGTTCAGCATGTTTTTGGAGTGGTTTTACTGAGTTCCCAACAAGGGCCTCAGTTCAATGTTGAACAGCTCTGCATGTACCACAGTCAGCCATGTTTTATGGATCACGTATTACAGTCAGGTTGGAATGGCTGAGTCACTTGATTCTGTGCAGTTGCTTTTCTTAGGAATGAAAGGATCCTCTGATTATATGTTTGAGTCACAGATTGATGTTATAGGATTATTGGGTTTTTTTGCAGAACAAGCCAGAATGGCCCTTGAAGAACTTGCAGTTGGGAGGACGTCACAGATGAAGCATGTTACATGGACAATATACTGACTGCTGTCAACAGCTCTTGATGTTCCTTAACAATAGACTGACAGCAGCTCCTGATGTTGGCCACTGTTAACAACAGAATGTCAGGAGCTCCTGATGTTGTCACTGTTAACAACAGAATGTCAACAGCTCCTGATGTTGTCACTGTTAACTGCAGACTGTCAGCTGCTGCTGATGGTACTTAGCAACAGTCTGTCAGCAGCTCCTATTGTTGGCCACTGTTAACAACAGACTGTCAGCAGCTCCTGATGTTGTCACTGTTAACAGCAGAATGTCAGCAGCTCCAGATGTTGGCCACTGTTAACAGCAGACTGTCAGCAGCTCCAGATGTTGGCCACTGTTAACAGCAGACTGTCAGCAGCTCCAGATGTTGGCCACTGTTAACAGCAGACTGTCAGCAGCTCCAGATGTTGGCCACTGTTAACAGCAGACTGTCAACAGCTCCTGATGTTGGCCACTGTTAACAGCAGACTGTCAACAGCTCCTGATGTTGGCCACTGTTAACAGCAGACTGTCAGCAGCTCCAGATGTTGGCCACTGTTAACAGCAGACTGTCAACAGCTCCTGATGTTGGCCACTGTTAACAGCAGACTGTCAACAGCTCCTGATGTTGGCCACTGTTAACAACAGACTGTCAGCAGCTCCAGATGTTGGCCACTGTTAACAGCAGACTGTCAACAGCTCCTGATGTTGGTCACTGTTAACAGCAGACTGTCAGCAGCTCCAGATGTTGGCCACTGTTAACAGCAGACTGTCAGCAGCTCCTGATGTTGGCCACTGTTAACAGCAGACTGTCAGCAGCTCCAGATGTTGGCCACTGTTAACAGCAGACTGTCAGCAGCTCCAGATGTTGGTCACTGTTAACACCAGACTGTCAACAGCTCCTGATGTTGGCCACTGTTAACAGCAGACTGTCAACAGCTCCTGATGTTGGCCACTGTTAACAACAGACTGTCAGCAGCTCCAGATGTTGGCCACTGTTAACAGCAGACTGTCAACAGCTCCAGATGTTGGCCACTGTTAACAGCAGACTGTCAGCAGCTCCAGATGTTGGCCACTGTTAACAGCAGACTGTCAACAGCTCCTGATGTTGGCCACTGTTAACAGCAGACTGTCAACAGCTCCTGATGTTGGCCACTGTTAACAACAGACTGTCAGCAGCTCCAGATGTTGGCCACTGTTAACAGCAGACTGTCAACAGCTCCAGATGTTGGCCACTGTTAACAGCAGACTGTCAACAGCTCCAGATGTTGGCCACTGTTAACAGCAGACTGTCAACAGCTCCTGATGTTGGCCACTGTTAACAGCAGACTGTCAACAGCTCCTGATGTTGGCCACTGTTAACAGCAGACTGTCAGCAGCTCCAGATGTTGGCCACTGTTAACAGCAGACTGTCAACAGCTCCTGATGTTGGTCACTGTTAACAGCAGACTGTCAGCAGCTCCAGATGTTGGCCACTGTTAACAGCAGACTGTCAGTAGGTCTTGATGTACATAACAATAGCCTGTCAACAGCTCCTTGCAGCTAAATGACAGCTTGATGAGATTTCAAACTATTGAACATTCAGAAATCTGCCTGTTTGCAATTTATCAGTTCCAGATTTTTACAAATAATTTGCATTAAATTATTAGTTTCTACATTTTAATATTTTTATACGAGTTACTGCCCAGTTGTAAGTTGACTTTGTGTAATTATTATTTGCATATGAGTGTTCTGAAAATATGTTCAGCAGCAAATCTTCCAGTTAAGGTCATCATCCAACTTAGTGTTTATTGTATGACTGTTGTAATTTGTACAAAAAAATTTGAAAACATTATGGTTCACTTGGAACTCACATATATTATATTTTCATGTACTAAAAATTACTCTCTTGAGGTTAGTGCTTTTTGTTTTTTAAACAATCAAAACAATCATACAGGCACAAGACATATGGATTTTGAATAATGATATTCTTGATAAATGAGAGCCGCTGATGAGGTGGCCCAGCAGTTATTACATGCGGTCATCATGCCAAAGGACCAGGTTTGATTCCATATATGGTTGCAATATGTGAAGCCCATTTCTGGTGTTTACTACTGTGATATTGCTGGAATATTGCTAAAAGCAGCAGAAAACTCACTAGCTGATAAATGAAGGGGTAGCAGCAGAGCAGCCAAGTGTTTAAAGTGTTTGTTAGTCGTGGGTTTGATTCCCCACACAGGTACAATTTGTGCAGTAAATTCCTGGTTTTGACGGACATGATGTTTGTGGAAGAGCTGAAAACCATACTTACTCATCTATGAAGAAAAGGTGTTTTCCTTAGGCATTTTTTGGTGCACTGCCCTTATTGTTTTGGTGCACTGCCCTTATTGTTTTGGTGCACTGCCCTTATTGTTTTGGTGCACTGCCCTTATTGTTTTGGTGCACTGCCCAGTGATTATTTAATTTTGAAGTTATGTGAAGCACCATAACTGTGCTCTTTGAGCCTTTAAGAATCATATGCATGCAATAATTTGATATAATACTTGGTAAGCCATCATTCGTGATTTATTTTTAGGAATTGGGGTGCCCTTCTTAAAATACTGTCACCCTGCTTTTTTTGGATCTGGAAAGCACTAAAAGGCATGTACCAGACTTGATTCTTCAAACAACACACCATTGCACCATCACATGATTCTTCAATCCTATCATTTCACATCACATGAATCCTCAGACAACACATCACTGCACCACCAGATGATTCTTCAAACAACACATCATTGCACATCAAATTACTTTTTAAACACCACATCATTGCACAATCACATGATTCTTCAAACAACACATCTTTGCACATCCCATGATTCCTCAAACAACACATCATTACAGTTTGTCCGAACACTGGAATATACATTACTTCTTATTGATGGAATAGAGACGGGAACCATATTATGCCTTCTATGGTTGGTGGAACTGAATGACAATCGAAATGCACATCTGAATCACTGTCAGTTGCTTCTATTTACTTGGAAAATTATCATATCATCAGAATTGTCTTTCGCAACCCATACTTGTCGTAAGAGGGATCAAGCTCCCTGACTTTTTGACATGCCATCATATCCCAGTTGCGTAGATCGATGTTAATGATCATGTGATTGTCTGGTCTTTTTTTGCTTACATAGACTGCCAACATATAGCTGGAATATTGGAGTGTAGTGTTCAACAACAAACCAACATGGAATTAAGGACATGATCTGAATATCAAGTTTTTCAATCTGCCACTGGTCTGACAAATGTGTTTCATTCAGTTTACTTGTCTGATGACACAGTACTGGACAGTTGTGTTTACTGCATTGTTTTCACTGTTAATAATAGGGAGGCCAGACTTGTTCCTCCAAAGTTGAAAGACCAGTTGATCCAGGACCAGCTGACCTTGTTTCTACTGATAAAGTCCTGATTCAAGACACTGCATATGGCAGGAGAGTGGAAGATTGATTGGACAAACCCTGTCAGCAGCATCTCAAAAGGCATTATATACATTTTAGTATACTTTACTTTACTTTACTGTCGCCCATTGCAGAGAGCACAGGGTGTCATTACAGACAACCTCTTTAGCTTTGCTGCATCTGTTGCAGTAAAGACTTTGGAATAAAGAATTTGTATATCCATAAAGGTTTCCTCTTCAAGAGCACAGGACACAAAACAGTTGAATTTTAGCAAGCTTGGTGGTAGAGTCTTTGGATGGGTAATCATGTCTGGCAGTTTGACTCATGAGTTTCAGTTCTGCCCAACAACATAGCTTTGAGCAGACACTTTGTATAGGTAATGCTGATTCATGGAGAAGCATGTACAATGTTAATGCCCCCACCCCCCCCCCCCCCTTAAAATCGGTTCCCAGTTGCACAGACTGATGCTCATGCTGTTGATCATTGGATTGTCTGGTCCAGACTCAAATATTTACAGACCGCCACCATACAGCTGGAATATTGCTGAGTGCAGCATAAAACTAAACTCACTCGTCTACAAAATCAGTACTTCACCACAGCCACCCCCTTCTAATTCCTTTTGAGCATATTGTTATAATATATTATTATGTACAAACTTGCTCAACCTGCCTAGTACATGTGTTTAAATCATCATCACCATCCCCCAAGCAATTTTTATTTTAAACAGTCCCTATTGATAAGTATCTCCTAGTTCTTGAAACAACCTTTCATAAAAGACAGACGTATGTAGTCTTGTATAACAGAGTTTAATTGTAAAACACCCATCAGAAAGGGCAGCTGTGGTTTACAACATGTCACTGCATAGTTCATGATAAAAAGTTTTTCAGAGATTACTTAAATTGTTTGTGCTTTTATATTTCAAAAATACAGTTGAGTTAAATTCAGCTGTTTAAAATTGTGAAGCTGAGTTTGAGATCTGAGTAAAAACTTAAGTTTGTTTCGAGAAAGTGGTCAATTGGGCAGGAGGGAGAAATGACTAGTCTCGTATTCAGCCACTGATTTGTCAGGTCAGGACTCAGTCATTTACATATATCAGTGATGACCGCTGAAATATGGACTTTTTCAACAATTCTCAGGTTTTCCCACCGCAGTATGAACAGTTCTGCTATATAGCCCCTGGGTAAGTTTATCAGTTCAAACGTTTCCTCCTGCTATTAAAGTGTATATTAAAAACAGGAACAGGTATATTATGTGGCAATGCTTAGATACGAATCGTCATTCACAGATCTGTAAAAACAATCTTTCAGTAGCATGAATATGTTTGCAATACTAATGACTTTACATCATTTAAAAGCATGTCATTACTCTGGTCTGTGGATCAGATTTCCACAGCTTACCGGGGAATGTGGGATGATATATGTCTGCTAAGTGCTGGAACATCTTATATACATATCACAATCCCATCAGGTACACATTAAGTGCTGGGACACATTTTACACAAATATACCCCTTGGTGTTTTTTAACTGAATATAATGGCGACGTCTACATGAAATCGTTACTGCTAGTATCCCTCTTTCATTGCACTGGGTCATTGTGGCACCATTGTCAAGCATAGATGGACAGTGGTGAAGGAAAACCCTCTGCAATAACTGAAGACCTCCACAATGTTTTGTTATTGAGTGTTATCATTCTAAAATATTCTAAATATAGGGGTTTATAGCAAGATGCAGAGTACTTTTGGTAAAAAAATCATAGACATGAAAGAATAGTCTCCTACAAAATACTCTTGGAGCTAGGAACGTATTATATTGGAGCACACACAAGTGTCAGTTGTACTGCTAAGATCGTATTGACCACTATGATGTAACACAGACCTGGGAGTACTGTAAACCTATGACTGTTATTCTAATCAAATATGTCATAAAGGAATCTGTTTAAAGCTTAGTAGTGTAGTTAGTGCCACGGATTAACGTTTGTCCGGCTGATTCTGGTGTGGTGTTCTTTGTTTCTTCAGTTCCCTCATTAGTTCTTCAGAAAACTGAAGACATCCCTGGAAAGAAATGTAGGTGTTATTGATTCATTTTGCTCAGGCCAAAGTAAGGTGACTAAAAAATCTCATAATTTCTGTACGAAACTAGGTTTTCTTAATCTTAGGATTGACAACTTCCAGCGTTTTAGAAGTGCATTTATCAGGTTGGGGTTTACTTTTCGACCTGTCATAATATCAGTTACTACCTGACTGCGGGGACTCATCTGGATTCCGGGACTGGTCGGGTTGGTAGTACTGCTCTGTGATGTCAGTGCCACACCCGTCGTTAATGTACCTTCAGTGAGGTCTCCATGGCTGCTTGTAAAGCCTAAAACAGAACAGACGATAATGATGGTCCTCATGCTTGAAATCGACCTATTTGTGGCTACAGTAGTTATACCCTTTTCATAACCACATTGCGATGTGTGTAGCCTCCCTTGGGCGCGATAGATGTCTTTGATGAGAGGTTTCAAAGCTATGATCTCCATGACTTGGTGCCGGGGTTCGTTATTAACTTACAACTGTCCACAGGCGCCCACCGCCGGTCCGAAAAATCGATAACCTATGTCCCGGTTTACTGTCCAACCCCCTTACTATATATAGTGACTGCTTTAAAATGTAAAATGTGTCTGTACAATTAAATAAACAAATCTGATGTTTCAGGGTTTCCCGTTTTTCGTGATGCCTGCATTTTTTATCAGTAAGATTCACTTCAGTCTCACCTGACGCTTTATCGGGCCTTGTTTGTTTACTCCTGTCCTTGCTCTGAAAGGTAAGGGGAAAAGGGTTCAGACATTGTTTTGGGTTATTAGCGTTCTGACTGCTTTTACCAAGTCTTGTCGAGGCTGATTCCCGTTTCGTTGTGTTAACCAACAGACCACACCACATCACACCACTAGAAGCAGATCCAGATCCACTAGATCACAGCAGGCATTATCTTTCTCACGAACAAAGAACATTCAGCAGACGAAGAATGATCCTAATCAAAGATATCTCTGTCATGGCATGGCTTTGGATTGAGTGAATGGCGGGGACACCAAATATGGGATTTACAAATTGTACCCAACAGGAATCGAACAGCGCTTTTACAACTAGGCTTGAAATTGTAGCAGTGAAGAGTGACGTACTGTGCCATAGTGCAATTAAATCAGTTAAAACCTCTACCATTAAGATACCGTATTACACATTACTGAGTGTACTGTCAAACCAATGTGCTCACCTCAAAGGATTCACCCAGCTGGGGTATGTAGCGCCGATAGACCGCTCTCAAACCATCAAGAATCTGAAACATAAAACTTGCAATTTCATAAGTGGAAATTCATTAAAAGTCATATTAATATTACACCAGTAGTAAAACGTTTGCCAAGAATTAGTGAGAGCAACTGAAGATTAAAGTAGTGTCTTTAAAACAGATCTGAAGCCATAGGCGGATTCACAGAGGCGATGCTCGCCCATGTTTTGTCATGAAACTTTGTTAAAAAACCACTGAAACACAGGTGAAAATGAAGTGTGCAACCCCCTTTTCTCAACAGCATGCACCCCCATTCCAGCCTCCCACCCATCCACACACACCCTTTTTCTAAAAAAGCTATATCAACCCTTGTAAGCTATAAGTATATTAGAAATAGGACTTGGATGAATTCAGGATTTGATCCCTGAAACAAAGGATCACAATTGTGCAAGTAGATTTAGGTGGATTTTGCGTCAGATAGTTGAGTGGATGTTGGTTGCTGCCGCCATTGTGAACAATACCATATAACATAAACTGTAAACAATAACATATAATGTGAACGCTGTTTCTGACGACTACCAGCCATCTGCACCATCCAGTCCACACGTGAAACATAATCACTACCCAATCACCACTGGAGCTGTAATGGTGGATGAGCACGTGGTCCACAGGCTTAACGCATTCTCCATGTTTTGAGAATGTGAGACGGGTGAAATGGCGCCTTATGTTTTTTGGGTTTTTTTTCAAAAGGCAGAAAAAAACACGGTGAAGCAAGTCCAAAAGCTTGCTGAACACTGCACCTCTTTCCCCTGGCGTCTTTTATAAGATGGTTAGGCATTCAGCAACGGGCCTCCCTAAACCAGAAGTGTCGATCTCTTGGAAAAGGATGCCAGGATAACGAGCTACACTGCTACTGCAGAATGTACTATTGGGTACGAAAACTTATAGTGTGCGAAATAGCCACTAGATCCGCTCGAACATCGCTTGAATCAAGTTGGACCAGTGAATCTCCACAGTCACTGGACCGACTGGCTTGTGAATTTTCATTAGGTCATTTTGTAAATATATCACTATCTTCACCTTGGTAAGTGTTAATACACCATGTTAATATCATGAAAGATTATCGCCTGATAATAATGTTCATCATATCAGCAGCTTAATGATGAAACCTGTCTCATGCCAACAATACCTCATCTTCATCTATTGTTGTAATCTTTTGATTAGTCTCTACGTTGAGATTTCAGGGGCCCGTTTCACGCAACTCTCGTAAGCCTGAGATCTCGTAACTTTTCTCGTAGCATTTGTACCTGGTACACTCGGAGGTGCAAATGCTAGGAGAAAAGTTGCGAGATCTTAGGCTTACGAGAGTTGCGTGAAACGGGGACCAGGCTAGTGAATTAACTTGTGGAATATTTTGAGGAATTACCTTCAGGCATGTCTAGCAAAATTTGGAAACTTTCCCACACTGTGATACAACTGATAATTACTGTCAAGGCTAACCTTGGACTCAAACAAATAACATATCAATAACGGAACTAAGGGAGGCCACTCATCACAGTGTCTTCAGCTATCAGGGCCGCTCATGAGTATGTTTTCCATCGCTGTTCGCAAATTTCCAGCACATTCTCTGAGGATAACAACAGGGATGAATCTCACGCGTTGTATAAGTGAGGTGAATCTTCAGCGTGACAAGATAATTCTTTAACCACAGGTCTACCCTATAGCAGTCACAGCACCTAATTCATGTGAACTGACCCACCTTAGTGTTAAAAATGCAGTGCATCACGAAAATCAGGAAACCCTGAAACACAAGAATTTTGTTTAAAATGTGCAAACATATTTTACATTGCTTCAAACTATGCACTGTCAAAGAGAAGAAAAATACAAGGATAGGTGTTTTGATAGGCGTTTCCAGAACACTTACCATGGTATACAGCACAGAACGTGGTGTTCCTTGTTTATGATTTACGATTGAATATGTTTTGCTCCTTTAAGTAAACTGACACGAATATTCTCGAATACCTTTGGCCATGGCCTTGTGACCTTGCGTATCATTCTTTTTGCACATATTCTGCTATCATGGTACTTGAATGTCAACAGATTATATCCATGTGTAACACAAGTAGCGCGGTCTGTAGTTTAGTATGTAGTGATCAAATTCATATTTCAATAGGGGTTTCTTTTCTTTCTTTTCTCAGTATGCATGGCGTAAATGAATGATATTTTTTGCTTGTTCCTATTTTCATAAGCCTGACTGAGAGGTCGTTACCTGCAACGAATTGAGGATAGCAAAGAGATATTGAAAGACGACTGTGTCTTCGTTGAATGCCAGAATACCAAACACCCACGTGACTCCGAAAACTGGCATCAGTACACAGAGGCTCCGGAAACTGATCCTGAAAGAAAAGAACGAGACTTCACGAGATTTGTCCATGTGTACAAGAAAGTCAGCAACGGTATGCTTCCCACCAGCCATCGTTGCACTAGTAGCCATAGTTTCCCATTAGATATTGTTATGGTGTTATACTAATGGTCTGTGTTTCCGAAAGAAAAGAACAAGCCCTCACAGATTTGTCTATATCTATGTGACGTTATTGTGGTATCTTTCCTAAGCCACCCGAGGACAGTTGCGCTAATGGTCAGTGTTCCAAATGGACCAAAACACAGGACTGTTGCTGGCAAAAAACATTTAAAAAAACGAAACCTCGTCATAATGTTCTCTTTAGGAAGCAGAGCAAATATTGTTGAAGCATCAGACCAGATCTTCCTTTAAAAATAATAATCTGTTCCAACTGACACATAATTTGCATATTGTGAAATGTATTCCTGCACCTGATGAATGATCTGAATATTCATGTGCTGTTTATTTCCTCGCATCCACTCTTCTCGATATTGGACAGCTACGAGGGGATGTCAATAAGTTTTGAGCCTTGAGCATTTTTCATACCAAGGTGTCACAGCCTATGGTACCACACTGAACGTTGGGGTGTAGCTGATGTGATATATAAATTTTGGTATCCTACTCTCAGATGTTATTGAACAACTCTGATTGATAGAATGAGACCCCCCTCACGGCAGTGAAAATGAATAAAATTGAGTATAGAGCAGTAATTAAGTTTTTAGTTCTTGAAGGAAATTCGGCGAAGAACATTGAAGAGAGGCTCTCAGCAGTTTATGGGAAGTCTTCCCCTTCATCTGCTACCATCAAACGATGGGTCAATGAATTTAAGCATGGTAGAGAGAGTCTTGAAGATGACCCCCGTCCAGGTCGCCCAACAACAAGCACTTGTCAGGAAAACATTGACAGAGTGCATAGACTTGTGCTGGAAAATCGCCGAATCACACTCCACGGGTTAAAGGAGACCACAGACATTTCACACGGATCCGTCGAGACAATTCTTCATGAACATCTCGTCATGTCTAAGGTGTGCGCAAGATGGGTGCCAAGAATGCTTACAGATGAAACGAAGCAAACAAGGGTCACCATAAGCAACTCCATGCTAACCAGATACAACAAGAATCCAGAAGATTTTCACTTTAGGCTAGAAACCTGTGATGAAACCTGGATCCACCACTATGATCCTTAGAGCAAACAAGAATCCATGAAATGGAAAGATGTCACTTCTCCCAGGACCAAAAAGTTCAAAGCCTCCATATCAGTGCAGAAGGTAATGGCGACAGTCTTCTGGGATAGCAAAGGCGCCATCCACATAGATTACTTACCAAAAGGAAGAACAATGAATGGGGAATATTACGCTAACTTGTTGAGGCAAGTGCCACAGTCAATCAAGGCCGGGGCAAGATCAGACGTGGTATTCTTCTACATCAAGACAATGTTCCAGTACACACCTCTCGCGTTGCAGCCGCTGCTGTCCAAGAATGCGGGTACGAAATCTTGCCGCATCCCCGATACTCTCCAGACCTGGCACCAATTGATTACCATCTGTTCCCAAATCTCAAAAAACACTTGCGTGGTCGTAGATTTCAGGATGATAATGAGCTTATTGCTGCTACTGAGGCTTGGTTTTAGGACCAAATTGGCGCTTTCTACAGAGATGGCATCAGCGACTGTCAGAAAAGATGGAACAAGTGTCTTGACTCACAAGGGGACTATGTTGAACAATAAATGTGGTTCATACCAATATTTTGTGTTTTTCTATGTAAGGCTCAAAACTTATTGACATCCCCTCGTATACCCTGTGATAAAAGTAACTGTGTCAGTTACTTTGGGAAAGTGTATTGAAAACCAAAAGAAAATTCACCAATATTTCGGGAAGCAACTGGGGAAAAAAGGCAAAAAACATTTTTCATTTGGGTTAGAGACGTACTGGTCAGCCTTCCTTGCTGTAACGGTGTATTTGTAGGGCAGTTGTGTCATCAATAATAGTTTATCTAATCGCAGACTGTCTACCAGATAAATCAACTTCAATAATCTAATTTAGAACAAGTTGGGGGAACCGTATTACTTCAGACAGAGTTACCTCCCTCCAGCAGGGCTCTCATGCACTCAAACAGACATAATCTTATAACTACATTTATAACGAACATTTTTGTAACGAACTGACGGATTTAACGAACTGAATATTCTCTGTATGCAATAATCGAAAAGGGTAAAACGAAATAAACTTTGTGGTCCTTTTGAGTTCGATATAACTAGCTTAAATAATCACCTCTACCTGCTGTGACATAATGTGCGCCATATGACGTTATGTAATACCCATCCATTCAGTCCGGAGGGGCATTGTGCCTAACACTGATCAAACTGGGACCTGTCTGTGATCAAAATGAATCCGTGATATCATGTAACAGATTCACTTACATGAACTTTTCTCTGTTTGCTTTTTGGATCATCATTTTGGTGGAGAACAGCACCCGCATGATGATGATGATGAACACGGTGTTAGCCTGTGTGAAGGGACAGTGTTCGGGCAGTTAGTGGACAGTAGGTAGTGGTAGAAATAGCTTAACGACATGACATATCACCTACAGCACTGTGAACTACTACAGTTACTGAGGCTGTCTCGCCACCTCTGGAGACTAACATTTACTACCACTCCTAGTAACTAATATTTTTTAGCACAATCATATTAGATTATATATTCACAGGTAATACAGGTATTACATTATGGTAATAAAAGCATTTATTTTCACCACAAAACAGATAACTGAGATAATTTAGGAGCATTGTCAGGTCGTAAAGATAAAATAAAAGTCATTTATGAATAATCGCGATTATCCCAGAGCAAAGGTCACACTCCAAAATATCGAAAAAAAACCCCAAAAGACAAAAGTCCTAAACAAATACGTTGATCCTCCCTGTTAACTACACAATGTCCATTTTTTATTAGTTTTTGAACAAAATATGTACGTACATGAATTCAATATGGCTGATGTGAAGACCATGTTTAAAATCATAATCGAATTCTTGAACTGTTTTGGGTTTACGTAATGCAGTTTATGCGAGGTAAAAGACTAGAGGTAAGAATCGTTAAGTTCTGTGTGTCCAGAACTTCATCCTAAGTGAAATATTTGCACAGTTTCATATGTTTCATCTCTTTCCCATTTTGATGACATTACATGAATTCAATATGGCTGCTGTGAAGGCCACGTTGCAATCCGAATCGAATTCTTGAACAATATCGGTTAAAGTAATTCAGTCATACGAGGTAAACAACAGGAATCTTTCAACTCTGTATGTCCACAACTCTATGATATGTAACAACATTTGCACAATATTAATTTGTTTTTTTTATATCTTTCCCATGTAGATGATATTACAAGTATGATGAACAGGGCCGGTCCAGCAAGGGCGTACAGAACTCCATCCTCCACAGTCAACCAACAGCTGAAACAACACAACCCCATGTTTAACACATACATGTGTCACAACAATTTCTATACCGTAATCTTTCTCATTTTACATTATAGATGCTTATTACATTGAAACCATGCTTTATTCTCAATACATTTGTAATGGAAGTTCAATATTGCTATACCATTGAATACTAGTAATTTAATGTACATCCTTTGGCCAACTCTTCTTAAAGTGTTATTACATTTACTAACAACATGTCGGATTCTTTTTATTACATAATGTAATGGATCAGTTCAGGCGTACGTTACTCGCCTCTTGCAAGCATGGGTAACTGAAGACCAGTTCTAACCCATGTCATCACGGGTTGATGATTGAAGTGAACCATTCATACTTACAACTGGTCGTTTCCGTATCCTTCCAGCTCAGTCACCCCCAGGGTAATACCGACTATAACTGCTGGCACACCTGTTGGGACGACAGGGAGTACAAATAGTAAACGTCAATTAAAATAGGGGTTTTTGTACTGACTGAAGCACGTTTCAGCCATGTCTGGGAAGTCAGTACTCCGTGCACGGAAAGGCTGAGGTGATTCTGTCCTGTTGTGACCCGTGAAGATCAAGGTTAGAAATGGTTAAAAATGCTTCTCATAAGAGAACACCATAAAGGTTACTTTACTGGATCGTTCGTCAGGCACACAGTAAAGTCAAGCCGGACGGTACCAGTAAGATCTGGGTTATAACTGGTCTTGAACAAACCATGACTGTAAGAGGCGATTGCCGGGACTGGGTGGTCAGGATCATGGACTTGCTGGACCTCACATTTTTCTAAATGACAATTGAAACTCGGGTTCAGAGAACATAAACAAACATCGAGGATACATCAACTAGCGTTCTCCTCGTGACCAGTGGAAAACTGATAAAGTGGCCTCAAAAGTGTGCTCTAGTCACGCGTTTCCATTTGTGTCATGAAGTTGAGTCTCTCACTCCAAGACACTATGGTCACAATGTCTAAATAATGGCTGTACTCCTCGGAACTATTACGCAGGAACTGCTCGATATTCGTTTTTCACAGATGCTTTGAAGACACGATTACACTCATTCTCTGTTAAACAGTAGATGTCATCTCAAGCAATCATATTAACTACCCCAGATCCAGTAAGGTTCTAATATCGCTCTCTCCGTCTCTTTGATGACCTTCACCTTTATCATCTTTAATGTATTCTATGATATTTTTTTTAAAAAAAGAAATACAGTTTAGATAATACAAATACTGTCATAATATTTGGCAACAAAATAAATATTAGCACGAAACGCTGTAATTAGTTTCATTATTAAAGAAATAATATTCAGAAATGTCAATCACTGACAATCACTGGATTCAAGTTTTTGTGAAAGACCCAGGATGACCACACTTTATTTTACAAGTCCACTTTCAGACCTAATTAAAAGCGAAAGACACCAATTACAAAATCCCCATAAAAACCACGGCGTACACCAAACAAATTCTGGAATAACTTCCCACATAAAGTCTCTACACATGAGTGAAGTTGATTGGAAGTTTGTCTTTAGCGTGGTAAAGAATCAGATTCAACTCATGACGTCACTCCCGTAATGAATCCTTTCAGCGAGTGGATCCGCGTGTTTCTTATGATACAACAAATAATACCCTTGGTCATCAAGGTTTTATTACCCCAGGATAGAGCGAGAACAACCTCTAGTCTTGAACTCTTCCTTGACACAGTTACTGCCTGTCTGGTCATGTTGATCCCCTGGGCAAACATCAGACAAAAGTTGGCCAAGAGCAAGTAATGCAAAATGGCCGCCACTGCAGTGCATATGGCCTGAAAGCACAACGAAAGAAAGACAACACAATATCTCATGATAATACTTGTGAAAACCAACTAAAATTACACAAATGTAAAATGGTAAACATAATAAAGGTAATATACTTTAGCTCGGGTTTAGTATAGTGTCTCTTTCCATGAAAAATACTACATATCATCAATACCGCTATTTGTGCTTAAAGGTTACCTTGTTTTCCGTTCTCTCTACACCAACCAGGAAGACGCCGTATGCCAAGGTCAAGGCAACACAAAGGTTCACCAGGATGACGGACTTAGTAGAGCGAACACTTCTGTATAATGAAGTGATTGAGATTATGAGTTAATCGCATTGATGTACCTTTATATGCCGGTATTTATCCTTACGTGCCTAACACCAAGTTACTCAGCACTAGATATTAATGGTAACATATCTTAATTACGAAAGTAACTGTCATCTCTGTCAGTGGTAGAGCAAGGTCTGCCACAACGGTGTGTCTTGCAGTGACAGTATGTTGATGTTGGGTGGTGTTAAGGAAATAACTGTCATCTCTGTCAGTGGTAGATCAAGGTCTGCCACAACGGTGTGTCTTGCAGTAACAGTATGTTGATGTTGGGTGGTGTTAAGGAAGTAACTGTCATCTCTGTCAGTGGTAGAGCAAGGTCTGCCACAACGGTGTGTCTTGCAGTGACAGTATGTTGATGTTGGGTGGTGTTAAGGAAATAACTGTCATCTCTGTCAGTGGTAGATCAAGGTCTGCCACAACGGTGTGTCTTGCAGTGACAGTATGTTGATGTTGGGTGGTGTTAAGGAAATAACTGTCATCTCTGTCAGTGGTAGATCAAGGTCTGCCACAACGGTGTGTCTTGCAGTGACAGTATGTTGATGTTGGGTGGTGTTAAGGAAATAACTGTCATCTCTGTCAGTGGTAGATCAAGGTCTGCCACAACGGTGTGTCTTGCAGTGACAGTATGTTGATGTTGGGTGGTGTTAAGGAAGTAACTGTCATCTCTTTCAGTGGTAGAGCAAGGTTTGCCACAACGGTGTGTCTTGCAGTAGCAGTATGTTGATGTTGGGTGGTGTTAAGGAAGTAACTGTCATCTCTGTCAGTGGTAGATCAAGGTCTGCCACAACGGTGTGTCTTGCAGTGACAGTATGTTGATGTTGGGTGGTGTTAAGGAAATAACTGTCATCTCTGTCAGTGGTAGATCAAGGTCTGCCACAACGGTGTGTCTTGCAGTAACAGTATGTTGATGTTGGGTGGTGTTAAGGAAATAACTGTCATCTCTGTCAGTGGTAGATCAAGGTCTGCCACAACGGTGTGTCTTGCAGTGACAGTATGTTGATGTTGGGTGGTGTTAAGGAAGTAACTGTCATCTCTGTCAGTGGTAGATCAAGGTCTGCCACAACGGTGTGTCTTGCAGTAACAGTATGTTGATGTTGGGTGGTGTTAAGGAAGTAACTGTCATCTTTGTCAGTGGTAGATCAAGGTCTGCCACAACGGTATGTCTTGCAGTGACAGTATGTTGATGTTGGGTGGTGTTAAGGAAGTAACTGTTATCTCTGTCAGTGGTAGATCAAGGTCTGCCACAACGGTGTGTCTTGCAGTGACAGTATGTTGATGTTGGGTGGTGTTAAGGAAATAACTGTCATCTCTGTCAGTGGTAGATCAAGGTCTGCCACAACGGTGTGTCTTGCAGTGACAGTATGTTGATGTTGGGTGGTGTTAAGGAAGTAACTGTCATCTCTTTCAGTGGTAGAGCAAGGTCTGCCACAACGGTGTGTCTTGCAGTGACAGTATGTTGATGTTGGGTGGTGTTAAGGAAATAACTGACATCTCTGTCAGTGGTAGATCAAGGTCTGCCACAACGGTGTGTCTTGCAGTGACAGTATGTTGATGTTGGGTGGTGTTAAGGAAATAACTGTCATCTCTGTCAGTGGTAGATCAAGGTCTGCCACAACGGTGTGTCTTGCAGTGACAGTATGTTGATGTTGGGTGGTGTTAAGGAAGTAACTGTTATCTCTGTCAGTGGTAGATCAAGGTCTGCCACAACGGTGTGTCTTGCAGTGACAGTATGTTGATGTTGGGTGGTGTTAAGGAAGTAACTGTCATCTCTGTCAGTGGTAGAGCAAGGTCTGCCACAACGGTGTGTCTTGCAGTGACAGTATGTTGATGTTGGGTGGTGTTAAGGAAATAACTGTCATCTCTGTCAGTGGTAGATCAAGGTCTGCCACAACGGTGTGTCTTGCAGTGACAGTATGTTGATGTTGGGTGGTGTTAAGGAAATAACTGTCATCTCTGTCAGTGGTAGATCAAGGCCTGCCAGAACGTTGTCTCTTGCAGTAACAGTATTTTCATGTTGGGTGGTGTTAGGGAAGCAGCTGTCATATCTGTCAATGGTACATCAACGTCTGGGGTCGTGTTAAGGAAATAACTGTCATCTTTGTCAGTGGTAGATCAAGGCCTGCCACAACGGTGTGTCTTGTAGTAACAGTATGTTGACGTGGGATCGTGTTAAGGGAGTGGCCGTCATTTCTGTCAATGGCCATGTTAACGTGCAATGTCAAAAGAGTTCCTTGTACTTTCGCAATGAACACCTCTCCATGGTTTATTTTTTTAAACAAAACTGATGCTTGAAAATCAATAAAGCTAATTTCGGGACAAAATTCATTTCAAGCAACAGTCTTCATTGAATCATTATATTTTTCTACAAAATAGATAACCCCACCAGTAAGTACATATTTTCAATCTGTTACATCTCATGTTTGTTTGCACAAAATAATACTTAACAACAGTTTCTGACTTTTCTGTAAAACAAGCATATACTTTCTTTTGCTCCCTAGTATACACTGCTCTCCTACCTCCACAGACACACGTGTGTGAGTACTGTCACCAAGCAGCCCAGGATTGACAAGGAACAGCCCACTATGGAGATTGTCGTCAGGAATCGTAAGTTGCTTTTAGACTGGGAATGTCAAGTAATCATGTTTATATTGTCTTTATAATAGTCTTCTTTAATGTTGGACATGACATGGTGTTTCAAACTGTACTTAATTCAACTCTTTGAGAGTCGAAGTCGCCGTTTATTATGAGTTTTATATGTCTACCGTGACGTTACACAATGTTTTCAGAGTAGAGACAAGTCAAATGGCAGTGATTATCACATGGCTATTATCATCTCTATTCTTAAGAGAATCCCCATGGCTGGGATGTGAACGTCATTTCGCTATTCATTGGAAACTGCCTATATAAACACTATGGCAATGTGAACTGAGTTGAAATATTTTGAAGTCATGATATAAACTCCTCAAAAAAAAAAAAAAAAGAAACGCAAAAGGGAAATATATCCGGTTAATGTATGCAAATGGAAAGTTTGTTTTACAAAAGCTGAATATATGGCTCGAGACAGCCTAAGGAATGCATTTTCATCAAACAATGTTCGTTAAGGTCACACATGTCCAGTAGACATGTGTAAAAGTGACAAATCTCCAAAACGCAACTGTGTCTGTTTGAGTCACCGCAGCAAGTTCATGTTCTGCACGTGCAACATGCACAACCAGCTCTGTAAAAGTGTAGGGTTCCCGAAGTTCCTCCACTTCGGTTACAACTGCCAGCCCAACGTGAGTAATGCCAAGACTGACTGAAGCGCAGAGGAACAACGCTATTGGGCGAGTAGAAGCGGGCGTAATCAGATCTGAGGTTGCCAGATTCTTCAATGTGTCCCGTAGCACCATATCCAGACTCTGGAATCGCTACCAACAGCAGGGGTCCACACGTGACCGACCCAGGTCCGGCAGACCAAGGGTGACTACTCCAGCCCAGGGCCGCTACATCCTGTTGCGTCACCCACGCCAAAGAACGACCACTGCCACCTCACTGCCTCGGCAATACCAGGTCACCGTAGAATCTCGGACCAGACTGTGCGGAACCGTCTGCAACAGGCAGGGTTGCGTCCAAGACCCGTTCGAGGTATCATTCTGACACCGGATCATCGCCAATGTCGACTCCAATGGTGTCAGGCACACTGGGTGTGATCTCAGGTACGATGGAGGAACGTCTGGTTCAGTGACGAATCCCGATTCCTACTCCGCAGAGCAGATGGAAGGGTTCGTGTCTACCGGAGGAGACGTGAACGATTTGCAGCGAGCCGCGTACAGAAAATTGACAGATTTGGTGGTGGAACCTGACGGCACAGCGCTACGTGGACGAGATTTTGCGTCCGCATGTCGTCCCCATTATGGCCAACGTCAAAGCTGTTTTTCAAACAGGACAATGCCCGGCCGCATACAGCACGCATCACCACAGCCTACCTTGCCAACAACAACGTCAACGTTATGCCATGGCCGTCCAGATCCCACGACTTGAACCCTATAGAACATCTCTGGGACGAATTGGATCGACGGGCGACAACCCCAGCCACAGACACTGCAACAGTTGGCTGATGCGTTGACCACTGAGTGGGCTGCAATTCCCGATGATGTGATCAGTAATCTGATGATGTCTATGGGCAGGAGATGTCAAGCAGTGATTGCCGCGCGGTGGGGGGGAGGGGATCACACCCGTTACTGACGGTGTGGGACGGTACATGTGACGCTGGGAATTAAACTGGCCACTAACTAAGGGTGCCATCATGTTGTTCAAGTCTGTGCAATTTGGCATTCCTACTGCTAGTAATTTCTGAATTATATGAATTTGAAATTTACCATACAATCCGGCTTTGCATTTCTTCTTTTTGAGGAGTATATTATTCTGATGATTAACACTTGTGGGTTATAAGTAAGAGTGATTGTTTTACCACGACACGTGTTGGACTCATCAGAATAGCGAAGTTGGTCAAGTGATCACAATCACATCTAGAGAAAGAACTGTTTATGTGACTTCTCTTGCACCCATCAGTCCGCCAGGAACTGAAACACAAAACATCGCCCCAACTACATGTGTGCATTCGGGGATCTGTTTGTTTGCTTGGTCATTGGCTCTCCCGCTTCTCAGAAGGGTTAAACATGGCAATCAAGTTTATTGAACTTCTAAAACGGTCGCGAGTTGCAAGACATTTACACATCTATTTTAGAAATTACTGATGCCTTTAACTGTTGTAGTCAGATATATCCGTATTGTATGTAAGATATATGTAATGTCTTTTGGATATCAGTGAGTCCTTCAATGATTGTTTCATGTTCAAAGTAGCATTGTTGATATCTTACAATGTTATTGAGATATCGAGAAAATATGTAGGACCGCGCTTAAGAAAAAGTTTAGCGATGAAAGAATTACTAACTTAATACATGATCATATGTGAAGTTCATTTAACACATCTTGAATTTCATTAAACTGATCTTGAATTCAATTCAAGATAATCTTGAGATATTTTCAGACATTCACAAACGCATTGCAGATATTACAATTTTGTTGAAAATATCTTTAATTCACTTCAAAAAATCTTCAGTTCAATACAAGGTGTCACTAAGACAAATTGAAAATATCAGTAATTTCAAAATAAATGGGACTAGTGTTGTGCTCTCCGCAGAACTAACCCTGGTCCCTTAATGCTAGCCTATTCAGATACCAATTGGCAGTTAAATATGGATTCCTAACTCAATCATTTGACTCAGAGTCCTTCAGGCTCGGTAACAATAAGTACCAGCTGGGAATCGAAAGCCCCTATTCCCCTCTCCGGGGAAAGGAAGCTCCATTACAGTTGATTATAAATTATATCCGCGAAGATCCAAGCTAGAATAGATCTGCCGCAACCTATGTTTGTAGTAAGACGCATGGGAGGACAGACTGTTTGGCCATGTTGACACATGTCATCATATCCTAAATGTGCAGATCGATGCTCATGCTGTCAATCACTGGATCGTTTGGTCTAGATCATTTCTGGTTTGGACCATATGCGCGACTTAACTTCACTTACGAAACCACACTTAAAGGTTCCAGCTACGAGCCAAAGGTTTTGGAAATTATTCGTAAATCTAAAGTCATTGCTAGCTGGTGTGTTTCCATGTAACAATCCTGTTGTTCAAGGATGTTGATTCTACTGATTTCTAACACATGCATGCTGATAGACTAGACGATAAACCTATCCATAGAAAACACCACCGTGTTGCTATCAAACCAAGGTCCTGTCAACTTCCGCTGCAATATGTTGACTTCAAGACTTTATCGGATGTCTTGTGGGGACACGTCTACCATGGCGTATAGTGTCGGTATTTAGCCCAACCTGTCTTAGTCACAGACATGTTCGTGATTCAGAAGTACAAGGTGGTGGCACAATTGTGCGGTGAATTTGCAAATATGTGGAGGAGATCATCGGTGACTTTTAAAGAACAAAGGAATGTTTTACCCTTTATTAAAGTTCCAATATCCGCATTCAAGTTCTGCATCGTCGACCTGAAAGTAGTATTAAAAAGGGAATAGTTCACATACACGGTACACTGACTAACCAGAAACATAGCACTAAATCAGAACCCGCTGTTCCACCAAAGAGTGGTGTTCATGTTAGACACCATCTTGCACCATACCTGAACACTGACTTTGACGTTATGAGTAAACATTATATTTTTGACGGGAATAAAAAAAACTTGGAGACTAGGTTTATGACGTCTTTATCAATATCAAACGACTATGCTGTAAACGTCACCGCCGAAATGACCCCCATCCATTCTAACCATGCTGGGAGTTCAACTCTACAGGAACGATCAGCTCAACCATTAAGAGAGTGAGTGGATATGGTTTTACGCCGTTTTAACAATATTCCAGTAATATTAGGAAGTCGGATACCAGAAATGCGCTTCACACATCATACTCGTGAGGAATCGAACTCGGATTTTCCGTGTGACGAGCGGACACGTTAACAGCTAGACTACCCCACTGCGCCTCAATCAATAATATATACTACTCACACTTTGCTACAGATTAAATGATTGATTCAACAGAAAGCTATGATGTCTAGTCAAATTTGGCTGAAATATAAATTTATAAGTCTGTTGTTGACATGGATCCAAGTTTTTAGTATGTGATTCCATTTCGCGGATTCCCCTCCTGCTGCTGACAGGTGTTTATTTGTTAATGGCCTGTGCCATGATTTGTAAAATGGCTCCTTGTGCCATGAAAACCAATTTTATGGCTACTCATGTATCGTACGTTTAAAGTGACATTTTCTTAAAGATGTGTTACCATAACATTATTTATCCAGCTTTAAATGGATAAAATTTCAAATTATAAATGCACATTTACGTAAAGTGGCGAATTCTTGTGATCCTTAGCAAAGTGTGAGTCGTATATAGATATTACACAATAGGGTTAAGATGTTAAAGAGGTCGCTCGTCACGCCGAAGACGTAAGCATTGCCAAATGTAATGGCACAAAACACTATACCATGCAGAGAAATTGCTTTAGCAGACCATCCGAATTACAATTTCAAAACCAGAAACACAGTATAAAATATATTAACTCACCTGTCCATGGTAGAAATTAAGCGTTACATCCATGTCGAGCTCCGCAAGTCGTTTACCTGCAGCTTGTACAGCAAGTGATAGAATCTGAGATCGTATTTCTTTCTGGGTTGTCTTGTCATCTCTACTGTGAAGAAAACATGTTTTGGTGAGATGATTACAAGTCAGTGTAACGTATTGCTACACAATTCTTAAATGTTTTTGACAATAATTAATGCTTCAAGATGCATTACTATCTGAACTGTGGCGTATAAGTGTTATCTAGACTCTTCTGCACAGCACTGAAGAACCCTGTATAGTGTGGAATGGGTTTTAGTCCATGTAAGTGGGCAAGTAAATGCATCCAGATAACAATTGGCAGTCTGTGTAAACCATAATTTCACCCTGGATATCCAACCAAGGCCTCTATCTCTTCACATTGCATCAGCGGTCTGTGAAGATCATAGTTTCACCCCGGATATCCAACCAAGGCCTCTATCGTTTCACATTACATCGTGGGTCTGTGAAGATCATAGTTTCACCCCGGATATCCAACCAAGGCCTCTATCGTTTCACATTACATCGTGGGTCTGTGAAGATCATAGTTTCACCCCGGATATCCAACCAAGGCCTCTATCTCTTCACATTGCATCAGCGGTCTGTGAAGATCATAGTTTCACCCTGGATATCCAACTGAGGCCTCTATCGTTTCACATTACATCGTGGGTATGTGAAGATCATAGTTTCACCCTGGATATTCAACCAAGACCTCTATCGTTTCACATTACATCGTGGGTCTGCGAGGTACATAGTTTTACTCTGGACAATTTAAGTTACCCAGGGTGAATTTTCTGCAGAATCTCGGCCATAGTTCTGTAATAGGCTGCAGCGTAAATGACCTCTTCTGAAAATGAATGAAAAAACCTCATATGTAGGTAACGGGCTAAAAGCCAGATTTTACAACCTTGAAACAATAACAATAATACCATAATATTTTCCACGCGCGTAAGACACACGATCCGACTACAGTTCTGGAGCGGAAGAGGTCAGTGGTGTGGTGTCTATCTATCACGCTGAAAGCTCGGGTTCGATCCTCTGTGGACGCACCTAGGTTCGGGTCCCACGGTGGGCACATTTGCGAGTATCCTTGGACAAGATACTTAGATCCACAATGTCTCAGTTCACCCCGATGTAAAATGGGTACCCGTGAGGGTGTGCTGGCAATGTGAGTGTTTAGTCCATTGTGCCTAACATTTCTGTATCATCCCTAGGGAGTTGAGCAAATATCGATAGTACGATAGTGCCCTATGACCGGACATAGTAATGTACCTAGCCCCGTGTCTTCCAGATGCATTTGGCTGTTGTGTTTAGGAGTTTGAATAAAAGATGCTGCTTGTATGTGTCAACACCCGCTGTTTTTGACAAAGGTACATTTCACTTAAACTCAACGAATATTGAATCAGTTGCTTCACTGTAAGTTCTAACATGCCATCACCTAACCAGTATTAAGTTTAAACTATGCCTATCAAATTTTGGGGCGTTTCCATACTTTTTGTTTGTAGTATATGTTACACGTATGCTGAAGGTGGGACGTATATTTCATATGAAATTTTTCTTGACGAAACGTTATTTTTATGCACAAATACCTTGTCGTGAATGCTATGAAATTAGAAGGTGATACCAGAGTAAACCTTGTCCACTGCGTATGTCAGTTGCATTTATTTTTGTTAAATGTATTTCTAAAAGTATTTCTGTGAGACGAATTTTTTTGTTTTGTTTTTGTTTTTAAAAGACGTGAACGTATTTATATCTATATTATTTCAATGTATATGCAGATGATGAAACATAAGTTTGAAGCGATTTTCAGCAAATATTTGGTTAACTTTCACAAAAGGGTTACATGTGACCAGATTCAGAGTAAAAGCCTAATCCATGAATATTCACTATTCAGGAGTTACTACGATTGTGTTCATCATTGGTTTACGTGTATATGAAGCATATACTACATCACATGTGTTTTGTGTCACTTGTGGTTATGTAACCATAGTAATGAATATATTCCTCGTCCTGATAAACATGTTTCCGGCTTGCTAGATGTGAGATACTGCTTAATGTCTGCACACACCAGATAGGAACAAGTCCTCTACGTGCAACATGGGGGCAAAGTAAGTCATGTTGCAATAATCTAGTTCCCTGATATACGTTGTAGGTATCAATTACTTAAGACTTAAGCCGTCTTCGGAATTAGTTCGAATTAAATGTTTAGATTTTCAGAAACATAATGTATGTATGTATGTATGTATGTATGTATGTATGTATGTATGTATGTATGTATGTATGTATGTATGTATGTATGTATGTATGTATGTATGTACGTACGTACGTACGTACGTATGTATGTACGTACGTATGTATGTATGTATGTATGTATGTGTGTGTGCGCGCGCGTGTGTGTGTGTATGTATGTATGCATGTATGTATGTTCTCACTCTCTCTCTCTCTCTCTATATATATATATATATTGTGTCACGAGCCTCTATATGTATATTCTGCCTCTCTCTCTCTCTCCCTCTCTCTCTCTCTCTCTCTCTCTCTATATATATATATATATATATATATTCTGTGTCACGCGCCTCGTTATGAGATAGATCTCGATCGAACGCTGCTGTCTGAAATAGTATTGGAAATAATACGTCTTCTTACCATCGGACACCGTCTTTTTGCGGAATACTGTTCGTACATGCTGTCAAATGCAACATTTCATTTTAGACCCTGTCGTCGGGCATGCCTAATATCATAGGTCAAGGCGCATGCGCTTTTTAGTAGTGCTGTGGTTATGCTTCTTTCATGGTTTTCATTTCCCAAGGAACTTTTATCAAAATCAAGACATCGCTTGAAAATGCTGTGTAATTTACAAACACGAGGTGTTGGGAAGTGTGTATAAGTCCGCGCATTTTGTTACAGTTTCATATGTACTTTCAAATCCTCAACCCAATATAATTTAACCAACGAAATTGTGTATATGAATGTCCAATAAAGGTGAAAAGTGTACGGAAGCTGGAAAAATATTAACGTCGGTGAGTGATAAAATAATGCTTAAAGTCGCATCAACCCGCAGCTACATCGTCAGTTATAGTAAAGATCACAGACCAATGAGCTTGATGCAATACCATATACGGCTAGCATATTCATTCTAACAGAATTATAACTGGTCGAGATTACGAGCATCTCCTCAGCCATTGGACAATTTGCAGCTTTGGATTTGAACATTGATCTTTTGTAAGTTTAAACATTTTATTGATACATCCCGGAACTTTGGTTACGAATTACAGAGAATACATACTATATGGAAAATACATGGAAACGGTGACATTCTCCTCTGTACTAACCCTGCGCTACAGCCTTATAATGGATTACTTATTTCCTAATGTCAAGACCAGACGTTGCTTTAGCTCGTTTAATACATTTTGATGCAACCTGGGGGCGAGCGAAAAAAAAATGATTATGTATGCTGTAGGTCAAAATGTTTACTTCTGTAACAACATTTTCACTGATGTCGATGAAAAAACTAACCTTGAGTCAAACTAACCTTGAGGTTTTCCGAGTGCAAACAAGGATAAAGGTATTTTTTCTTCACATCAGGGCCACATTTCGTGGGCGCACGGGGGAAATTGAAGTAGGAATCCTATTAATTAATTGACGGAGTGATGAAATTTCAGGAAGGAAGAAAGAGATAAAATGCGGACAGCTTTTAAGATAAAATGGTATTCGACGAACATAACCGCAACAGTCTCTTTGTGTTGCTCAAGCTCTGGAGCTTTTCTGGAAGATGTCATCGAAATATGGTCAATTCATAAAATACGTACTTACCCTCGGCATGATAGTTTTCCTGAGAAAGTCTTAAAGAACTCTTCACTCCCTTTAAGTTTTCGTTAGGAAAGGTGATGTCTTGCTTCTTAACCTTTGCAACTTCCAACACTTCGAAAGAAATGGAAAAAAAATAATAAATAATAATTTATCAAAGCTATAACATCCATAGTCATTACAACCATTCTCGGGATTCCAATTTCAATGTCGTTGCATTAATGGATGCAAATCGAATTCATCACGAAAGTGCGTACCCATGGTTGAACTGCTGATAGTCAGAGGTTTGTTCACCGTCAGTGATGCTGCAGCGGCCAAACCAAAGGACGTCACAGCTCTCATCAAAGCCGACGCTTTTGTTGCATTCTTCAAAAATAAAGAGGAATTTGTATGTTTCATTAATATTAAGCCTGCACACAATTTGTTTCTATTTTGGGAATATGTCCAGAAATCAAATGAAAGCATACGCGTGTATTGCTTGCGTGTGCCAATATTGTGTTGGAGGCATGCTCCTGAATTCAAATAAATGTTGATGGTAATGAAATACAACACAGACAAGAGTTCTTGATTTTAGGTCAGCTCCCATCTCATTCGCACAGGTCACATCTGCCAGCTATGTAATCCGAGAAAGGACATTGTCGCGTTGTCGCATTGTCGCCTCTCAAAAATAAGCAAAATCAGGCAAACATTAACCAAAGCACGACAATGCGACAACGCGACATTTCACCCATATGTCGCATTGTCGCGATGTCGCGCGCGTTTTCGTCAATTTGTTAAAGGCATACTATGGTCAATATTTTAATAAAGCGCGACACGCAACAGTACGACAACGCGACATATTTTGACCCTGAAAAGTGCCGCTATATCGCGTGTCGCACTTTGGAAGAACAGAGAAAATGTTATTCGAAACGCGACACCCGAAAAGGCGAACATGCGACAAATGGGCGAAATGTCGTGTTGTCGCATTATCACGCTTTGGTTAATTTTTGCCTCATTTTGCTTGTTTTTGAGAGGGCGACAACGCGACTATGCGATAACGCGACAATGTCCCTTCTCGTATTCCATAGCCAGCATGGGTGGGATCAGGAGTACTTCAGCCACCCTGACACGTTTGCCAAGCTGTTGACGTTTAACCCGTTTTAGTCAATGATATTAAGCATGATTGTCACAACGCACACGCGCATTCTTAAATTCCGTTCCATGATGGGCGTGTTTTGTTCTACAGCAGTAAATGGACATGTGGCTATTGTTCAATCAAACATATTATATTTGCATGACATGTTTCCTTTAAAAAGTCATCATTTTCATCATCCTGTAATATTTGTTCAAAGAATGTGTACATGAAAAATGATATTGTCAAATGTTTCGGTTTTCCCATTTCTTCTAAATGTGGTTACGACCGCAGTTTCGCTCGTTTGATACCAAATCATTAACTCGTTTCATAAAATGGTATTATTTGGAAGGTCGTTTAGCATCCTCTATATGTCAGTTTCTGTTTCTGATGACTGATACAAATTGCAGACGTTAAAACTGGCTAGATTCTCATATATCAGTACATGTTTCTGATGACGATATCCGAAAGTAGACGGTAAAAAATGATAAACACAAATATATGTAAATGACTTTCTGATGACTTATATGAAAAGCAGGTGTTGATATACATAATACTAAAATTTTAACTGTCGTCGACACTAAGGACTTGGAGTTATAAGAAACAAAGCGAGTACCGATTCAATACCTATCTGCGGCACACTTTCCTCTTAATAATCGACAGTCCCTTTTCATAAGCACTTCAACTCCTGCTTACGGTTGACGAATGCGCGCGTCCTGGAATTTATAATCTATTTATTTATCACTATGAAAGTTATAAACTCACACTTTTCTGAACTTGCTGCCAGTCCTCTTTACTGGTGTCAACAGACAGGATGTTGTCAACCACATTCACAAAGGACTGAAAGTAGAAATCGTTGACGTAAGTTATAACTTCTTTAACAGACCTGGATAGTCCCCATGTGCACAATACAGTTTGTTACCTGTTAATTCACAGAAGCACTGATGTTCCAAGCAAATTTGTTTTTGCCATCTATTGTGGAATTGTACAACAACGGAAACGCGCAATGGATTCATTCAACCTCACGATGTATGGCAATAGTATTCAAAGCTTTGGAAGTAGTCAGATTGGTTTGATTTACTGCTCAATCCTGCAAGTTTAGTTGTACTCGTATTCTTTGGTCTTGGGTTTGGACAATCGTGTCGTATAACCGAGACCCTTACCCGTGGTATAAACATATACCCTCTGCGTTCGAATCCCAGTTATTCCCTGGTTACTATACTTGGTTTGCCAGCACCAAACTCCTAACAAGTGGGTTTAACCAAAACCTACATATATAACCAAAACCTAGATATATAACCAAAACCTAGATATACAACTAAAAGCTAGATATATAACTGGAAAAAACGAGTATAAGACGCTTCATCTTTATCAAATAAATTTGAGAGCTGAAAACCGAACGAAATGGGGGAATAATTATATTTTCTGAGCCACTATTTATCATTCTATTAGAAAACTTGACAAGTGACAATATTATGTTAATGTTCAAAGACATGACAACATGTATCCGTTGGAGATTTTCTTTGGAAAACATATTCCGACCATAAGACGGAATAATTTCTGCCTATTTCCGACAATGCCCACTTCCGACATGTATGTCAGAATGAATATTGATGATAGTTTCTGTCCTCCGACATGTTTGGAGAGCCAGCGTAGATGGAATATGTAGATTGATGAAACACACGAGGAAGTGTTGGCACAAGGAAGTCCATGAGTGGAACAACATGCAGATACAAAGAACGAGGATATGTTTACCACTGGCTGGCGATTGAATCAGTAAGCATCCTGTTGACGCGCGGAAAACCCCTCATCCTCAACAGAGTACGACCACCAACAAATTGTTTGATTCCCTTATTAGCTACACTCATGTTTACATGGGTGCGTTAACACCTAGTAATAAAATAACTTACATCTCTACCGGTGTATACACCTCAAGCTTTATTAGATACCATAGATTAAACAGTTAAAGAAACTTATACTTTACTACCAAGGTACCAACCACCTCACTACCAAGGTACAACTTTCGATCAAGGTACTCTAACCTAACTTTCAATGTACCATACAAAATACTTACACCTTACTACCAAGGTACTCTACAACTTTCTATCAATGTACCCTACACCTTACTTTCAATGCACCATACAACCTACAATCGAAATACTTACACCTTACTACCAAGATGCATTGCGGCTTACCATCAAAGTAATCAACACGTAAGTAGCACATATGTCTAATCTAGGTACCAAGAACCTTACAACTGAAGTACCGAATATCTCACCACCAAGGCAACTCGTCTACTCTTCAATGATACATCTAAACAATGATGTTGTAAACAAGACAACATTTACTTCCATGATGTTAAATTACTTCCTATCCTTTATGACCCGTGAAGGTCCCGGGGTAGAATAGGCCTTCAGCAACCCATGCTTGCCATAAAAGGCGACTCAGCTTGTCGTAAGAGGCGACTAACGGGATCGGGTGGTCAGGCTTGCTGACTTGGTTGACGCATGTCATCGGTTCCCAATTGCGCAGATCGATGCTCATGTTGTTGATCACTGGATTGTCTGGTCCAGACTCGATTATTTACAGACCGCCGCCATATAGTTGGAATATTGCTGAGTGCGGCGTAAAACTAAACTCACTCACTCACTCCTATCCTTTATTGACAAAATACCTCACAGCTTTACTGACATAGTCTCTTTAGGAACAAATTGACGTACAGTTTAACAGTGACATAAACTTTTGCAATAAAGGTACCTTAAGTCTTGCTATCAAGGTTCATCTGGCTTCACTATTTTAGTTTTACTACTACAGCTTATAACTTTCATTATCATCATTATTCATTATCAACTTTATTATCAAGGGATTCTGACACGGATCATCACTGCTTTCAGTGATCCATTCATTTTGTCTAGATAATCGGGTGTTGCTCTTTAGGATTACCGCTTGCAAGGTACCCTGTATCCTCTGTAAAAAAGTCGTGTTTGTAGACAAACCAGTGGAGTGTATGAGGATATAGATACATATACCCGAGTGTACGGATACCTGATCTATAGACACCTGTGTGTGCAGATACCCGTGTGTACAGATACCTTCGTGTACAGACACCTGTATGTGTAGATATCTGTGTGTGCAGATACCTTCGTCTACAGATACTGTATGTACAGATATCTTTGTGTACAGACAGTTACCTGTGTGTACAGCTATCTTCGTGCACAGATACCTTCGTCTACAGATGCCTGTGTGTACAGATACACATCTCTGCATATATCTTCGTGTACAGATACCTGTGTGTACAGATACCTTTGGTTACAGATACGTATGTGTACAGATACCTGTTTATACAGATATCCTTTATACTGATACCTTCGTGTACAGATACGTCTGTACAAATACCTATCTGTACAAATACACGTGTGTACTGATACATTCGTACAGAGTTACCTGTGTGTATAGATACATGTCAGTACAAATATCTGTGTGGATTGATGCCCGTCTGTATAAATATCTGTGTGCATACATACCTTTGCTGTAGCAGTGTCGCCTACAGCTGGTGAATCTGACTTGCTCACCGCAGCAGCCAGCGTGTCCACAAGGTCAATAGACTTGTCCAGATCTCCGGCGGTGGAGTCGTTGACCTTGGTAACCTCCTGCAGCTTCTCTAGTACATCACTGACCTTCTCGCTGGTCACAACTCCTTCGGTGATCGAAGCTACCTAAACACAAGAGGTAAAACAGTGTTCACCTCTGTGTTCCTGTTAGTGTGCTTGAACTGTTTCATTAAAAATAGAGGAACGAACAAATGCTGAGTATCATCAGAAATATTCGTTGTATACCGAAGTGTATCAGTGATCGCAGATACCGAAATACAAGCGTTACGCAGACTGACTATTCTTGGTATATTGTTTTACGATTCAGTTCAAAGAAGGATTAGATCGATGTGTAGCATTGTAAAGGCTGGATTCCTCACGAACCGCAATCGTTGTCGGTGACTGGAGCTATCTGAGAAAGTACTGTGTTGTTGTTGTTGTTGTTTAATGCCGCAGTCAGCAGTATTCCAGCTTCATGGCGACGATCTCTAAACAATCGAGACTGATGACAAATAATAAATTGATCAACATCGATGAACATCGATCTACGCAGCTGAGATGCGTTAGCATGAGCCAGCGAGCCAGCGAGACTAACCAACCGACCCTTTCAGTCTCCTCTCTAGACAAGCTGCTGAAGACCAACTCTAACCAGCATCTTCACGGGTCATCTGACAATGATGTTGATCAACACGTAATCGTCTCGCTATCAATGGCGCTATCAATGTTTGACAACCGTGTTGCATAAACTAACCTCTTCCTCAATTTGGGCCACCGCTTTTCTCACGCAGGTTATGTAGTTCAAGTCTTCCCACTCACCAGTGACGTCACAGATACGTCGAACGTTACCTTCGTGATAAAAAAGTCATTGAACAAACACTATCGAATTGTGTGGATGAATCCATAACAGATATGAATGATCAGTTTGTTACCTTCTCTCATCGTGACTGGAAGGCGTGGATCGTCTACCACACCCTAAATCACATATAATACTTGGACATAAAACATGTTTCAGGCATTCAAGCGCTATTTGCATATTCATCGTAATATAATCTTGTTTTTTTACTTTAATTCTATCACTTTCGTAAACGTTTAAAAGCAATGCATAAATTTCATAAGTTTTCATTTCTGTTTGTATATTTGTGAATTTTGGTCAAATCACGATCACTTATTGATGGATTCTTCTAAATACTGAATAGTTTAAAATCACATCCTTCGATTTTATAAATATGTTCAGGTAAATAGACAGAACTATATTAACATGTTGACACTCTACTCTTTTCAAAATGTGTTCGTCAGTTGTTCCAAAGCGCTCATCTAAGGACGAGTTAAAATCAGCAATTTAATATGTTCAAATAGGTGCATGATTCATAAACACTTGTATTATATACTGTCAGATATATATATTCATTCAACTTTTGCAGAGATAAAGTAAAAAGAACACAAACACAGTCAGTATGTACTTGATCTGGTCACTCTGTTTCATATAATAGGCATGAAGAGATATTCGGACAAAACAGAAAATATTGTTCACTAGTACCACCCGTGGCAAATCAAATGACTTGGGTTTGAATCCCATCAACGCCCTTGGCATGACCTTTAGTACCTCAGTCCTGGCGAAATACCACGAACTACAGAATACTACGTTTGTCACGAACACACTTATAACGAAATGGCAGATAATTCTAACCACTGTTTGGCCGAACCATTACGAACTACGAATTTAAAAGAGAGGTATAACGAATTGATATTAACTAGCTATTCAATGCGTTCTACCACTCATTCACACAGGAAAAGTAGAATCAACGAAGTATGATATAAACACATTGACGTCGATTGGCATTAGCCCTTTCCAAAACACTTCAAGACTCAAGTGAGTGAGTTTGGTTTTACGCCGCACTCTGCAATATTCCAGCTATATGGCGGCGGTTTGTAAATAACCGAGTCTGGACCAGACAATCCACTGATCAACAACATGAGCATAGATCTACGCAGTTGGAAACCGATGACGTATGAACCAAGTCAGCGAGCCTGGCCACCCGATCCCGTTAGTCGCCTCTTACGACAAGCATAGTCGCCAATTGTGGCAAGCATGGGTTGCTGAAGGCCAATTCTACCCCGGACCTTCACGGTTCTTCAAGACACAAACCTTGAAACCCCTCAGGACATGGCAGCACTAAGGACGTATTCCCGACAGTCTGAGGCCACGATGTTCCTCTGGAGTCTGTGGTTTCAGGACATACCTTTTCTAAAAAGCAGTTAGATTGAAAGTAAGACACCGGAACCATACATGCAGGGAAATAATGAATTTCTAGCAACACTATCAAGAGATTACTTCTTCAGAAAGAGTTGCTGAAGGACTGAGAGGTTGCCCGCACCAGGTCAGACAAACAAGCGCAACATTACAAGCATGTTGTCAACATTGAAAATGACCACCAAATCAATCCTCTCATTTATTAGGTTCATTACCAACTTGGACACTGCTTCGGGATATACGGTGGTTTACCCTTTAGTCCATAAACAAAAGAAAATAATTTAATAGGTTTATTGTTCGCTGCACACGGCAATAAAACAAATTTATGACGGTCGTATGTACATAATCGCTGCACAATCCCATGATTGATATGATGAGCACTGATCAGCGCCCCTTGCAGGGGTTGCTGAAAACTAACAATCACGGGCTGCTTTGAGAGGGACTAAATGGATTTTGATAATGAGATAATATCAATACCTTTAGGCTTGATGATAACAAGCGTTGCTGATTCTGTGCACTTGGTGACACCACACATGTAGTCTCCAGGTGCATCAGTCGAGTTCAGCATCAGCCTCTCCATCCCTTCTCTCACTCTCACGATTTTCGATTTGTCTGACGAAAAAAGACGGCGTTGTAACGGTTACCCATCAGACTGATTCAAACCGTCACAGTGTTGAGCAATGTAACACATACCACTGTATGGAGACATAGTAATTGTAAGCTCTGATAGTTACTACAAATCTCAGTAGTTCTATTAACGTTTTACAGCTGAAACAGCAGAGACGAACAAAACACACACAAACACACACACACGCAGGCACGCAGGCTCGCACGCACACACGAACACACGCACACACACACACACACACACACACACCCATGAGGAAACTGAATCACTTTGACCATTGATGCAACAAGTTTCGAAATGGCATGCACTCCTTTTATGTGAAGTGTTGAATTAAGTAACCCAGGTCAAACCATTATGAGCGGGAAGAGTATGGCCAGCTTTGGAATGTCCGTTAAAAATGGGGATCTTCGATTGTACCTCAAACGTAAAGAGTATGCTCCACATAAAGAGACTTATTTAAAACCACTGTTGGGTTTATGCGCATATTCAAACACTGGATGTACGATGCATATGCTGAATGAAAGACTAAGCTGAAAGCATGTCCGAATACAGATGCATATGATAATCTCTATTTCTGGAATACACACTGAGCAAAGAGGATCGAGTATCTGTCTGGACTGGCTGTAACTGGGATGAGACAATGTACATTTCAGTGGTTTTTCACTTTCATATCCTCTTGATCACACATTGAACACTGACCTATGGTGGATCCACCTGGGTCACACCAAGCCAGCCTTAGAGGGATCGTCTTCACAGCATCCGTGTTGGTAACCTTGCAAGTGAGGTTCCTCTGATCACCTTCCAACAGGGACAACGTAGACGGGAACAACGTCACAGTGGGATTTTCAAACACCTCAAAGGAGAAGGGTATCTCCCTAGATGACCCATCCACTGTAGCCTTGCAGGAGTAGTTACCTCAAATGAAGAGAAGTGAAAATGGAAAATACTTGCTAAATATGGATTATTTTAATTTCCATCTTTCCGAGATACATGTCATCAAGGAGGCATGTGACTTTGAAATGACAATCAGAAGTGAATCCGCACTTTTGATCATTGCATTTGATAAGCAATAACAATTTAAAGCAAATTTACTTTCGAAGTTCAACCAACGCAATAAAAAGTTGAATCGTCAAGCTTGCCATCTATATGTAACATTTTCACAACAGGTTCAATGCCAGGGAAACATTTACTGTGAGTTTAGTTTTACGTCACTGTCGGCACTGTTTCAAGAATGTCACAGCTGGGAACACCAGGAATGGGCGTCACAGACTGTAACCCATATTGGGAATCGAACCCGGATCTTCAGCGTGACGAGCAAACGTTTTAACCACTAGGCTACCCCGCCACCATTTACATATGAATTCAAGAAACCAGCAAGATAGGTGAGTGAATAAACATGATGGAATAACAAAAGAAGTAAATTTACTGTTGCCTACCTCTATCGCGGCGCAAGATTGGGGTAAATTTCAGCTGAACAGAAAACGAGTGAGGTTGACATTGAATTCGGTAGAGTATTCTGTCAGAAGATGAGATCACGGTATCTCCTTTATGGCAGGTAACACAGAGATCTCTGGAAAACTGGAAGATGCAACCGACTTCTACGTCTGTTTCGCCACTGATGTACGTCTGGTCCGTCTGGTTGCACTTCCCTGTGATGTCCACTGAAACAAAGCAGCTGGAATGATGTTTAACCCAACAGTCGGCAATATTCTGGTTTATCACGACTGCCCATGAATAATTCGAGGACAAGCAAACTGCTCTCAGACAACTTGTTCCTTGTCATTTGGTGTGCAATACAGCAACCTATGCCAAATCCCCACAAATACTCCTCAAGTGATGGTGTAAAATGAGCAGAATTTCTGTGTCTGTGTTGATGAATGTTTTTCACCGTTTGTTTTTCGTTTACTATTCCGAAAAACACTTTTTGGAAGAGTTTTCAACCAGAGTAACGACTGCTGTTGTAGTTGGTTTTGCTGTCGTTGAAGGAGTTGTCGTTCTCGTTCTCGTACTTGATTGGGTTTTCAATCTTATATGTACAGCATCATTACATGTCAATTTAATCATGTGTGTGGGACGCACAGCTTTTTCATTCTAGTGTCTTAAATAAAATAAATCTTATAATCGCGCGAAGAGACCCTTCCCAATGATCTGATACACCGTTATGCACCCGATAAAACTTTCTTTTTACCTACAATTAATTGGACGACATTGTACAACACGTTCTGGAGACATAACCTGTTCCGCAGGTTTATACGAATCATAAATATTTGACACTGAAATATGTACACCTGAGAAAAGTTATGTGCCCAACATTGTCGGGAAATGTTTATAGTGCTTTGGAGATTTTTCACATAATCAATATCCATAAGGATTGGGGTTAGAATTGGTCTTCATCAATCCATGCTTTTCGTACGAGTCAAGGAACATGATAGGTTGGTGTGGTCAGGGCCTATATGAAGATTCGAATCCGCGTCCTTAATGCAACACTTTAACCACTTTGCTACTCCCCGTCGTGAAAAGGATATAGACTTGCAAAATATTACAACATAATGTGTACTTGTTGATCGGTTGATATAGGTAAACTAACAGAGCCGGGAGGTCAATCTCGCATGCCATCGAGGTCCAAGTTTCGTGGGTAATTGTTCGACACGGGGTTTGGAGATGTGAAAGCACAACCCAGTGAAGAAATGGGTGTGTACCTTTGATGGTGGCAATATTTTATTTTGACATGAAAAATATTTTTCGAATCGAGGCGAGGAAAGTACGTTGCCAACCTTTGCTCGCTTCGCTCGCATATAAGAAGACTTGTCCTATTCTCTATGCTGCGCAACCCCATTTGCGCTACAGTTTGCCTGCGGTTGATGTAATATCAGTTCCGTACCTAACCGTCAAGTTTTCCCAGCGGGAGAGCCGCGTTTTGAGATTTCCACAATTTCCCCAGGTTTCAGCTTGTAAGAGCTCGCGGTGCGACAGAGCACGCTGCACGAAAGCTGTTTGTAAGGATTAGGAGCGTAGTGTCGCAATATACAAGTGCTTATATGTATCAGGCATTACTGATTCATAATATTATGTACACAGTTAAATGAATTGGTCTCAAAATTCTTGTCTGGTTATTGCAGTAAGTTGCGCAATAGGACGGGACTCAGTCAGTAGGAAGCAAGGCCGTTGTGTAATCAATGTTTTGAGTTAAGACACATATCAACGGATCTTCAGGCGCAATAACATCATTAATGAATAATTGTGCTGTTGATTTTTATGTCTATCTATATGGTAGAGGGGTGGACATGAAGGGCCCAAAGCGGTGAAGCAAGGGAGAAGGGTTGAACTAGAAATGGACAGGAAGTAACGGCAGTGGTGGAGCAAGGGAGAGGGGTGAGCTACAAATGGACAGGAAGGGTCTGTGGTGGTTGAGCAGGGACAGGGGTGAGGCTGTATATGGACAGGAAGTACTGGCAGTGGTGGGGCATGGGAGAGCTACTCCTAGCGAATGAGCATGGGTTTAGTATATAGTATTTCAGCAATATCCAGAAGTGGGCTTCATGCAGCATACCCGAGTGGGAATCGAAACAGTGAAAGGCGAACGCTTTAACCACAATGCTACCCTGCAGCCCCACCTTTTTGGAAGAGTTTGCTTCAAGTGTAGAATACTTACTACATTCGTCCTCGTCACCCCCGTCAATACAGTTTTGTTCACGGTCGCACACCAACGTACCTTCTATACACGTTGTGTTTGAAATCTGGAACACTGGAGATATAAAAATACACGTTGTGTTTGAACACTGGATCGCTGGACATGTACAAAAACATGTTATGTTCGAGAACTGGAACTCTGGACATGTACAAAAACACGTTATGTTCGAGCACTGAAAACTCTTGAAATATACAAACTACACTTTGAGCAAAATCTGGAGTGCAAGCTGCAGTTGATATTATGAAAAATGTCTTGGTTATCCTAGATAAAAAAAACTCAATACAAATAAAAGTCAGAGCGTCCTGTCATGTTCTGAAATTCCGCTCCAAGATTATGTAATGAGATTTCAGTGTTGCAGCGACGTATAGATAGTACTTGCATTAGTTGAGTAGTTTCTACAACTATTCTAAAAGATCAAAAGATGGAATGGCCCAAATGAAAAGCTCTCTTCACTGGCGAAATAGACGAAATGGCTAAATGTCAAAGGCACAAATACTCTCTAAGTGTAACAAAATAAACAAAATTTTAAAAAAGACGACCATAAACACCTTTTCTTACAGTTTGAAGAGACGTGATGGAGTAAACATATTACTGATAAAAAGTTAATGAAAATCCCCACATGAGCAAAATGCAATACCTTCGATTCATGTTAGTAAAATTATGTTAGCTTAACTAATCGAGATATATTAATGAAGACATTTATACTTAACTGAAAGTGCAAAGTTCTCAGCCTGGTCGCTGACACTGTGGTCGAAGTTTCTTGATCAGGTAAATGAAACAGGTGCTGACACTGTACTACCAATACCTACATCATTCACTGGCCGGTACAGCTTGTGTTTGTTTGCCATTTTCCTCTCACCACACAAATATAACCCTTAACCTCTATGATTAATTCAACACCCTCTTCAAATGTTTCCCGAACCATTTCTGTTTGAAGACAAGATTGGTTTCCATGGCAACTTGCGCGAAAAACCATGTGTTTCGACACTGACTCAAACTTACACCTACTGTGACTTTTATGGCCAACAAAATTAACAGCGACACAAACTATTACAACGTAGGAAGCGGATCGAAATATTCCAGCTTTGAGCAATATTCAAAGTAGTTAAAAGAAACAGGTCAAAGCCTTAAAAGAACAACAGCTTTAACAGTACAATTCCATTCATATACACCCGCCAAGGAGAGTTTGAGTCAGTGAGTTTTGTTTTACGTACCCTGTTGCAATTATATACTAGTAATATCACGGAGGGAGATACCAGAAATGGGCTTCACGAACTGTGCCCAATGGGAATTGAACTCAGGACTTCAGTGTGACGTGCGGAAGCTTTAACCGTGAGGCTACCCCTCCGCCCGTAAAATGTCCAAGCGGGTATGGTTAAATGCATTGATAGTGAACGAACGAACGAACGAACGAGAAAACACTTCAAACTTACCCGAGACCTGAACTGATCCCACAAAACAGAGAGCGATGACCACAACCCCAGAGTGGATGTGACACATGTCAAACTAACCTGAAAAACTAATTTGTGTTGAGAATGTCAGTTTGGTAATGCACAATATTCATGTCAGATCATTAAGACTCTCGTCACCTTTATTACCAATTTACTGGTAAACTAATTTTATATATACTAGCCTAATAAACACCCCGTCACCCGAATCCATGTGTACTATCTTGGCGTCGTTACTCGGGGACGCCCAGAACGTGGGAGGTAGGCGACGTCCTTAGTGTTTCGATAAGACTTGACCAATGCAGTTATAGTGTTCCGATGGCACTGGAAATGTGCTGCCAGCCTTGTTGGCTCATTCCTGCTAGAACCATTCCAATAGATTCATGCCGTTGAGCAGATGTGACATGTGACATGTGACATGTGAATTTGTGAACGTTAGAAATGACGTAAGATCAAGCTTTCGACAGTGACAGCAATTTCTGAGTTTACATTGAGTGCAACTTCAAGGGCTGAACACAAGTTCATATGCCACCATCAATGACGTCACGTCACCTGTCACTTGAATGAGTGTTGGATTCTCTCAGTACTAGAAATGTAGATGTATCCGAACCTGTAAAAGGATATATTCAGTACTACGGAGGATTTAGTATCTTCTACGTAGGGCATACTATCTGCCACGTAGTACTGAATATATCCTTTGAAAGGTTCGGATTATGAAGTGTGGTTATTAAATTGAGAAATGTTTGGTTATGCAGAACGTCAGATAGTAGAAATGCACGTCAATGCATATTTATGACACTAACGCAGTGTTAATACACAGTGTCTGTGCGTGTGTGTGTTACGTTTGGGTGACGTGGACCTTGATCTAATTGCAGTCATGGGTGTTCTCTCGCTCACTCTCTCTCACACACAGGTACACACACGCACGCACACACAGAGGAGGGGGAAAAGTTTCTGATACGAAATTCTCGTTATCACACGTCCTCCGAAAGTTTTGCATGCCATGAGGCTAGGTTGGATCCGATATAACGCTCGTTTGGGTTTATTTTTTCGTATTTGTTTACAAGTTGACTTGACTCTGTTGGAAAAGTGTTGAATGCGGCATAAAGCAATACGGAATTGAAAAAGATTGTTATTATAGTTGTTTGTATTAGTATAAGGATAAAAGTACGCATAGTTTGTCACCGATAGACTAATGTGCAACGACATCTGAAATATCCAGCGCATAATAGAAAAATGTAACGAAGTGCAACATGTAGCAGTGAAGTAACTGTAACGCGTAACAATAGGGCAACCTGAACGCGATTCAGTAAAGTACAAGACATGAAAGTAAAATGCAACAAGTATACTACCCATCAAAAGTCTAGACTCACTATAGACACCCACTATATGTTATATATGTATACATGGTTACAACGAATTTCTCCACCGACTTGGGGGAAACAGCTGCAAACCTTATGCAGATTATTTGCACAAGGATGATTCATCAAACTGCCGAAAAGCATGTGCAAATATCGTGCATGTGAACTGCTGCGTTTTGGTGTAAGGTTTTGATAAGAATTTGCCATTTTTCACCGAATGTAATCATTTGTTGAACGCATGACAATAATTTTGTCAACGGTATTTGTTATTTGTTATTATACATCAGTTCATGTGTAAACAGTACCTTTAAACAGTATGGAATATTTTGCAAAATCTAGTTTAGAACTGAAGTATGCGGCTGTATTTACACTAGTGAATCTCAACTTCTGATGGGTAGTATAGTTGAACACAAGAGTCTTATGGTGAAGGAAACAGTAGACTCGTAGAGTAAGTGAAACACATGATACTAGACTCTAATGGTAAATATAACACATAACTGTACACTCTAAACGTAAATGAAACACATGGCTGTAATCTCTAAAACAGTGACTGAAACAGTAAAAAAGGAAATGGTTTCCGTGTCTGGGGGAACTAAGTTCACATTTCAGATTAATGTATAACAACATGTAACGAGCATTTCCTACAAGAATACTACGTCCTACGTATGAGATACTAAGTCCTACGTAGGAGATACTAGGTCCTACGTAGAAGATACTAGGTCCTATGTATGTCATAATAAGTCCTAAGTAGGAGATAATAAGTCCTACGTAGGAGATACTAGGCCCTATGTAGGAGATAATAAGTCCTACGTAGGAGATAGTAAGTTCTAAGTAGGAGATATTAAGTACTAAGTCCTACGTAGAGATAGTAACTCCTACGTAAGAGATAATGAGACTAAAAACAATTCCCTAATTCCGCTTCCGTATATTTCAAAGACTAGGTGTAATTTATATTTCTAAATACCGGTCAGTTATCCTCAGTTAAACAAATCAGTTCCTCTCTAATTTCTAATAGCAAATTGATAAATAATCAATAAAATAACAACGTGACATGAATGAATCAGTAACGGTTAACGTCGCAATATCACAGCGGTCACTCATTGTACCCATTAGGAAAATCGAACGAGTGTCTTCGGAGCGAGCGCCATAAGCACTTTGCTTCCCAAATGCCTCTCAACGTGGCATGTCGCAGAAGGTTCGTGGAAAGAAAACACCCTGCTTCTGTGATGGATGTTTTGGTTCTTATGGGTTCATGTCAGTCCCGTCATCTCCATGACAGAGAGCGGTTTGTGTGACAAACCCGACTCCAGAGGACAGCGAGGAATTCGCTCAAGAGCCAGAGAAAGCACAGGCTGATGAAGACCTTCTGCCTACCAAGTCAGAAGCAAACGTTGATTCTGTCCAAGGCAACCAAGATCCACCTTGTGAAATGTCAATCAAGGATTTTCTTGCTACCATTTATGAATTTGACAACAACGTATGTTTTGGCAAAGTTCTGGTTATTGACGAACAGGACTGTCAAATCGGTTTTATGGAGGCGTCGGGTGAAGCCTGTGACTACAAATCCCCACGAAGTTCCGACAGTGAGATCATTTGGGTGAACAAGCAGTTTGTTCTGGACAAACGGAGGAAACAGGGAATCTAAATGGATGTTCATGTTCTCTCCCGAAGAACGCGAGAGAACCATCACTTTTTACCAGAAATACCTTAGGAAATTGATACTATGGTATTTCGTGATCTTCCAAGAACTGTTTTCAGTTGCTATTTATTATAATCTTAAATACTGCTTTTTATTCCTGCAAGAGAACCTTGTGGTACCTTACCTTATGGCATTGGGATTTTACGTTATAACATTGTGAATTCATGTTTTCAAACAGCAGTTCGGATGGAGGCCATTTCTAACATAATGTTGCTGTGAGCATTTTGTCATGACTTCAGACCAAAGAAAGACATTTTTCACAAAAAAACACATACAGTTACATGTTACTAAAGTTAGTATTATACATTATGCATTCAGGTTGGTATATTTTGTGGGTATGCTCTTTGAATGATTCAAATACTGCCAAAATAGACTTTCACGTTTAATGTTCATTTTGACAACGCCAAAAGTAATGAAGTTGGCGGGATCTTTTAACAAGATTCAAGAATCTGGGCCTGAAACCAGGTTGTTATTATAATATACCTTTAATAGAAGATAGATCTCAAATTACTCTCATGTTCTTTTACCATGGATGTACGGATTAACATGAGACTTATACTGCCGAGGAAACTCTATTGCTTTGACCACCTATTTTTATCAGCTGTACTTTTCATGAACGTCTGTTTATTTTGGGTTCAAATTCAGTTGATATAACGTTTGTAATATGTAATCCTTCATCCAAAATAGTACAATGATGCTAAATGATGCTAAAGTGGGATGCAAAAATGTAAATTTCACGAGATACCATTACCAACGTTGCACGCATGCTTTATTTCACTCTTAATTTTGAAATTATTTCCTTTATGTTTCGGGCTATGATTGTGCGATAAATTATATTTTTCTCCTGCAACAATGGGATGTGAGACAACGTGTCTATCGACGTTGACACGAACGTACTGGTTCTCGACAATCCTACAATCACTACACCGACCAAATCCTGCAACCTCATCTTCTCCCACATTCTTAGCGCCAGAGGGAGCTGTTTCAACACAACGCTGGAGCCCACAGAGTTCCCTTAACAGGTGCCTATCTGAAATATACATAGACCAATGTCCTTCCTTGGCTTTATCTTGAGTTATCTTTAGACCCATATATTCATAAACAAGGACTCTGAATTAACGCTTTACACTTTCTCAAAGTACTATTTTCAGGATGAGTCGCAACTGGGATTCGAACGCACAAGCTTGAATGAGGCATAGTCTGTCTCACAGCCTATGAACCGCATTATTACCCCATTCTGCAATGCTAAAGCCGTAAATAGATTTCGTCAGATTCTGAATCGTCACTAGGATTCCTTTTCAGTTTGAAAGGGAATGTCCGTATCAAAATTATATAAAGTCAGAGACTAAGCTTTAGTCTGAGTAAAGCACTAATCCAGCACACAAAATCAGCCATCTAACCCACTCAGCCACGGCGGCTTCAACAAAAGACACTGTGTAAACGACCCGTGAAGATCCGGGCTAGAACTGGTCTTCCGCAACCTAAGCCTGTTGTCGTACAAGGCAACTAAGGGGATCGGGTGGTCAGGCTCGCTGACGTGGCTGACACCTGTCATAGTATCGTAACTGCGCAGATCAATGCTCATTCTCTTGATCATTGGATTATTTACTGACCGACGCTATATAGCGACGATATTATGCAGCGTTACACAACAAACATACATACAAACAAACAAGTGACAGTTCTTTAAACATGTATGCATCTTTTCAGTAAGTCTCCCACAACCCATGCTTGTCTGGGTTCATTCTCAGGACGAGGACAGACGGTGTACCTTTTATGTCGTCTGTTCTTTTTGTAAGACATTAACAATTACTGGACGGAATGCGTGGACTGTGTTCTCGAAATAATTGTTTCATGACTTCTGTACACTGTGGTAAGTATGGCCGGTGAGTGGGTTCACTTAGAGACTGTAAGCAGTGTTGATTGATTTCATAGAATATGCTCACTCCGATAAGTATATACCAATGGATGTCTAAATCTACTCAAACGTTTAATCAGTGTCGTATAAAGCGACTAAGGGTATCTAATGGTCAGCCTCGCTGACTTGGTCATCATATCCAATTTGTTTAGATCGATGCTCATGCTGTTGATCACTGGATATTTACAGACTGCAGACATATAGCTGTGCTATCGTGCAGCGCTAAACAACAAACATACAAACAAGCACGTGATAGTTCCTTGCACATACATGCAGTTTGTGTGCAGTTCCTAGTTGGAATAATCGGTAATGTTTTCTGTACAACTATTTTCTCTTACCGTGCGCGCGAGTTGGGTACTTTTCCGACGTAATCCGTTCAAAATGGAGAGTGTACATCAAATCTGCATAGCCTGTTTCGTGAACCTCGGTGTGTCGTTCTTACCCTCTGTCATATAGGGAAGTCTTTTGAAGATATACACGCTCTTACGTACATTACGTAACAGCTGAGTGTAAGACTTCCGTCTGCTAGTAAATCTGTTTCCGACCATCGTCCTGTCACTGGTATCACACTGGAAAGATAGCCAAAGAACGTTCCAGGAACCTTCAGTAGATATGAGTGTGAGTGAGTGTCTACTTTCACTTTAGGGGGACCAGATGGAGCGGGCTACTTTTTATTATATACCAGCCACATAAAGAAACTGTCCACACAGAAAATATATTCGGAATAGGTATACAACAGAGCAGTGACGAATGATATTGATACTTTATTAGCTGAAGTAATGGACCACAAAAAAGGAAAAAAAAAGAACATGAACAATAGGCGTAGCGGTCAGATGTTCAAAATCAAAGGGGTTACACGACAAAGTCACAAAGTCGAGAAAGGGCATGACCACCACTTGCGGTTGTCTCGGTGACGTTGTGTCAGAATGGGTCGTACGACAGGACATTGTGATCGAATCCAAAACTGATCTAAAAGATTTGTCACAGTGTTACGATTGAAACGGCGCAGGCCTCGAATGGTTTTGGGCGTGGTCACTGCCATCTGGAACGAATTCAGGTGTCCTGTCTTGGCGTCGTTACTCGGAGACGCCCCAAACGTAGGAGGTAGGTGATGTCATGACCAATGCAGTTATCGTGTTACGATGGCGCTGGAAATGTACTGTCACCTGTTGTTGGGTCATTCCTGCTAGAACCATTCCAGTGGATTCATGACGTGGAACAGACGTTAATCTTGGCATGATATCACATGTGACATGTGACATGTCTCACAGGCTGTGTGCAGCTGCACAGGTTGCACTTGCAGTGACAGAGTGCAAGTTCATGTGCCAATGACGTCAACGCGTTGGAATGTCTCCACAAGATTTTACCAGGGTGATGGTTAGGGTAATGGTGCACAGCACATGACGACGACTTTCGTAGGGAGTCTGTAAATAATCGAGACTGAAACAGACAATCCAGTGATCAACGTTATGAGAATCGATATGTGTAATTTGGATCCGACAACATGCATGTGCCGAGTCAGCGAACCTGACCCCTCTATCCCGTAAATGAACACATCACCATCAACACAATTACTTCCCTCAGGTCGAGGGAACAGATTCACTCTCTTAAAGCAGTTAGTGTAAGGAAGATTGTAGTTTAACAACTGAATTACCTCCCTTAGATCGAGTGAACAGATATACTCTGTCAAAACAGTTAGTGTAAGATTGGAGTATAACAACTGAATTACCTTAGATCGAGCGAACAAATTCACTTTCTTCAAGTAGTTAGTGAATAGTTAATCGTATTGAATTACCTCCTTCAGATCGAGCCAACAGACTCATTCTCTTAAGGCACATAATGAATGGAAGTTTAATTTGTAGTTTAATTCTCCTTTATAACATTACCCTCATATTTCGACAGCAGCGGCAGCGAGCAGGATGTCCATGTACTGGCAGTAAATACCCAGCGCCCCCTACCTCCACAAACAGGTGTATGTTAGTACAGTCACAACGCATGGACAAGGACAGTTAATGAATTGAATATCTGAGTTAACTTTACCCAGCTTTTAGCAATATTCCAGCGGGTCACACCAGAAATGGGCTTCACACTTTGTATCCATGTGTGGAATCAAACCCGGGTCTTCGGCGTGACAAGAGAAGGGTAACCACTGGTCACCCCATCGCCCCCTGACAAGGAACAGCCCACTATGGAGATGATCTTCAGGCGGGTAGAGCAAAAATATAGATCATCACAATATTGAAGATCCTACCCTGCTCGACCTGGATAAATCAGGATAAGTGCAGAGTAAACTTTTTACTATGCCACAGAGTGTAACTTACACTCTTAACGGCCTTTTAAATGCAAATAAACTACCGGGAAAAAGAAAGTTCTCACCGACTTCACTTGACAAAATGGTAGAAACAACGACATATTAGAGATTTATGATAATTCTTTTACAAAAAGATATCGTTTTTCAATAATTTGATTGAAACTTCATTGAAAGGCTGGGCTTGCATTTGACGCAATTCATTAACAAAGAGTCAAGGGGTAAAATTCATGAAAATAATACACAATTGAGAGTTAATTCATGAAGCACATAAACAGTCGACTAATATCGCCGGAGTCAGTGGACACGTCATCTGTAGCAAATATGACCATTGACATCGTCAGGTATTCTCGTCCATATCGGAGGGTGTGCATGAGGCATTGCAAAATGACACCTGTTCAAAAGGGAACCGCAAAACGTCTCAACACTGAAAAAACTCGCTGAGTTTTCAGATTTTCTCAGAAGATAACCAGTCATCTTGTTCATTGTAGTTTAAGAACTGAATTACTTCCCTTTAATTCTCTTAAAGCGGTTATTGAATGGAAGGTTGTACTGACTTACCTCCCTTAGATCGAGCGACCAAATTCACTTTCTTCAAGTAGTTAGTGAATGGCAGATTGTATTGAATTACCTCCTTCAGATCGAACCAACAGATTCACTGTCCTAAGGCAGCTAGTGAGTGGAAGATTCTCCTTTATAACATAACACTCATATGCTGCCCTATACCATGACGCCCCCTTCACCAAAGAGATGAACTTCTTGGAAGCAGTTTGGCGCCAGTCGCTCTCTTTTCGTATAAAAAAACACGAAGTCTGCCATCATTTCTGCGCAGACCGAGTTTCAGCTGTAACGTGCAGTCTCTCCCGGTCACGTTGCTGTACCCGTCGTGCCCGTTGCAGTCTGCGTTGGCGGTGTAGACAGGTCAAGGGCATTCCACGAAACGGGCTGTAGCTTTGTGTACCAGCTATACTTAATCGCCGTCGCAAATCTGTTCTGTGGTTGGTTCTGCCCTGTGTAGCCGTCTTCGGTCGGTCTCTTCGATTTTTTATGAATTTGCTAAAGGTGTCCTGGCTGCAGTTGAAGTTCCTGCCAGGTGACGCCGTAAAACCCCAATATTAGCCATACCATCCCCGTGTTGCGATTTGAGTTGAGCCTAGTTGACATGCATATGTAGAGTAGCTGAGGTCAAGCTGAACATGTTGTATTTGATTGTGATATGGATTATATGTTTGTAAGTGTGCCTCTGTGCACGAATAATAGGTCAGAAGAGATATTCATGTCATCCTGTCTCCACTGGGACAGGTGAGACAGCCTAATGGTTAACGCGTCCGCTCGTCAGGCCGAAGACCCGGATTCGATTCCCCACAAGGGTACAATGTGTGAAGTCTCTGGTGTCTCCTACTTTATTCTGGTGTCTCCTACCTTAACATTGATCGAATATTGCCAAAAGCGGTGCATAACCATACCCAATCACTCATAGCCTCCACCAAATAAAAGCGGTTTTTCAAGGGGATAGCCACTCTTGATCGCTCTGCTTCAGCCACTTCCCCGAACAGAAGCAAGACTTCACAAAGACACACTTGCATGCATTCAGTCTATTGCTAAAATGCAAAAATACGCACACTGTTCAACTGATAATATTTTAGAATTCAGAATTGTGAGCTTTCAAGTACATTCCTCATTGCGATAGCGAACTCACACTGCAGGCCTTGGGTTAAACGAGCACGTTTATCTTGCTAGTTGATTAAACAAAGGCCTGTATCGCATTCCATTCCACAATGCAGTTTGAACATTCGCTATTCTGATTATTCTATATGTCTATATATGTGGCAGCCTGATGGGAGACAATCGTCCGACAAAAAATTATTTCACAAGCATTTAAGCATATAATGTCGAACGAATGCACAAAACATTTCCATTCCTCCTACGTAAGGGTTGATTCAGCTCACGTACAAGTCGCACTTTATTTCTGTATTTTAGTGTTACATTTGTCTCCATATCAGGACCCCCTAAGTAATTGAAGGAATTACAGCAAATTTGAAGGAATTGCATCTCAAATGGATACAAACGCAGCCCACTCGCGAAACAATTGCAGAGATGTCGGTAGTTTAGCTCTAATAACAGAAACACATCGGCCCTATCGGAAGCAATGTCGGTAATACTGGAAACACGCTCGGCTATCTTCGGAGATTTTTCGGTCGCGAGCGGAAACTCACGCAGCAAAACATGGCGTCGTTGGAACAAACACCCCTCTCGGTGAGTTGTGTTTTTCGTTCCTACTATTACGTTTTTATACCTATCCATCTTTGACAACCCGTGTTAAATCCGTTTAGGTATGAGGTGTTGTCGGGGCAACAGCTTATGTTTTTAGGAAAAGATTGCCACTGCAGAACAGTGTAACAAGTCATGCCCCTGGAGATTGTTTACACCTGAACATCGAAGTCGTGCCGATGATTACGAACATCATGAACGTGCGCCATGAAGAAGTTTATGAGCCATAATTTTTCTTTCTATGAAGTGCAATTGACAAATTTAAACACATTTTACAAAAAAATGATGTTATATCTAGCGCACGTTCGTAATCATCGGCACGACTTCGATGTTCAGATGTAAACAACCTCCAGGGGCATGACATGTGACACTCTTCTAGAGTGACTATCTTTTCCTAAAAACATAAGCTATTGCCCCGACAACACCTCATACCTAAACGCATTCAACACGGGTTGTCAAAGAAGGATAGGTATAAAAACGTAATAGTGGGAACGAAAAACACAACTCACCGAGACGGGTGCTTCTTCCAACGACGCCATGTTTTGCTGCGTGAGTTTCCGCTCGCGACCGAAAAATCTCCGAAGATGGCCGAGCGTGTTTCCAGTATTACCGATATTGCTTCCGATAGGGCCGATGTGTTTCCATTATTACCGCTAAACTACCGATATCGCTGCAATTGTTTCGCGAGTGGGCTGCGTTTGTTTCCATTTGAGATGCAATTCCTTCAAATTTGCTGTAATTCCTTCAATTACTTAGGGGGGCCTGCATATCACACATTCTGATTATTGTCATTTGCAGGCCTACATACAAGAATCTGTTCAGCGTCAAGTTTGAACCTGCAGCCCATGAAAACAATAGAAACTGTGGTTGATGAGAGAGTTACTTACCACACTTACCACGTGTGTGTGTGCGTGCGTGCGTGTGTCCAGTCTGACCTAACATTCCAGCAGTTTGACCTAGCATTCCATTCCAAGTCGGGGTCCCGCCAACAGGGATGACATCGTGATTCTTACGAGGCATATCAACTCCGACGAACAATAATGTTTCGAATACATTCATGGTGGCGAGACAGTTGACTATATTCTATATTTATGATAACATAAAACAGCAAACACAGTGTAAAGGGTAGAGAGCATTTGCTTATCCGGAGAACTAGCAAAATAAATAAAGTTTAAATAAATAAAGAAAGAAAGAAAGAAAATAAAGTTTACATAGCTTTCAAACTGCAGAGTTTGTTCCCACTTTTCACACGTACGTAGTCACGTTTTCTGACAGGTGATGATCTCCAAAAAGCAATGTTTTTAGCAAGCAAGGTAATTCAGATGCCGCTCTTTTTCTTTTTCTTTTGCCACGTGTACACTTGTATAAACAGAGATGTTCCTCCAAGCTCCCTACCTATCATATGGGTGTCCCATGCTTGCAACAAAAAGCGACTATACAAATAAGTCAAGATTAACAGATACATTCAGTGAAAACATCGAAAGCTGTAAAGTTGATCATAACTTTCCTTACTGCGATGTGATAACAGCAACAGAAATTAAGCGAGAAAATTAATAACTAAAGAGCAGAAAATCTCTTGGACTAAATGACCTATCACCAGGAATATTCAAAGAGTCATATGATGTTCTGCAATATTTATGCATAACTTTTGCAAAGTAGTTTAGAAGTAATACTTTCCACAAGCTTGGAATACTGTACAATGTACTTATAACACGTATTATTAGGTAAGCGAGTAGATTACACCTTGCTATTGTATATGGGTAACATATTTATATCAATTACATGAAGATTCAAATTTTGTCTTGAACTTCAAAATATTAGCACATTTTCGTTTTACAGCGGGTAAAAGCTTGTGTTACATTAGCTTCGCAGGCAGGTTCGGTACTTGTTCCCATAAAGAAAATGACACTTGAAGGTACCCCATGCCGGAAATACTTATGTCACCATTCAACCAATTTGGATGAGTGATGCTGATGTTTCACAGACACAAATAAGAGTAAGCGAGTTTAGTTTTAAGCCGCTTTTAGCAATATTTCAGCGGGGGACACCAGCATAACCAGGGTCTTCGGCGTGTTGAGCGAACGTTTTAATCGCTAGGCTACCCAACAGTCCCACACAACTGAACTCTGACTATTTATCGTTATAACATTCAAATTTTAAATTTGAGAAGATCTCAGTAAGCTGAGATTCACTGCAATAATTTAGGAATTACCACATCCAGGCTCTCTGCTGAGCTTAATTTTACACGCATTCTGTGCACTTTTTAATGAGAGACACCGTGCGGTTTGTATATGCCCAGCTTATGGCAATCCAAGTTCACTGTATTTATTTGTATGCTATTATGAATGCCAAAACGTTTCAGTATATATCTGACAGCTTATAATGAAAATATCAGCTCCAAGATAACATAAAGGCGCTGTTTATAAGTTGTTATCAAACTGACCCGTGAAGATCCTATGCTTGCCATAAAAGGCGACTATGCCTGTCGTAAGAGGCGACCAACGGGATCGGGTGGTCAGACTCGCTGACTTGGTTGACACAATTCATCGGTCCCTGATTACACAGATCGATGTTCATTCCGTTTATTACTGGATTGTCTGGTCCAGACTCAACTGTTTACAGACACATGGCTGGAATATTGCTGAGTGCAGCGTAAAACTAAACTCGCTTGTTATCAAATTGAATACCCATGAATAGTATGGTCTTATTTTCAGGAAAGACGTAATGCATTCTGTTAGGGATCCTAAAACCTGAACTCGGGTTCCACTGCACAAATTTCACTCATTCCACGTCCTCTGTGCTATAGGCTTTGTCTTGTTCCCTTTAGATCACAACGGCTAAGGACATGCATTTACTGTTCTTTCTTCCTCGTTAACTCTTGTCTGGTGCTGCGTTGCGTCGACAAAACCGTCTGATGAGTACAGATCGTTGTCGACCATAACGGATTCATCTCCATCGTCCACAGGACCTATGTCAGCTTCACCTTGTATAGTCTGGGATTTTGGTCTCCGTCTTCGGCAAATACTGGCAAACAACAGATTATAGTAATGATGTCACGATACATAAGTTTCATGAATCGATACGTATCATGATACCCATGTCACGATACCTATTTTCGCGGCATTATTGCGTAAATGTAGTTATATTTTGAACAATAATGTTTCATATTAAATTTTGATTGTCCAAAATTTTTCATTCTCAGAGATTAAAAAGTTTTAATTTCCCATCTTTGAGCATAAAAAAAATAATCATTCTTAACTCTCATGACATGAAAAACAGGATGCATTAATTTTTCCAAATGTAAATGATACATAAACATATTCAACCCGATTCTTTCAAAACTAAATATTGATACAGTTGTGAATGTAGCTATATTTGTATCGTTTCAGAAAATTTATCGATGCATCGATCTATCAGTGTGTCGTGGCATTCTTAGATTATATTGTTATACTGTACTGGTGACAGACACGGGGTGTCCAAACACTCGTAAACTTCATTGTCTTCATCATTTAGTGTTTGTCTGGAAATATCAGTACACACTGTAGAACATCTAGATAACCAACCCTTTATGTGTGTGAATTATATACTCTGTAATGTACACGTGTTTGTTTCTTACTACATGGCACATACAGTAATGGAGATCAGTGCCACTCCCCCAGCCACGCATGGTATAATGATCCATAATACATGTAGTTCTTTGTTTCCTGTGGGCAGACACATCTTTATTACTGCCGATATCGTATAAATGTGTCCACACATTACAATGTATTCTCAGTTGCGTAATTACTGGCACTTCCTGATTGCCATTAATAACGTGTCCAGAACACAACTGGTGATTGTCAGTTTACGGGTAAACATTTCCTATGCACCAAACTAAATCGAGAAAGAACAATCAAATTAATTTTGATTTTTGCCAGGTAAGATCACAGTTGTGAAAAATAATGTTCAGCATAACAATAAAATGTAAATAAATGCTGCCACAAATTGATCTGTAATCATGGTAAATTACATTTCAGTGACAAAAGACTGAGTGATCTGATCTTGTGTGAGGTATATCATGTCAACTTCATGAAATGAGGTTCTCAACCTGCAATGCACCACTGTAAAGTCAGATGATCACCAGCTGGGTGTTATCATCAAGACTCAAAGACAGCAACAATGCAATATGCATGACTCTTTGATTAAAGTGATACCTAAAAATCAATTTCAGTTTGTTTCGTACTGAAGCATCATGAAGCTACCATATTTTAACATGCAATACTACACTGCATTCACTGAAACCTGAAAATAGATAAAGAAGCAAAGTCATGTTCGTAATCTTACGAAATCTCGGCCAGGGAAAGTGTCAGTTGTGCAATTCCATCCAAATCACATTTATATATTTATGAATCATTATACGATAGCGGGTATACCAGGTTCATCCTGCCACACCACTGGGGTTCCGTCACAAACGCATGCAAATCGAAGTCAACTGTACTCACGAACACACGAGGACATACTGAACAAGTCCAAAAGCAAACTGAAATGGACATCATTTTCATCACTGAAGAGGGCATCTATCCCTTACCTGCACATGGCGTCGGTGACGTGATTTCATTCAATGGTACTGGCTCACTGCAGTTCACGTGTATGTCTAAACAATGTACAAATGTAAAAACACACATGGTATTACAACTGCCTACAAACGTTCATGTATTCAAGTCCACGTCAGTTGTAAATGGTCTCTGTATTGTGATAAACCTTCAGTCGTTAGCGATCAATAACTCGTTTATATATAATATATAATTATTTATTATATTGTTAAGAGTGATACATTTTTTATGGTTGAGTACTAGCTCCGTATTTTTCACACAATATACGATACCGGATGCTTGCATCATCAGCTGGCCTGTCAGTTGTTGGCTCAGTGCTTGGCTATCTTTCCGCAACACACAGAGATCTGTTTGATTCCGATTGATAAGGCTAGACAAGGAATCGTTCGTTCCATTGCAGTCTTTGCCCAAGAATGATGGTATATTTTGAACGACCATTATTCCACAGTCCACAGTCATCTGTCTCCACACTGGCTGATCTGTATTAAAGTCCACATGACAGCAACATATATTGGTCTGTGACGTCATCGCTATTTTTAGCGTGATGCTCCCTCTACTTGCAGTTCCTCGTTTGCACATATCCATATCTGAAGAACAATTCCGCATAATATGACTCATGATTTGTACAGTACTCCTTAGTAACTGTCTCTTAGTGTCATCGCTACATATCTCAGTAATTTACCATCTGCTTTTTCCCCTAAGTAGTATTTCTTTCTTACAGTTTTAGTTATAGAAAATGAGGACCTTGTGGACAATTGGGTATCCCGAATCCCGACTACAGTAGAGCTTACATAATGGTAAATACTATTCTTCACTTATATATAAATCAATAACTAGACATAGATATTCTGTATCTTTCCATGAATTTTCTTAGTTTAACAACATACGCAGTATTCTTTGTAGGAAATTCAAAATACTAAAATTGACCGCAACCGAGCCTTACTGTTGAGCTAGCCAAATTCTGGACCCCATGCTTTTGAGCAGTTTATACAAGTACTCCGATTCAGTGAATAACATGAAGCAGCCAGACCCCTGGGATAACACCCCCCGCAGTGACCTGGACTGATCATGGGAGCTGATGTATGCGGACAACCAGAGCTGTGTATGAACAATGCCCCTCCTCAAACAACGTTTCAAGAACTGTTGAATTCCTGTCAGTCTTGACCAGTGCAGATGAAATAGTGTCCAATGGCCTAGGCAGGATTTGTGTACTTAATCAGAGGGGATGCTTGCAAGTGTTTTCAATGTGGTGTCCTTCTCAAGAACCGCTATATGGTTATTTGTATCATTTTTCCTCAAGAAACGACGTTTTAGATATCTAGTCACTGTAGTCTTTCCTTTAATAACCTATTGTTCATACCACTGACGGCAATGCAAACTCATTGTACCCAATGCCAGAAAATGGACACGGTTTTATAGGCTCCAGGCTGGTGAGAGAGTTGATCCTTATCATTCTATAATGCGTGGAAGAGAAAATATGCCATGATGTCTGTGGATCGATATTTGGAAGTGTATGACCCAGAATGGCTTAAAATCTTGGAAGAAAAAATGAGAGAGGAAGACCTAGGACAGTCTTCTTGCCAAGACCCTAAGATTGATTTTGTTACCCCTTCGCAACAAGTGGTAGAACAGGCCAAAGCAAAGTCAAAGAGATAAAGGGAAAGTTTCAAACGTCCAAGAGAAACCACCATGGAGGGAGCGTCAAGATAGGGTTTTCTATAAAAGCAGCTGGTCGGCAGGTTCCCTGCCATTTAGACTCGGACCACCATGCAGTCAACAACGTGTCCCGTATGCTATCAGTCTTTTGCCAAGACAGACAAAATGTTGAGACATAGAAGACAGAAACATCAACAACTCTCTCCTCTTTCTCCTTCTCCTTCTCCTCTTCCACCACCACCACCGCCACCACCACGAGTACCACGTTGTTCACCACAATCACAAGTACCATCACATACGATGCAAGCAGTGAAACCACATTCATCAGAAAGTAATTCCCAGTCGTTGGAAGAATCCTGACACCATGAACGTCTCAGGACCAACTTCCTCGGGGAAAACGTACTTAGTGAAGCAGCTTCTAGGAAGGTAAACATTATCCTCAATGTATTATATGGCTCTACAAACAATGGCAGCTCTTGTGTAACACCAATCCAGCCCGTGTTTATCCTTACGTGTAATTTCACCAAGGCATTCCTTCTGATCTGGAAAAGGATGCGTTTCTGAACCACCATGTGGTTAGTGAGCTTATCCTCGATGACTTAATGTCAACAGTGAGCAAAGATCCACGCATTGCAGACCTGTTTGCAGAAGGAAGTCATCATCGTAATCTCTCAGTGACTGCCTTGAACCAGAATTTGTATTACAAAGAGGATCTCACACAACGAGTAAGTGAGTGATTGAGTCTAGTCCTACGCCGCTTTTTAGCAATATTCCAGCAATATCACGGCGGGGAACACCAGAAAATGGGTTTCACACATTGTACCCATGTGGGGAATCGAACCTGGGTCTTTGGCGTGACGAGCGAACGCTTTAACCATTGGGCTACCCCATCGCCCCCTCACACAACCAAGGAACTGTCTTTCATTATCTCCTTCTGTTCAATAACCCTATCAATCACTGGGTTGTCTGGTTCAGCCCTGATTTGTTTACAAACAACACCATACAGCTCTAATACTACTGAAACAAATAAATGCTTATAATGCAGTCATAATTATACAAACGCTTTTGGCACATATTTCTTATCAATGTGGAAAGGGTTTTCAATTCCAATTTGCTTCAATCAAAGTTATGCATATTCGGAAACTAATCGTTAGTCGAGGCTTTATATACCCCTTAATAACAGGCGACTGTTTCACTGTTTCATCTTGCATGCCATTACAATCAAAGTCATAGAAACATATTGATTATTGATGATGTATTTACCTTCAGAAGAACACAACCTGACGCAGATGTATATCCCAGCAGCTGTGAGAGTATATATCCAATGCATTTCTACCCTGTGTCGTCATAGAGAAATACGCGTTTTTTCGTCCACCAGACCCAACGAACCTGTCAGTATGAAACTGATCGACTGTATCGTAACGAGGAAGTGTACGTGACCATTGTATATTATCTGTATACATTCTGTGTATAACGTGAAATAGGCACAAAATATTTTCCATTAGAGCACAAAGGACACTGATTTCAGTAGAGCATACATTTTGTACATTTGAATTCAGTTGTATAGACCTGTTCAATAAGGGTTGTTAGCTCCATTTCCGGGTTGTTGCTTTTGTTTTTCCCACTTCCAAGTTTTAGACAAATACTAACCATACAACTATTACGATACGGATGAATTCCTGATGCTGACGGGTTAAACGAGGTATTCCTTTTCTAATTTCCTTCTCTGTCCTTTCCACTCAAAACTTTGAATATTAATTTATGCAGTGCATCTGTATGCTCACATGCGTTTGTGGCGACGGGTGAGTGACTCTAGTTTTACGCCACTTCTACAGCGGCATAAAACTGAAGTAATTCACTCTCCATAGAACCATTGTAGGAGTGCCAGCTGATGATGATCGCCTTCGAGTGAGTTTAGTTTTACGCCGCACTCAGCAATATTCCAGCTATATGGCAGCGGTCTGAAAATAATCGAGACTGGACCAGACAATCCAGTGACCAACAACATGAGCATCGATCTGCACAACTGGGAACCGATGACATATGTCAACCAAGTCAGCGAGTCTGACCTCCCGATCCCGTTGGTCGCCTCTTACGTCAAGCATAGTCGCTTTTTATGGCAAGCATGGGTTGCTGAAGGCCTATTCTACCCCGGGACCTTCACGGGTCTGAACGCCTTCGAACTTGCCACGACTTCTACAGCACGTGTACAGTCATTGGCAACATACAACCTATCAGCCGCAGAGCAAGTGACAGGTAACGAACCTATTTGAGATAAATCATTGTCAACCGTCCTTTGGAACTAAGCAAAGGTATAAGTACCTACCGTTTTTTTTCAGTATTCGTTACACAAAAACTACCCGTAGCCCCTTTTCTGTGTGTATACCGTTAGTCTATTTTAATGGAATGTTTCAACATTTGTGTTCGTTGTTTTACGCCACACTCAGCAATGTTCGAGTTATATGGTCTGTAAATAACCGAGTCTGTACCAGTGATTAACAATATGAGCATCCGTCTACGCATTTAGAATCTGTGAACCAAGTGAGCGAGGAGGATCCGGGTTCGATTCCCAAAGATTCAAGTCTATATCCGGTGTCCCTGCCCTGAAATGCGGCGTGAAACTAAACTCACTCACTATCCCTGAAACAGAAAATTCTGTGTTCAGATGGATTGAATCCTGGGTAGCATCCGGACATGTGACTTGTATGTACGTAACCAGTCTTCACGACAATCGTAGTTTACGTGCTGTAAAGCACAGATGCTAACTGCAGTGTGCACGCGTCCTGAGACAGAAATATGCCTACTCTTCACCATTATTCCATAAACACTAAACTGTTAAAACGTTATTCCGTAAACTCTTCACCACTATTCCCTATAACCTCTTCACCATTATTCCATAAACTCTTTACCATTGTTTCACAAACGTTTACCCTTCACCATTGTTTTATAAACTCTTCACCATTGTTTCATAAACAAAGTGACGAGAGCAGTCGAGCTAATCCGAATTACCTTACTTCACGCGTTGAACAGTTCTTGTGCGCCCAACTGAATTTGATCATGCGGATAATATGAGATTGGTTATTCTCTGGAACTAGCTTTTCATATACAGTAATATATTTTCATATACAGACGTAACTCGTCTTCTTAAAGGCATAGCATACACTACAATCAGACAATATACATAGATATACATTAATGTTTTGGAGAATGCGGCGTAAAATTAAACTCATTCACTCGTTATTTGTAATTGTTGTTTAGATAATCGATCAAACGATGCTTGTTCTTGCGGGTATAAATACAGGCAAAGACTTTTGCAATTCGTGTTGAACTGCTATATGACGACCACTCTATTTCTAGCGCGGGAGTTATTAATAGACATGACACATGTTCATGAAAAGACCAGGAACAACCTGATGTGGATCACATGCACATCAACCGATCAGAGTAGACATGATCTACAAAATACTGGTGCTTCTGTTGGGGCTATACACAGGTGAGATGCGCGTCCGTTGAGTCGATCCATCGATGTATCAAACACTGAATCGAACTCGGCGTAACGAGCAGACGCTTTAACCACGAGGCGACCCCAACGACCCTCACAGGATATGTAACTTACCTCACGGGTTTATGCATAACTGTTTCAAGCTCCTTTTTCTGTCGTGACATTTTGACTGCACATTACGCAGATAAATCGACGATTGTTGCAATATCAAGTGAAGTATATGTTTGCGTGTTCATGTAATATGTATGTTTTATTGTTGAGGAGCTTGTATACAGTGTGTTGTCTTTTCCTGAGTGTATATAAGATCTCACAACCCAAAACAACGCAAGACATAAATCTGTTCAGAATTTGCACATTTCCGACAGAGTGCATTCATGTTTCAGGTTTAGTATGTTTAGATGAAACGTATGTCAATGGGCATTTTATCAATAGCCAGTAATAGTACATGCTCACTTGGAAACTGGAACTGACCAAAACGATTTTTGTGTGGTACTTTATGATATTATATGATGCATTTATCACACTCCCTGTCACTGCATCACTCAATAGCTTTTCTTGTTTTTTTTCAGTTTTAGTCAACACAGAACATTTAAGTATACTCACTTTTGCACGTCAGTATAAATGATCAATGAAATTTCAGATCTACTGTGCAGAATTTGCTCTTCAGTTGTTCTAGGAAACAGTCGTCGTCGATATATGTATGTGTTTGTGTTTGTGTGTTTGTATGTTTGTGTTTGTGTGTGTGTTTGTGTATTTGTGTGTCTGTGTGTGTGTGTGTTTGTGAGTGTGTGTGATTGTGTGTGTGTGTGTTTGTGTGTGCGTGTCTGTGAGTCTGTCTGTCTGTCTCTCTCTCTCTCTCTCTCTCTCTCTCTCTCTCTCTCTTTGTGTGTGTGTGTGTTTGCTTGGGATGGGGCTGGGGGTTGGGTGTGTGTCTGTGTCTGTATGGATGGTTGAATAGTTGCGTAGATTAAGTATGCAATTCTAAAAAAGTAGGGGATATTCCATTTTACGAGCATACCACTAACCAACGCCAATGCATATGAGAAAAAGTGATATATATCCATGACACAGTATTCACAATTTCTGTACGTAGTTCACTTTCAAATTTAATCAATCTTAACTGACATAGGAGGAGATGCATCGGTTCAACATGCGGCAGGTCAAGGACCTAGCAAGGGTTCACAAGGGTCAAGTAACCGGAAGTGGCGGAAGTGCATGCGGTGCCGAGTGCGCGAGGTCAACCTGGTGTTCCTGCCGTGCGGTCACGTGGTGTGTTGTGCCGAGTGTGGCGTCATCTCCAGTGTCTGTGACGTATGTCACACTCCAATCAGAGGCAGTGTGAGGACTAGACAGTGATGCACGATGAAGGCACTTGTTTTACTGTTGAACGCATTTGTTTTGCAGATGTCTTAAAAATGTGATATCGATGGTTTATTCTTTCAGACAGGGAATTTACATTTTTAGTTTAAACCAACGAAAGACTTCGCATTGCATGTTCAGTATTTAGAATTGATTGGACTGATATGTTAAAACCAACTACCTACATAAAGATCTATTCTGCATTTACATATGTGATGTATTGTTTGCGTTTCCCTCAGTGACTGAGTGAGAGAGTGAATATGGTTATACGCCGTCTTTAGCAGTATTCCAGCAATATCATGACGGTGGACACCAGCATAGCATAACGTTGATCTCTTCATACACGGTCATCATCAGCGCCCAAGCATCAATTGCCGGACAGAGTGGTTCTGCTGTATTTACGGCTTTTCCCGGTGATGACGCCTGGGTCACGTGACTGAGCATCATCATCGACCGTGTGTTTGGACGGGAAAGGTGATCATGCAATTCATCTCATTCACACGTACATATCATGTACAGTTCATTCTGGCGTGTGGCACATGTGCATGCATGTAGATATCATTTCATAGCTTCCATACTGCTGGCTGCGGCATGTTGCATCATTCACACAGAATAATATCGTCATGTGCCTCGTGGAACCTAAGATCAATATATTGATTTGGGGAAAGCAAAATAATTCCTAATCCTAACCTAACTGTTGGGAATAAAACCATACATTATATAAAGGATACTAAACTCGCTTCCGTGTAATACCATTTCTGTTAAACGAGTTAATGATTTGATACTGAATCTTTAACGAGTTTAATAAAAATGGTATTTCACGAAAGCGAGTTTAGTATTCTGTTTATTACTCGCCAACACAAATTGACAGAAACTGCCGTGAAATTCCCTACAGTGTGAGGACTCTCAGCTTTCCGCGAGTCAAGCAAGGTCTAGTAAAATTGCGACATCGGCATTAGCATTGTGACGTCACAACTTTGAACCATTTTGACGTCATACGTTAAGCGGTATTACAGTAGTGCAATATTGCCGTAAACATATTACACTGCAGTATCGTAAACGGGCGAGTAATAAATAGAGGATACTAAACGACCTTCCGTGTAATACCATTTTTATTATACGAGTTAATGATTTGGTATCAGATGAGCGAAAGCGAGTTTGATACTAAATCTTTAACGAGTTTAATGAAAATGGTATTTCACGGAAGCGAGTTTAGCATTCTGTTTATTACTCGCCAACATAAATTGACAGAAACTGCGGCGAAATTGCCTACAGTGTGAGGACTCGCAGCTTTCAAGTCAAGCAAGGTCTAGTAAAATCGCGACATCAACATTGCATTGTGACGTTACAACGTTGACGTCATACGTCAAGCGGTATTACACTAGTGTAATATTGAAATGAAAATATTACACTGCAGTATCTTCAACGGGCGAGTAATAATTTGTTTTTACACAAACTCTACTTAATTCATAGACCAATGTACATCACCGACTTTCTCTCTCACACACACGCGCGCGCGCGCACGCACCCACGCATACACTTCTTCCCAACACTTACGTGCCCCGTTTCTCTCATCAAACAGGCACACGCACATGCATACACTCCGGCACATACACACCTAATCACACAACACACAACACAGAGGCCAGTTTCCTTGTTAGAACAAATCACTCACGCCTTGTACATAATATACTAACACATTCATTCAAATTACATCATTGTTACGTCTAGACATGTTCAACTGGCCGGCATGATTTGTGTCTATATTTACTTCACGTATCACTCCCGCTGACTTATTCAGATCTATAAACAGTCCTGCACGTGACATGGCACACTTCACTTCAAAAACCCTCTCTCGCTGGCGACGTCCAATGGCAGCACACACATGTGAGTATAGTCATTAGATTATTCAAATTAACTATTCCGTCCGTTACACCAGAGATCATCTATCGGTATATGGTCTCCAGTTACACGCTCATTCGTTTATTGCACACTCCAGCTTTTTCTGTATAAGGGTCCATTCACAATTTATGGCTGGGGTGATGATTCTTATTGAGTAGTATGTGCAATGTGAATTCAACACATCCACCCTTCTTAAATTTATGAGTGATTGAGTGAGTGGAGGTTTACGCCGCAGTCAGCCATGATCCAGCTATTTGGCGGCGGCCTGTAAGTAATCGAGTCGTCATTCCCTCTGTGCACTCCATTCCGCTGTGGCTCGTCGTTCAAGGCGGCCCAGTTGACTGTTCAGTGTTGCCCCAGTATTATTATGAAACACACCTTTTAGATTCGTTATGTCAACAGCTATTACCTAGCACTAATATGCATACATCTCCCAGGTATAGCTTTTAATCTGTATCCAGTGTTACCACACGTGAGCGCACATGTACGTGTATTAAACATTAGCCTTGCACTTCGATATAACATTGTTTATTAGGTAAACACAGAAACGAGTAAACACTGTTACACTACTTGCTTTTAACGTAATTATATATTGTAGATAACTTAGAAAAAAATTTCTTTATTACGTATTACTTATCACTTTTCTTTCTTACCTTATAAACATTGAGTAGTGTGGGTTGATGTACGCAATAATCAATATTTTTGGATAAGTGGGTTTTCCCAGATTGTTGTCGTATTAATAGTTCAGGATATCTGAGGTCATTTAAATATAGACATGACTGGTAGCGTCAGTGAACCTGCACAGGTCAATGCGTTTTCAGCAACAGGAAACGTTGGTCACCGTAAAGCCTGTTGTCAGCCTTTGGTAGCGAGGTTTTTATGTCCTTTGTGCCTGCAACAGATTATAATTCCAGTCGAAGATAATTACAGTTTTACTTTAAATGCAGGATGTTGCATGGTGGATTTCTACTAGACGATGATCTCGCACGGATTCCACGTGCATTTGTACATGACCATGACCTTTTACTGGCACGAGCTGATGATGGAGACAAATCGGGGTTAACGATTCAGGACCTTGTGCGACTTTCCTACAGAACTCCGGGAAAACACCCTTTGAAGCCGTCCCTTTTCTGTGATGAAAGACTTCAAACGTTGAGAAGCGGTCACGACGACCTTGCAGCAATGTCACTTGACAAACAACGTACCATCGCCAGGGCCGGGTTTTATCGTTGTGGTACGTTTTTCATAAATTTAATTTTCACAAATTTAACGATGATTTAAACACTACAGGATTTAACCAAATTACGTTTGAGTAGGCTAGTGGTTAAACCATTTGTTCGTCGCACCGAAAACCTGGCTTTGATTCCCCACATGGGTGCAATGTGTAGAATCCACGTGTAACGTACTACTAAAACCGACGTTAAACGTTGCTGGAATAGCGTGACGTTGTAACTGACTCACTCACTCTCTAGTTCAGGTACATCACCCTAGTGACCGTACTTTGACCTTCAGCAAACCCATGATATGGCCGTGGTTAGACCAGAAATATTCAACATGTTCAAAATATCTCTACGGTTAGCTTGACCCTTGTGTTATCGTGGTTTGACCATAGTTTGGCCCAGTAGACCGTAACTAGCCCTACTGCACCGTTGTGGTGACCGTACTACATTGTTGCAGCATGGCGGTATACTGCGTTAATCACTACGGTCCAGTAGAACAACGTTCGTGATCGTAAGAGGTGACCGCGTCAAGGTGACAAGCCCTATAACTGACGTATTGTCTACACCTGTGTTAAATGTCTACACCTGTGTTAAATGTCTACACCTGTGTTAAATGTCTATACCTGTGTTAAATGTCTACACCTGTGTTAAATGTCTATACCTGTGTTAAATGTCTACACCTGTGTTATATAACCTCTCTCACTCATATACATAGCAGCAAAAGAAACGCAAGTTTCGAAAAAGAATGAAATTTCATAACGTAAGCGTTCATGTTTATGTCTTCTCTTTAAATACTTGACAAAAAGCAGAGTTGCGTTTCTTTTTGCTGTCAGTATATGTCACACTATGTCATGCAACAACTGTCAATGCTATCCTACAGGAAAAACGACGACACTGACATGCTTCCATTGCGGATGCCAAGCTACAAACTGGAGTGTGGATGACGACCCGTGGGACCGACACGCAGAGCTGCAACCCAACTGCCCGGTAATTAAGAGGGGCGTGGTCATCTGCAGGGAAGGAGGGGTGAGTTATATAGGCTTGATGCACATCTTCTAATTATACTTGCATTTAACAAACCTTAAAAATCACACATTTCACATGCAATCATGACACAGCTTATTATTCTGTTGTTACAGTCTCCGTGGTGTAGTGGTTAGAGCGTCCGCCCGGAGAGTGGAAGGTCGCAGGTTCGATCCCGACCGCGTTTTACCAAAAGGGTTAAAGCATGGTATTTGTTAGTACCTGCCTGGCGCTTGGCATTACTGGGTACAACAAGGACCTTAGTCGGTCTAATGTGTCCGAGTGGAGTATTCATGCTAACTGCGGCATGGTATCTCACTTAACTTAATTCAGCGCTATAAAACCAGCTGAAGTCTGGGCTTGTACAAGCAGCCATACATACACAACAACGTCGTCATGTGAGCGAAATATTTTAAGTGCGACGTTAAACCCCATATCACCTATATCTGATGTTCGATATTTCGTTTTTGTGCGGGGTAGCTTAGTGGTAACAACCTCCGGTCGTCACGCCGAAGACCCGAGTCCAATCCCCCACGTGGTTGCAATGAGTGATGCCCATTTCTGGTGATGTTGCTGGAATATTGCTAAAGGCGGAGTAAAACTAAACTCACTCACATACTTTCTTTCAGCGACCTGTGGGCCGTGTGATGATGAGACGTGCCTCTTGCTGAGCTCCACCAATTTAACTGTCATCATTAATGTAACGCTATAAGCACTTAGTAAAGTTTTGAAACAATAATCCACTGTAGGCAAACTCTCCAAATGCACATTTCTTTTCTTTCCCATTTAAATATTTGTCTTTGAAATATTACTTAATTCCGACTCAAACGCTTCAGTAAAATACTACTTACTGAGAACTTAGGCTTTAGGAAAGTACAGTTATACACAGTGTCACACCACATTTCTGTAAAAAAGCAGAACACTGCCATACGATTTATTCCAAAACAATTACTTGTTTAGATTATCATAAAAAGTTCAAATGCATTAATGCAACGTTGCATTAAATCATTTTTACCGGTCCAACAGTATTTCAAGCGAATTCCATAGAGTTCTGTCCCTTTGACAGACATCAACGAGTGCGACAGATTTCAGTGTACATGACAATCGTTTACATTCCGTATATGGCAAGTGTTATCTGCTTGGACGCTGCTCACCTCGAAGTTTCTGTGATCGATTGCTTATTTCGAGATAATAAGCTTTAAATGCATCATTAGGAAGCTTATGTGAGTGCATATGCCCCTGTATATAATATGTAAGCCATAATACTGTCGAAAATGTGTGACACTGTGCTTCAAAGATTCAGTTTATGAATACTGTATTTACTACCCCTTGCATGCATAGACCCTCGTGTGTTTGCGAGGATAGAAAAATACTGTTTTTGAGACTCGAAATGCTTCGCAGTACAATATATTATGACAAGGTAATGATGTATTGATCTGTGAATCGGGGATTCCTCTCAATTTTGTATATATTTTTTAAAAAAGCTTTAATCCTCGCAAAGGCCCGTGCTTTCACGTTCCATACCCATCATCTATTTCGTAGTACTCAGATAGTTTAGTCAGTGCAAACCTTTCTCTGAATGTTTTCTTAGATTGCAGAAAATTATCCATTTTAAGTTTGCGCGGCAAAATCCATCATTAGGTATTGAGGCAAATGATTAAATAATCTTCTTGAATGATTAAATGTTTAGCCGACTATTGAAATTGTACTATGTGCTGAGAACATTTTCATGGATGTATCAAACATGTTTTCTTTATACTGTTTATGTTCATGTATCAGAGATGCGATTGACAATAGATTTAACATAGTGGCCATGAAGTCACCTCGCGACAGAACTAATGATTAAATGCACCGTTGATGATAGCTAGACGAAGAGAAACAGTTGTGCTTCTCTGGACAGGGAAACTGGGGTATGACATCTCGGACAGTACTTAAAGTCAGATGCAACGTTGATGATGGCTCGACGATGAGACTCAGTTGTGCTTCTCTGGACAGGGAAACCGGAGTATGACATCTTGGACAGTACTTAAAGTCAGATGCAACGTTGATGATGGCTCGACGATGAGAATCAGTTGTGCTTCTCTGGACAGGGAAATTGGGGTCCTCCTTGGGAGGACTGACATAACCACCTTCATGCTACTGCACTCTGACCCAACTACATCGGCCTGAACAGTGCAGCAACAGCAGACAGGTTATTATGTCCATGTTTTTCACTTCATGGTTTTGTGAACCTCACGCTCAGCAGTGCTCGGAGTCGATTGAAATAAAATATGTTTATGAAATCTGCTTGAACATTGCTCAGATTGCTGGCAGGGTAGGAGATGGTTAGCTTTTCGCGAACACCTCGTCGCTTCAATATGTAATTTAGTCGGAATCTTGCATCCTGTAACTCTGCATCCTGGATTACAAGCTTGGTTGTTTTTTTTCGTGTTTGTTTAAAGACTCTCCATCAAGTGTCAAACGTTGATCGTAGGTCGTATTTTAACCACCTTTTCGGAATACGTCATGTTTGTTTAGCTTTATACCTACATACCAGTTCCAGTAAAACAACAAAGTGAAAAAATCTTCCAACACATTTCCCTCTGGTATATGGATACTGTATTCAAATGATTAATGAGTTTCTTCATTTGATAAAATCATTTTCCACCTTTGTCGTAAATACCACAAACGTTTGAACGGTTACCGCAATGACGATATGCTTTTATAAATTATTTTAGTCTGTATTATATAGATAGAAATGCCCATCTATGTGATTGTTTTAATAAAGACATTCCATAATCATAAATCTCCATTTGTTATTTATTTTGTTGACATTTGTAGAGAGTTGTTTGTTTGTTTCTGTGTTGTGTAAAGCCGCACTGAGCAATATTCCCGCATTTTTGCTGCGGTGATCTATGTAAACAGAGCCCTGGACAAGACGATCCAGTGATTCTCAACCGGATACCGTTAGTTTCGTCTAACAACAAGCATTGTTTCCTGAGGCACAACTGTAACCCGGATGTTCACGTAGTTAAGCGTGATCGAGTCACTGAAACCTCGAGACACTATTGTTATGTTAGAGCGGTTATGGGACTGACGTGGGGAAAACCCGGCTAAATATAGACCTGACATTCGGTATCTTCAGTCAGTGTGCTTGTTACCAGTAGTTGCGTCTGTCTTGGAACTTGACGACAGAGGTAAGTATACCTATATGCTGACCTCAGAAAATCGGAATATTTTAATGAGTGAGTTAATATGTAACGTCACCCCGGCAATTTTACCAACATACCGTAACAATAGAAATATCATAACCTATGTTATACAGAAATTGTGATTACCGATTTTCCGGGAAGAACATTCTTATGAATATGTTTAAAACTATAATCTTGCGATATTAGACATCACCAGTTACGTACAATCCAGTTGAACAGATAATATGAGGTTTATTTTATCCTAAAAAACTTAACATCCATTAACAAAGCCCTCTGAACGACCCACTTTATCAAATTGAAAATACTGGGCAGATGCAGTACATAATAGTAATCATAACTATATGTGGAGTAGGTTTGTTAGGATTATTTTCAAAGTTTCATTTCACACACTGCCGACGTGTATTGAGTTGTCAATGATTTGAAAGGAACAATGATCCTGTCGTCAAGGCACTCTGAAGATGCACAGAGTTGCGTCCCCTTAACAGAAAACAGTAATCGCGGGTCTCGACACTGAGTTTGTCTCTAGCACTATACCCACGTTCGTGGTCTCCCCATATCATAGTGAGTGAGTTTGATTTTACGCCGCACTTAGCAATATTGGCGGTGGTCTGTAAACAATCGAGTCTGGACCAGGCAATTCAGTGATCAACAACATGAGCATCGATCTGTGCAATTGGGAAGCAAGTGTCAACCAAGTCAGCGAGCCTGACCACCCGATCCCGTTAGTCGCCTCTTTCGACAAGCATAGTGGCCTGTTATGGCAAGCATGGGTTGCTGAAGGCCGATTCTACCCCGGGACCTTCACAGGTCCGTCCATATCATACAGACCCTACTGTTCAAAGGTGCGTTAGACTATTATTATGTAAAATCTATTCTGGTTAAATCATGACGTTCACCTAACCAGGAAATGGTATTTATTGTCTTGCTAAAATATTTATAGTTACAACAAATCACAGTTATTATCATTTTATTAGGATATAGAATTATCCTAACACATATAGTGACTATGGTATGAATTGCTAAAATGTGAAATTATTATAAATTACAGCTGCTGTGGGCGGTCTGGTAGCCTAGTGGTTAAGCGTTCGCTCGTCACGGCAAAGATCCGTGTTCGCTTCCCCATTTCTGGTGTACCCAGCATTGACATTACTGAAATAGTAATGAGAGCGACAAACTTAACTTCCTACTATACCTTAATTACAAAAACCAGATGCAGATGACGAAATTGATATGTGGAAAAATATGGCATAGTCGGACATTGTAAACGTGAAAATATGACATTTGACCATAACTTCGGTTATGAAACTTTTCTGTGCATTTTTAAAACTGAACTGCGTCATTTTGACATTTGATCTGTCTCAGAGTCCAGGACCGCATTATTTACCCTACCACCCCAGAGTCTCGGAGTCCAGGACTGCATTATTTACCCTACCACCCCAGAGTCTCGGAGTCCAGGACCGCATTATTTACCCTACCACCCCAGAGTCTCGGAGTCCAGGACCGCATTATTTACCCTACCACCCCAGCGCCTTCTGCAATATTGAAGCCCTAGATAAAGCAAAACTTGATTTCCTCAGGTTCTGAATCTCCGATCTGACTTCGACTAATATTCAGTGTAAAAAGAATTGTATCACAATTACTTATTTACAAACTAAACTTTAGTCTATCTGATAGTATGTGAAATCGTAATCTCCTTTCGTCAAATTGAGACCCGAAAACAAAACAGAAGCGAACACTGAAAATGTTCATTTAAACGTTTTGACGTTCATTGTGTTTAAGCATGAGACTTACAGTACACTCAGAGTGACCAAGATATTGCATTTCAGAAGCACATCTTCTATGTACATTGCACAAGGCTGCGACTTTCTGTGGTGCAGAAGAACGACCTGCCATTCGTCAGGTACAATGGCGTGCAATGTCATAAGAAACCATGGCTCACCTACTTCAAACACCAGGAACACCGGCCCCAGGGACAGCGACGACTGTTACACCATCACAGCCGATATCTGGAGCAGCAGCGGTACCAACAGGAACGACAGCGCCACTGTCAGGGGCAATACCAGAAGTAACTATGACGACAGCAGTACCAGTGCCAGGGGCAACACCAAAAGCTATCACAGCAGCGGCGTAAAGAGCACTATTACTAGGGACAGCATCAGCATCAGCGGCAGCGTTGCCAACAGCGATGACAATACCACCACGAGGAACAGTACCAGAAGCAGTAGGAGCAACATCGGCGTCAGTAACAGAAAGAACATCATCACTGCCAGCAGTGTCAGCAAATGGGGCAGTTGCAGAAAGTGTTCCCAGAATAAGGCATCACTAGTGTTCTTGCCCTGTGGTCATGTGGTGTCTTGTAGCGAGTGTGGTCTGACGGTGGACACGTGTATGGTGTGTGGGAGGGGCATTCGAGGCTCAATCAGGACCGACCTACACGAACATGTATAGTGTCTCACACAAAGAGCAGTTTGTGTTTTTTGGAGTACATTATTTCTCAGTCAATGCTACACGTGGTCCTAATTAGTAGGGTTTACCTGCTTGTAAATCTGTAAGTAGATTTTAAACATGTTCTATATATGTTCCGGGAACATTTTGTATTCAAAGAAAACAAGCAAAGAGAGATTTTGATAGCAATTATATAACAGATTGCAGTCTATTTCGAAAGCGTTTCAGATACGGTTTTGGCGATTGTCCTTCATAAACTGTGACACGACTTCAAGGCGAACAGGCGTATCAGGAGTTGCCTCCCCTACACCACACGACTGATAAATTTCCATTGGTTTGTGGTACTTTGAGTGGAACATTTGGCATGAAAGTAACAAGTGACATGACTTGTAACAAGGCTTGAAGCACATATACGCACGCACGCACAACCATGCTCGCATACCCACCCAGTTCCAGTGACAAACGCATGTGATGATACTTTAATAATAAAACAACTAAAACGACGTAGCTGTTCTAGAGGACTCAGATGTCTGTCGTCCTGTCATTCCTGATTAATGTTTTTACAGCAGCGTCAACTATGACGTCATTTCATATTACGTCAGCAATGGCATTTCTATTACGCCATACTTTCTATACGACTTTCCTCTTCTCAGAATGTAATACATTAAACATATTTCCGACTCTGTTTTGATTAGATGTTTGGTATTATTATTAGCCCAATATACAGAAAAATATAGCATTTTATAAAATGTCATTTTCCAGTCGTTCTTTTTCAGTGATAAAACTGATGAAATCAGTGACGAATGCCGACATGAAACCAAGACATGTTTTACCATACCGTTGATTCCCAGCTATTATCCCTATGTACGTCACTGTTTTACGCGCATAGAACATACTAAACGACTTTCCGTGTAATACAATTTTTACTAAACGAGTTAATGATTTGGTATCAAACGAGCGAAAGCGACTTTGATGCTTAATCTTTAACGGGTTTAATAGAAGTGGTACTTCACGGTAGGGAGTTTGGTATTGTGTTTATTACTCGCCAACATAAACTGACAGAAAGAGCGGCCAAATTGCCAACAGTGTGAGGACATTAGCTTTGTGACGTCATAACCATTTTAACGTCATACGTCAAACGATATTACCCTAGTGCAATATTGTGTAAATATTATACTGAGGTGTCTTCCACGGGCGAGTAATAATGTCGTAAATATTATACTGCGGTATCTTCCACGGGCGAGTAATGGTGTCGTAAATATTATACTGCGGTATCTTCCACGGGCGAATAATACAATTCTCTATGAAATCTGTAGCGGCAGACAAACGAGAATATTCTTGACGTTGCAGGTTTGAATTTCTGTCGTGGCATTAGTCCTGCAATATCACAACGGGGAACGAGGCGATGGGGCAGCCTATAATGATTAAAGCGTCCGCTCGTCACGATGAAGACCTGGGTTCGAATCCCCACATGGGTTCAATGTGTGAAGATCATTTCTGCTGATCCTCGGCGTGATAATGCTGGAATATTGGCAACAAAAACATTATACTCACTCACAGCGGGGGACACCAGGGTTGGGCTTCAAACACAATATGGGTGTCGAACCCAGACGTACTGTTGGATAAGAGTACGCTTTAACCACTAAGCTAGCCAATCTCAGCTATGAGAGGAGGTCACGATATGCTATAAAATGTTTGTACCTCAGGACCCCAACATATCTCAGCTTCTCAACCCTTGAGACTTCGTGTAACAGTGTTTGTTTCAGTTTATTGTTGATTTTTTTCTATTAAAACGTCCACGTATTTCATTGCGATTTTAACTGATGCAATAAAAGACGGGTTATCCTTACAGCAATCGGTTACACCAATTTTATTGTATCTCAAAAGAGAACTAGCATTATGTGTACATATTATGCATGTAAATGGATATCCTTTTAAAGACACTTTAAAAAATTACAAATAACAAATTATTTAAACATAATGGGAGTACAATAAAAGCGTAGCGCATCACATCACTTGGTGACTGACCTGTAAGTCACAGTGTGCAGGTGACTATTTGAGCGTCACGTGACATGTATTCAACCGTACAGTGCGTGACATTCAGAAATTTGAGAAGCTATGGCTGACATGATTGTACCACGTTCTAATTCTGACTTACCTGTTTAGGATAGTATTTTTGCCAGCGTTGTGGTCACTGATCCGTTAAGGTATGAAGTTTCGCTGTCAACCATTCAACCATTTTATTCAACCATTTTATTCAACCATTTTATTCTCTAGAGTACAAGAGTACATTGTTACATATGCAAAAACATAAATGGAAAAATAAGTACAGTCAGGCCGCGTTAATCCGTTCTGTTTCTCATCAAACTGTAATGATATACAATATACAGACTGCCAAAAAATCAAATACAGAATGGTTGCAGCTGGTCAGTGTGTGCGTGTAAGTTGATAATTTCTGTGGTGTCATTTGTTGAGAATAATTTAACAAAATTTTGCCTCCTTGGGTATTTTGTTTGAGGTGACGATGTTAGGGTGTGAAGTTTCACTGTCAAAACAGAATGACCATTGTCAAAACTTAGATAACTAGCTGTACCAATTACAGTCTGTTTCTAGTGAAAACGTACCGACGTTATAACGCTCATCACGTACCGCACGTGCACTTCTTTCAGTATTAACTACAGTGCTCACGTCTTTGTAATACAAACCACTAATGGCAGTTTGAAAGTATGATACTTTGTTAAACAACTTTTATCCTAAGTTGAATGAAATTCTGAGTTTTAAATGCTCATTTGGCAAGGTATATTTATGAAAACTCGCGATCTTAATTTCACTTTGTATGATGTACTTTTTTGGTATAAAGAGAAATTCATCGGCAGGTTTTCACTGCAAACAGATGATTATATGAAAGCAATCAGCTGTGATCACAATCATTCCAAGAGCTAGCGTTTGGTGTGGAGTGCAGGATGAGAGTATGAGAAGATGGAAGGATGAGAGAAATAGCTTTACCAAGTACTTGCAATCGTTGTAACATATTGGGAGCAGCGTAGTAGCCCCATGATCATGATTTTACTCGTCACTTTGTATGCTGCTGACTAGTCGGAATAATATATGAGAGATTTCTATGGCCAGTGAGTCCGTATACGTTGGCAGATATCTTGTGCATATGTTCTGTGTTGCTAAATCCCATATAATCGGTTTCGGCTGGGTTATGGGCGTTGTGGCAGCCTAGTGGTTTAAACGGTCACTCATCACGCCGAAGTCCCTGGTTCGATTCCCTACATGGGAACAATGTGTGAAGCCTATTTCTGTGTCCCCTCGTGATATTGCTGGAATATTGTTAACAGCGACTTAAAACTAAACTCACTCACTTGTTTCTAAGCCATTCCTTATTTCTGACACAGAGGCATGAGTGCTGTGAAATAAAGCTTCTTTCATTACCATTCTATTGCTACATTTTATTCTCTCATATGACCTTGCAAATGAAGTTTCTCACAGAAACTATTTCTAATATACATGGCTGGATTGCAAGATCGACCCGTGAAGGTAGAACAGGCCTTCAGCAACCCATGCTTGACGTAAAAGGCCACTACACTTGTCGTAAGAGGCGACTAACGGATCGGGTGGTGAGGCTCGGTGACTGGGTTGACGCATGTCATCGGTTCCTAATGCTCATGGTGTTAATCACTGGATTGTCTGGTCCAAACTCGATTATTTACGGAATAATTATTATTTACAGCTGAAATATTGCTTAATGTGGTGTAAAAGTAAATTCACTCATACACATGTGGTTAGACTGCCTCATCACTGACCTTTGACGCATATAAATTCGCATGCTCACATACCCTTATCTCTTTTGTCTGTGAAATGTTCTAGGTGCAAAACACGTGTAATATATCTTTGGAGTCAGACGCAACTGTCTGACTTAAGACTGACAGTTTTATTCGCCACAGTTTCTATGGTGGGGAGTGGAATATTTTAGTGCCCTTTTGTCGACTTTTCCGACTGTATTTGAATCTGTTTTCGCATCAGTAGCACTGGAAATTCAAACGTCATAAGAATAATGTTGTGGTGACATGCAATGGGCTAGGTGTTAAATATAATGCCTAACACACGCTTATGTTATTAGTCAGATAGAACACACGAGCATCACAAGAATGTTATGTCCTAAAATAAGAGCAAAGTGTACACTGCCTTAGTATATATATTAGTGTGTGTAGTTTACAGTCAGATTGTGAAATCAGTCATTTCATTCATTTCGTGAAGTGACTAAGAGAGTCAGCCATTTCGCGTCATCACTCACTGGCGTCACTCCACTTATCGTTTACCCTTTGTAATTCAATACACCCAAACCTATTTTCTTAATGTGAATTAATTCGCTTTCGTGTGATGGTATTTTCGTATCTGTGACGATATTGCTTCTGTCAATGATCACCTGCTCTGAATTACAAGCTGGACAGTTAACAGAAATGTAACCATCGTTCATACTGCATTTATTGTCATTTATTGTGAAAATAATATGGTATGCTAAATAACTGATAACAACTGTGTCGAATTATAATAATTTATATTAAATTAAATTGAATCTGAGACCTGATCATATCAAAGTAATATCCACAAAGACGCAGTAACAGGTTAGTTTCGAACCTGAAACCTACAACAAAAATATAACGTGATATTGTTAAACTATACGGGGCGGTGGGGTAGCCTAGTGGTTCGCTCCTCACGCCGAAGACTCGCGTTCGATTCCCCACATGGGTACAATATGTGAAGCCCATTTTCTGGTGTCCCCCGCCGTGATATTGCTGGAATATAGCTAACAGCGGCGTAAAACACATATTCCCAGCCTATAAACTTCATCCAATTAGACAAAATTTTAAAATTTTAAAAAGCAAATATACCTACGAGCCAACGCCTGTGCTATATCACGATTGCACATAAACTGGTCATCTAATACAGTGGAATCTGTCTAAACCGGCACTCAGTGGGACTGAAGAAATAAGAAATACTAATGTGCTGGATTGTAGAGCTGATGATAAATGTACAAGCCACGGATAGGCCGGATATTTAATGCCAGTGTTGACAACTTGCCGAATTGGACAGATGCCGGTTTTGACAGCTTCCACTGCATCAGATAATATCAGTACGGTGTTCTGTTTAGTTTAATGTAGTTAACTGTCATTCTAGTCGCACCTGCTAACTAGAGTAACGAAATGAGATGCATTAGAGACACCGTACGATCTGAATATAAGTGGAAGCCATGGCGCCAACAGCGGAGATTGATGATGAATAACCGAGTTCAAAATATATTTATTGTGTTTTACGATATCGACACCAACAACACGTCTGTGGAAGTAACTCTTTGTCCATATAATGACCGAAACAACTCTCCAAAGAGGCATTGACTGAATCATTGTTCCGATTCTGTGTTAATATCTTATTGTATGGATTTACAGTTGCCATAAACGTCACCGATGACCCAGTAACGGTTTGCTGACCGACATTTAGCTTTTGTGTACGTTCAGGATTCTTTCAAAGGATGCTTTTAAGGAAATCCAATCTGATTCTTGGTTTTGTGCAACTTGTAAACGAAGAAACGCTTTTCAAAATGATATCCTGTACTTTTTGTTGTCCAAATCAGTGTGATGCTAGTGCTCGGCGATCTGTTGTTCAAGTTGTCAGGTTTCATATGTGACCCTCTGAACACCAGCGACAGGAGTTGTTACACAAACCTGCCACGAAAAGGACAGGATTTTCTAGTATACAGCCAGTCACCACTCTGGACAGTTCAGGATGATCTCGCACCGCAGCACTAATCTTAATATAATCAAAATTTCACGATTAGTCTAGACTTGTTGTAATTCTTTTTGAACGTTTTGTCAAAATATATATATATTGGAAAGAGAGTCAAATCTAGCCATCGCTAGATTTTGCAGACGACACAAGAAAAACAGATTTAGAGTTATCTCCCTTCCATCCATTTGCATTCGCAAAACATCGGCAATTTCCGTGCATCATGCGCCATTTAATGTCACTCGAGATAAATATAGTAACTACCACAAAGTAACGAATGAGTTGTTATGGGAAGCAGGGTGTATTGCAATGCACCTCGCTTGTACACGGGGTACACTGAAAATAAAAGACGGGTGCTCAGCCAATCAGACAGCGACATTTATGTGTGAGATAAGATAATCAAAGATGTGTAAGCTATAACGCTATATTAAGTACAACAGCAGACGAATCTTTCAAACTAATTCCAATGATCCGTATCTTTATGTGTCAGTTTGGCTCGATGAAAATAGCCCTTTGGGAAAACAGGAATCTTAATCGTGACATTTGATGACGATATGTTGATGGTGCTTAAACATTTTCATTTTCAAATCCAAAAGAAACTTATTAGTAGTTTAATGTTTTATTGACGCAGATATTGTCAGTACGTTATACTCTAAACACGATATATTGCCTAGTGCTTCAAATCACTGTAGCCTAAATGGCTCGTGTGTATACATGCATGATGACATTACCTCCTTTAATAGTCACCTTTGGAAGTCGAATGGTAGGATTAAACTCGAACATTGCTGGACACATGCACTTCACCTGTATCCGTGGTGCGCATAATCGGTCGCAGGTGGAGATTTACGGTAAAACCCAACGAATTTGCTATAGAGCCACACTACGCCTTCTCACCTTGCTTCTTCGATAATAATTAAGACATAAGTAAAATATTTTTTTAAAGAAATAAGAATTCTACAGAGTGATGCCAACCGGATCCTTATATGCTGTGCAGCGAGATAATTTAGCGTAATGTTTTGAAGCTGTGCGACATATTACAGGTAACAGAATCACAAGAGTAAATTTCCCAGCAACTGAAGACAATGACAAGCACAAATTTGAAGTGACTGTCCTAATGTATGACACATGGCGATTTAATGTATTTGAAAAAATGAAACTATTTTTAAAATTTGTATCGGTAAGTTAAACTTAAAGGCAAATGCGCATTAAAGCATTATGCCAGCCTCACAAAGTTCATCCGTCGTTTACATGTGTTAAAAGCCTCTCTTGAATCACCGCCCGTTGTTAAAAAGACATACCGTACCGAAACTTGATCTGATTACAAGCGTTGTAAAACTACATACCTCGCCATGTCATGGTGACCTTCACCCTCGGGTACATAAGCGGTTTGACGTGTGTAATTATCCCCATAGCAACGTCTTGATTTTGACCTTGACCATTCTCTACTGGGGAAGTATCTTCTAGAGGACGTCACACTGCAATAGGACATATGTAAGAGCCACGGGTATTACCTTTCCAAAGTCTCTCTTTAAAGTCTGACGTCAGATTGCCTGGTCAAGCGTTACGTGCTTAGCTGTATGATGCTATTTAGTTAAGCTTTATTTGACATAACTATATCTTGCATCAGGCCTGGGTATGTTTCTACTTAAGGGATTATTAACTCATCCTTCATTACTCTTTGACAAAGCTGATGTTTCTGTGACGTGGAATTATCAAGCTCACGAATTCTCATCGAAGCAGTTGGCATCGGTACTATATCTTGACTTACAAGGGTTGAGGAATAGTGTACTTGGAAAGGGAACAATGAATCTGTCAACATTAGATAACAAGTTCCATGACAGCGAAAAATCTGGTAGTCGGTTTCAAAGGAACCTTGCTACAGCTAACTCTGCTGAAGTGAGTGAATGATCATGCTTTATGTCGCTTTTAGCATTATTCCAGCAATACCCAGGCATGGGACCCCAGACATGGGCTTCACACATTGTTCCAAATGGGGAATCGAACAGGGGCGTTGGGCGACTTGACTATTCGGCTACCCCACCGAAAGTGTGAACATTTATGTTCAGCTTCGTGACAAATCTCACAAAATGCAAGAGAGGGCAAAAAAAGGAAACGGAATAATGTCTCGACAGTTCTCCAGTAACAAAGAAGCTGCCAGATAGGGCCTTTTGCATGGAATTATGTCCTCTATCCATGCATGTGAAATCGAGGCACTGTAGTATCGTGTGTGTCGAATCGGAACAAGCGAAGAACTTCTCCAACCCAGTCAGTATTTACCATCAAAACATATACAAGATATAAACAGACCTGTGATATTGTGCTCTTAGCAGTAGATATTCTCATTTTAAGGATAGTGTTATACAGACAGATAATCCAGCGTGATTGGATACTGACTTGAAAACGGATCATGTTTTTCAGGAACAAAGCAAATGAGGCGACTGACAAACTGAAACCAAGGAAGTCCGGGCGAAAGCACTTTCAATGGGGGAAAGTCGTATTTCTTTCACATTTTAATGGTATGAAACGTTATCATTGCAAAATACATGTCATTCATCACTTGTGGCGGTATGTGCTAGAATCTTATGTATTGGTCAAAAGAGTGAAAACAAGTTCTTTATTGCAATGGTTTGTGTTAGATATACAACTCTAAAGGGAAATGTTTGTTACGTCCTCTGTAGATTATGACTGATGCGTCAAGTGTTGTAAAATAAGTATGCTCATAGATGAAAATGATACAATTAGCTTCGTATGTGTAGCGCTGTTACCAACTCTGATGATTCATGGCTTTAAATATCATCCAAAACATTATGAGAAAATTATATTTGGAATGTATTGCGTCATGTACGTAAGAATATTACTGATAACGTCGAGATGCCCCATTGTTAGACGAGATATTAAGACATTGTACGATTAACACGAGTTTCGGCATATTGCGTTGCATACGGTACAGTAGCCATATTCAGGTTGCCAATTGCTACTGCTATAATTCCTCTTCTTAAATCTTGGATTAGACTCGGACTTGTTATAGACCAAATATTTCTTAAGAATAAAAATTAAAGTTCTCACCACAAATAAATGCAAATTTTAATATGATTTGAAAACTTGATGAAGTATATACTCCCACAACACATTGTTGAATGCCGATTTCTTCTTGAAGGAGTGGTGTTAGATTTATTCATATTAGTTTATCCACATGGTTCATGACATTTGTAACCAGGAACATGATCCCGCATCAGCATTCGGTATGTACGTATGTACGTATGTACGTATGTATGTATGTATGTATGTATGTATGTATGTATGTATGTATGTATGTATGTATGTATGTATGTATGTATGTATGAATGTATGTATGGATGGATGGATGGATGGATGTATGCATGCATGCATGCATGTATGTATGTATGTATGCATGCGCGCGCGCGTGTGTGTGTAGGTAGGTAGGTAGGTAGGTAGCAAGGTAGGTACGTTCTTTACAGACAATATGAAGTCAGATACTGTAATCTGTAACTTTTCACATTTTGTCATGTGGCGTTTTGCTGAATGTCGAAACTTGAAGCTATACACATTTCTACCATTACTAAGTTGAAGAGGATATGCCTTTTAAACTTGAAATTGTATTTAGTTATAACTGAAAAAGATAATCACTTTGATTATATGAATCCATGTTCACAGTTCTGTAAGTATTGATTTATACACAGGTAATGTGTCTTTCACACTGAGTAAATGACATACATTTTACAAGATAATCGAGACTGAATATTTTGTAGGATGTATTTGTTTGCAACAAGCAATGGCTTCTATAGATAAATTAGTTTGGTGAATTTCGAACTTTATGCACATTGAGTTAACGATCAGTTCCACAATGTATTTATTCCGTTTCAGACTGTTGTTCACTGCTAATCAGTCAACAGAATCTAAATGTTAACAGTTTTGTCAACAGAGGAAGGAATCTGCGAATCATTTCTTCTATTTTAACTTGAGTCCAAAACCAGATGGTCATTAAAGGAAGGAATTTATAAATATCCATTGTAAGCATTTTAAAGCAATTTGAATTTCTTTTATACAGATTCTTAACACTCGCGTTATTTGTTGGAATTTACCCTATCTTATATGGAACTTGGTGTTCTTATATCACGATTTGTCTCAGATTTGTACATTACATTTCCTAACGATGAGCCGGGTAATTTTTTTTCTTCGATACATTGGAAAAGTGCTACAAAAGGAGGTCACCATACACGTAGTTACATCTCCGGGCCGTTCAATGGTTGAACAAAATTGTCAAAAATCATAGCAAATGTTACAGGACTTCCGTGAAATACTAGAATTCTTCATTCATATTCTGGTACAAGGCGTTTGAGCTTGAAGTAAGCCACTTGGATAGTGGTACTTAGTTCTCTGATGAGGATGGTCTTGAAGTTTCACCGGAATCCCCCACGGGACAAGCATTTTCCATACAGGTGACACCACCAGCCTTCGTTAGAATGCAGGTGCCCGTTCAGATTGGTAAAACGCTGTGAATTCCCACAGCTACAACCAGTTTCAAAATGATTCGGCATTCGATCTGTTTCTTTAATCACATAAGCCGGATTTCTGCTAATTGGTAAGCTTTAAACGGTTGAATTTGGGTCCTGAGGGTACCTCGATAATTCGATATTGTTCAATGATGGTAAAAAAAGACCATTCCCAATTTTACGAACCTGACCTAGACAAGTGAAATCTCCCATCTATTGCATAAATTGACAAAATTAACACTCCACAAGAGTGTAAGACAAGAGGGCCGTCTTGAATACATTTGTCATCTTTCCTTTTCTGTCGTCGCGTAATCATGAGGCCACGATGAAGGTATGAAATGAATTTATAGTAGACACTTGTAGGGCATTTCCAAAGTTGCCAAATCAGTGGCAAAATATATTACCCAATAGTGACCACCAAAACATATTTCAGGTTAACAAACAAACAATATGCCTTTACCAAGGTTTTGGCCGGATAAGTTACATCTGATAGTATCACTGTTTGCTTCAGGAAGGTGTTTCTAGTTTCTAGTTTTCCCGTTTGCGATTCACGTTTCTTCTGAATATGAAACAAGTGGTTTAAGAAAGAAATAGTAGTTTTGTGTGATGGACGAGGTTTTAAAAATTGTATTTGATAATATGACAAGAAAACAAATATCACAGTTAGTCTCACTCTTTAGTTTAGAACAGACAACACACTTCAGCGGTTTCAAACTAAGGTTAATCTTTCTGAAAGAAATTTTCTTTACCTTTGTTTGAAAGCTAAATTTAGTTATCCCTATCCTGGAAACTCCAGATGCCAGTCAATTATATGGAGAAAAACGTGCAGTAAAAGTATGTTCAAGACATTAAATTAGTTATACCTTTAAATTACATACAAGTAAGTTCGTCAAAATATTTTATAAATGGTCCGTTATACATGTAAGAGTTTCAAAAGACGTTTTCTTTAGCAATCGGACTGATTGTATCGGTAGACATTCATGATGCAGCTATTATTTGCTGGACTGTAAAATGCACATTACATGTTTTGTTCCTGTGTATGCATATACGGCGTGCTTAATACAACAAAAATATTTTTACCGAATTTTGCTACATTTGTTTACCTCTATGCTCATGAACCAATTTGCAGTTGCAAAGGATTTACATTATCAAGCAGTAAACCCGTTTACTCGTGTGAGAAGACATCTCCAAAAACTTCAATTGATCCAAAATATAAAATTTATTTAATTTATTAATTAATGCATACGTATAATACTATTACCTTGAAGCTGACATGTGGCCCGTGTTTGAAATAGTAAATAAAATTGTTATTGTCCATGTTTTAAATCGTAAATACTGATGTTGTTGCCGATGTAGAAATCGTAAATGATAGTGTTATTGTCGACGTTTGAAATTGTAAATGCTATTGTTGTTGCCAGTGTTTTAAATTGTAAGTAAATTCTGTTGCTCGTGTTTAAGTTCGTACAATAGTGCTATGTTATAAAACTGCTTTCGAATGTGACTTTGTGTGTGCAATGGACGTGTGAAATGGATCTCTTCACTATAGTTGAAACTGAGCAGATGCGATGTTAATTTTAACCTACTCACACATTTCACAATGAGCGCAAAATAAATAGTGTTTCTACAGATATAAATCCACAGAGGATTTTGCAAGCTAACTATGCTTGACATAGTGAGTCGTAACACGGTGACTGTGTCTATGTTTTCTTCATTATTTCTATTTTCATGACGTTTTAATCTAATTCAGATTTTACAGCGTTCAGTACCCCAAGGTTATATGATAGACACGTGAAGAATATTTCAAGATTTGTCTCATCATTGACAAAAAATATGTTCGATGCAAGTCCCTTTTTTGACCTGCAGCATATTCCCGAATATTTTGTGGAGAACATTTGACCTTCCTTTCTGCATGTGGTTGTTCCCGGTGCCATCTCTTCGGGAAAAGCTGGTATAATAGCAGTTTGAGAGCGATTTAAAAACACCTGTTCAAGATATCTATTTCAAAACAATATGTGCAAGGCATGGATTTCTTAAAATATTGAAGCTGGTGTTGTCCGTTTTGCTTAGAGTTTTAAAGTTTGTTCGTCACAATAGTAAAATGAGCCATAGTTATATATATACCGGTAAGTATGAGATAATCCATTGAAAGGAAATGGTAGTAGTTAAAGTTGTGTCGAACAAGAAACTAAGTCCCTGTGTATTACATATGTGTGTCACGATTTTCCGGCTGTGTCGAAACTCGAAGTATTTACTTTGGTCCCTTTTACTCGAGACAACGGTGTATGTGTATGCATTGTGTTGTGACGTGTTGTGTGTGTATATGTTGTGTTGTGACGACGTAACGGTATGGATGCCCTTGTCTTCCAAACAATACTGCACAATAATATAAAACCTCTGATAACTCGAGGTATCTACGTAGGGTCCCAACGGGGATTGTGTAAGTGCAAGTTTTCCATGTATTTTTAATTATTGTTTTGTGATGTTAAAGTAACTTAACGAATTGGAGGCTCCTGAATTCCAGCTAAGTAGGACCGATGTCGGTATTTACAATATCTAGCATCTGATGATAAACAGTTTCGTATTTCTGTTACCTTTGTGGTGAACCACTGATTTTGATTCAATCCATGTACAAGTAGTTATATTTAACATTAGATGAAGACTCCTGGCAGCGAATTTTTAAATGCAATTATTTATCTAAAATTCAGACATTTTCAGTGCAGTGAGTTGTAAAGTACCTTTCTGATCTACCTTTGTACCAGAATCTATAAGCGTGTTCATGTATTTCTGTATTATAAACCTCTATAAGTGTGTGTTATGCATCTCCATTCATATTTGTGCATTCTGGATATCTATAAATATATTTTCATGCTTTATTTATTTTCATTTATCCACTCCAAAAAAAAGTAACCACATAAGCATCCTTGATGAGTAAGAAATAACAATATTTTAAGCGGGAACTAATATTTTGTCCTAAAGAACAGTGTCACCTTGTACACATCGCCGCACAGGTGCAAGGGTACGTTAATTACTTGCACAGGTAGATAATCCGAGGTAGCGTGGTTGTGTGCTGTATCTGCCGGACCAGGTGAGAGAAGAGTGCCCCGACCCACCACCATCAGTACCACCTGTGTCCCATCTATCTTACTTATATTGACTCATCAATACCACCTAGAAGATTACTTCCAAAGGAGAAAGAAGAAAAAACGTCCGAAGCCACGAAACAAGGGTTCGTGTAGCTGGGAGGTATTTCGTCGACTGTACGCTAAGTCAGGATTACCCCTTGCTGTGATAGCTTTCATTTGGTTCTTGTGCGCAGGTAAGCGTTAGGGGAGGGACCATCGCTAGCTGATAGCTTTAACTGGTCGCCATAGAAATACTCTTCTCTTATCTAAACCTCTTGCTCCAACAGTTGAGCGCCAGCAAACAGTATAACAAAACAGTTATCTTTTACCGCAGGCCTCTAAGCTCCTCACACCATCTCCAGCTTTGGGCGGAGCCGTGGCTGTGCGAGTCCATCTCAGCGATCGTGACACGGAGCTGTCACTCTCTGCAGCGCGGTATGTAACAGCAGGCGATTCCTCATTCCACGAGCACCTCGTGCTGCACGGACTGGGTGATTGCTTCGCCTGTCGCTTCCCGCTCTCCCCCGCGTACGACACCTGGCCTGTCAGCTCGGCCGCCATGTTTACCCGACAGCTCCATACACCAACACGGCGATCAAGCCGGAATGCTTCAGCAAACGTGCAGCGCCCTCTTCACACCTCGCCCGGAAGTTACCATTGATTTAGATAACACGTTTTATCACTTTAAATCCGCACAGAGCTTTTCCCGCTATTGCTGTTTTATTGGGATGTAACTTAGAAATGTTCTCCGTGGTGGAGACCACCTGCAGCTGTGAACATTGATCAGCATAACGGCCAAGCTTAGAGGCTAGCTGGGAACTTGAAGACTAGGGCAATGCACATCTGCACAAAATTTTGGCACCGGCATTTTTGCTGTTGTCAAGGTAACTGTGTCAATCCAGGAAAACAGAAATCCAAAGGCAACTTCTGAATTTTTAAACGCAGGTCAACTGTAGACCTTCCTTAGATTACTATAGTATGGTATTCGAAATGACACGTGTTCGGTATTGATAGATATATGAAAATTATCAATTCGGAAAACGCTATGCCAATGAATGATTTTGGCAAAATAAGGAAGCATGATGACAGCACAAAAGGGCATATATACTATTCATAAAAAGTAGGGGATATTACATTTTGCAAGCATACCGCAAGCCAATGCTAATGTACATGAGGAAAGGTAATATTTGTCCATACACATCTAACATTTCCAAAGGAATGAGATAAGTTGTCACATATTCCTCTAATTTCTCTTCATCATCCGTTTCCTCATGGGCTTCATCATTTGCATTTTATCAATGCGATATCCCCTAGGTTTCAGATGGTATAGTATAAATGCACGAAACTACCATAATGGCAAATTGCCGAACTTTAGGAACTTATTTTAAAAAACAACAAAAACAGGCACTAATTTGAGCCTTTCCCAGTTCATATAAATGTTTGAAATGCTTTGACGACAAAACGTCAGTTTTCACTTTTTTCCATAGAATTCCTCATTTCCCTTGCAAAGTGCGTTTAACGATTCCACCCATGCTGTAATTGGCTGGAGTAGGTGGCTTGTGGTGTTTGTCTTTGCCACATTGGGATCACGACAGCGTTCCCGTCATGCCTAGCGCGTCACGGGGACACTGTCCCTCTGTCCCTGAACCACGCAATCATGGTCAGTCAATGTATGTCTTGCTGAACTCATAGTCACAAAAGGAAAACAGGAAAAGTCACATCTAAACAGGAAAGGTTTTTGGCTTAGCACCAATCGACAAACACACGGGAATATTCCTTGTGTAGGGAAACATGAATAAATACAAGTGCTTATCACCCGGAATTATGTAGAGCGTAATGTCCGAGTAACTCGCCATTGATGCAAAATTATGTAGTCGAGGTCTCGGACGGGCCGAAGCATATCTTTGTTAAGGATATGGTGATTTAGAGGATGTTACGCTACTTGAATTGCACCAAAAGTTTTTGTAATTTTATAGTGAGTGAGTGAGTGAGCGTTGTTTTACGCCACCTTTAGCAATATTTCAGCAATGCCATGGCAGGGGACACCAGAAATAGGCTTCACACATTGTACGGGAATTTTTTAAAAAGTACGAATTATCAAGGTCTTAAAATTAATGGAGCCGACAGACAATGGAATAACGTCACAAATGTAAGACAATCTGATGATAACAGCCATACAATAGTAAACTCATTGGATAACGTCATCAGCGTAGAAGCATTTTGAAATAAACCCGAAAAGGTTAACCGGCTTCGTTGATTTGAGGACGTCCATCATTCTCTCAAGTGTATGAGAATGTTCACTACACATCTAAATAAACAGTTAAATCAAATATAAATATTCTATTAATATTATGTTTTACAGATTAAAAATGATATGGAGCATTGAGGATTCGGGTGATCCTGGCACACCCGGGCTGATATGGCTCATCACCAACTCAGGGTCCTTGCCCCTTCTACACGCAGCCCAAACAGCGAATGGGACATCTCCCAGGAAACACTGCCTAGTCGAACCCACCAAGACATTTACCGAGAATATGAAGACTCCCCAACACTGGAGCCTTCTGCATGATCCAGTGTGTCAGAAGATAACAAATATTATCATTTTACTTACATTGTATATGAATTACCCGATCTCCACTTTCACCAACAAGTTCAACAATGTACACAAATTACTCTTTTCAAGTTCCCGAGGATTTCACGTGGCCACCACGGAGGAACATCTAAACATCAAACATGGTTAAAAAAAATTCAAATACCAAACGCTCCACTATTAAATACAGACGTCCAAAACAGCTGTGAATCATTGACACAATTCCATTCCAAGTGCATATGATATTTAAAAGCAAATAAATGTTCACTGTCGCTTAATTAACTTTATCTAACCTAACAGGAACGGAGGAATTTTATTGTTCATTCTATACAATATTTTCGTTAATATTCTTTTTAGCGACCGACGAACAATGTTTTCATCGTATGCATTTATCTGAATGTTAGTTAAAAAACATTACAATTGATGCACACTTGTAATTTGATTCATCTGTTGTGAAAAGGCTTTCTAAAACATTACTTTTATATTTAATTCCATTTACGTTGAAATGGCACGTTGGTATCCGTTCCGTCATTACTGCCACGAGGACCGCAGTGAATAACTTCCCAGATGTTGCTCAATACAGGGTGTTTTATATTAATTTGGTTATTTGATTCCAATTTCCCAGAGAGTGGCAAATCTCCGTCTGCGTTGATGTGCTGACGTAAGATTATAAACATTAATTAAGAAATAATTATGTTGAAAATTAATATCGCTGTGAGATTAAATGCGACAACAATTCAACGAACAATTCTAAAATTCGTCATTTATCCCTTTACTATCATCTCATGACACGAACCAACAAATCAAGAAAAAAAAGTCGAAACATAACGAAAACTGAAAAGTTCATGCTATAAAATATAATTAAATAAAATATTGATGAATTTGATTCGGATTAGATGAAGCATAACGGATATGGTTTTCAAGTAACAGTTCAATTATTGAATAAACTTGTGTCACCGGTGTGACGTTGAAATGTTACCTGTGTATCAGAAATTACTCTGTGGTGGATTATCTAACTGACAACATGATTTATGTCTGCATGTTTTATACATGTTTTATCCGTGTTCTATTCCTAGATTATTTCTGATCCTCTTCCCCCGACCTTCAACTAGCTTTTGGTCAAGAACACATAAGCATGTGGCACAAAATTCCCGTTATGTAAAAGCCAATAGACTGTAAGAACCATGGATCCAAATAGTGATTTGAAGATACCTACTAGCCTCAAACATTAGCCACAGCAAAGGTATTAGCAAATTGGAAACCATAAGGCGAATCTATAAAACTATGATATTAAAGTTTTAATGGTACGTTCAACATAATGTCAAAATATAGAACATTAGTGTTGCAGAAGGGTGATATGATGTGCAGTAATAACTACATAGAAATGCTAATTATTTTTTTACAAATAATATCAAGTTCAATACAACCAATGCGCTAGGTTTCAACGAAGTTGATTACTTTTTTTAATAAAAAGAAATGATATTATTTCTTTCGTTTTGAAAGTTGTTTTCAAAAGCCATTCATCGATATAAAATTGTAAGTGTTATTGTATGATAATTTATATTTCTTTGATAGCCATACGACGTCTTAAGGTGTGGAAATACAGTTCCCCGATTTACAAAGAAAAGCACTTTAATGGGGGAAAAAAGAAATCGTTTCACATTTTTTCTAAGCCTAAATACACGAAAAACTATTTAATCTCATTTAAAAAGTAACAAAGTGGGAAAATGTGCTTCAGCGTCTTTCTGTAATTACTCCATGCAGAAAGATCTGTGTCGCTCCATGTTATCCCCACTAGTAGTATCTGTGTGCGCATTTAGTAACTAGCAGCATTTATCTTGCTATGTATATTTATGCACAATCAAGAAAGTTTAAAATCAAACTCCGTAAAATAAATTTAGAAAAAAAATCAAATTCTGATTTAAGACTGATAGTTTATGTACGCATCATATATATTTTTTTTATAAATATATGCATAAAGACTTGATGAACACTTCATATATACCTTCACAAAACCACCGTCGTGTTGCAGGAAGCTAGGACTAATGTAACAAATGACAGGGGATAATGTTTATCTTTGGAAAGACGATAGAACAGAATTATAATGACTTGATTTGAAGCGATGCGAGTAGCTAACAGATATGAATTTGCAGTAATTCCTCAGTGTATTTTAGGGCGGTGGGGTAGCGTAGTGGTTAAAGCATTCGTTCGTCTCACCGAAGATCGGGTTCGATTCCCCTCATGGGTACCATGTGTGAAGACCATTTCTTGTGTCATCCGCCGAAATATTGCTGGAATATTGCTGAAAGCGGCTTAAAACTAAACCCACTCACTGACTTTGTTGATACAATAGTTACACCATTCAGAATTAAGTGGAAGGATTTGTTTATTTGATTCAGCATTAAACTGTCTACCGGTCGCACATACAGTATCATATACCGCAAGCCACACGGTACTTCACACTCAGAGATACGCACAATACACAAATAACGAAGCGAAGCGAAATGAGGGATTCAGAATACCAGTATCACGTCCCCGCTAGTTAACGGTATACTCTAACGTAAGCTAGTGTTTACACGTTTTAAACACCTACACAGCAAGCGTACATAACGATGTTATGTTACAGCGTTGTTCCACAGAGCGACCTTAGTCCTCCCCTCCTCCCAAATGTGACTGTTGCCATGACGAAATCGTCTTAATTCTTGACCCACTATATTATCGCACAGGATGTGATGTTTTCGGTTCAGAACCAGATTTATGGCACTGACGGAACTCTGCCTGCGGTTCAGGGCCTAGATGTTGGAAGCTGTCTTAGTGCTGAGATAGTCTTGAGTTAATGGTAATGTATGGCACTTATGACTAGCTTAGCGCTAATTAGGCCTCGAAAATGTAAGTCCAGCTTGCTTATTACAATGAAAGATGGACATGTAATACCCCTGCGATGAGTGAGTGAATGAGTTCGGTTTCACGCTCATTGAGCAACATTCCAGCAATATCAGAAATTGGCTTCACACATTGTGCACATGTGGGGAATCGAACCTAGGTCTTCGGCGTGAATAGTTAACGATTTAACCACTTGGCTATCTCACCGCCCCGTGATGCGATGAACATGTAGCAATCTTGCACAAACACCACCACGAAGGGTGAATGTGTCCGTCCATGCGTGTTGACAAAGATTGAATTTGTTACAGAGTCAGGCTCGGAAGCATCTGGAGCCACAGATTGAGGACATACTTGCAGGTACACAGATGTGTACTGTTTGCTACTCAAGCCGGACACATGTTTACAAACAGTTATTTTTGAATTGAACGTGTACACGGACATGTCGTTGCGTGTTTGACGTCGTAGGCGACGCCGTAGCGAGATGTTGTGTAGCAGTTGGGCGAGAAACAGTGACCAAAGTCCGGTGGCCGAAGTGGGTTTGCCCACTTCTCTGGACATGACGGGCTCAGGTCGGGGGGAGTTAGGGGGAAGATGCGAAAAACAAAATTGACATTCCGAGTTAAACGATAAAGTTGTGTAAACACAAAAGTAATTTGCATCTGTCTGAGTGTCCTACTTCCGGTCAGCTGTGGAATCCTGGGTACGTAACTGCGCATTGATGGCGTTTGCGTGAAAGGTCAGCGCGTGATAACATGGGTCATTTGCCTGACCTTTCAAGAGACGGATTGCAAGCAAACATTGTAAAGGTTCCTTTCACACTGCCATCAATTACAGGAGTCAAGTCGTTTGAGGATCGGGAAATCAGGTCCTGGGATACCACTGCCCTGGAAGCAAACAGCGGTAGTTTATCTTCCTTCTTACTTGTCAAGTCAAGCTTCAAAACAAGCCTGGTATCACCGATGGGTTGTGGACCTTGTCGCCAGTCATGCAATTATACTGTTAAACCACTGACCTAAATTCAAAATGACCAAGGTATTAAATTGTAAGGTTTGATAAGAGATTTGGGGAGTCATGAGACTTGTGGGCAGTGTACTCTTGTCAGTTACGTAATCACGATAGGGGTGTTAAACGATCACCATCGTAAGAAGTGAGTTTTACGCACCTTTCAGCAATATTCCAGCAATGTCATGGTGGGGGACATCAGAAATGGCCTTCACACATTGTGCCTATATGGGGAATAGAGCCCTGGTCTTTGGCGTGACAAGCCAGCGCTTTACCCACGAGGCTGCACCAACACCCACCTTGATATGAAGAAGATAGTAGGTTGAACACACCACACAGGCACATGCAGATGAAGGCAGATTGTTTAGGATCATTTGTCTCGTATGGAATGGAATTCACAGTGTATAGGTATCTTCATGTAGAAAGATTGTGGGTAGCCTACAATCCGCCCTCATGAAACCAAACCGAATAGTGCACTGGCCTCTGTCATACAGAGACAATAACAAATAGTGTAGTGTAGAGACATCCATCACGCATAGAAAATATCTCGTCTGGACCAGACAGTCCACTGACTGATACTGAGGGCATCGATCTACACAAAAAGTACTAGCATACGATGACATAAGTCAACTACGTCAGCGAGCCTGACCGCCCTATCACCTTAGTTGCCTCTTTCTACAGGTATTGGATTTCAAGAAGTGTATGTGCCTTCGTCATGCATAAACGATTACGAATATTATATATGCCTTTGTCATATGTAGGATATTTTATATTAGACAGCTCAAGTAGTACAATGAAGTATATGCATCGACAGCTTACATGCGAACGTCAAACAATGAAAATAGTGAATAGTGTAAAAAGCAAACATTACACAATGCTTGTTGTAGATACTGGGTGCCCTTTCAAAGTAGCCTTTATACTAGTACATGCTTGAAATATATGCCGTGTGCTCTTTCAAAGTAGCCTTTACACTAGTAAATGTTTGGTATATATACTGGGTGCCCTTTCAAAGTAGCCTTTATACTAGTACATGCTTGGAATATATGCCGTGTGCTCTTTCAAAGTAGCCTTTACACTAGTAAATATTTTGTATATATACTGGGTGCCCTTTCAAAGTAGCCTTTACACTAGTAAATGTTTGGTATATATACTGGGTGCCCTTTCAAAGTAGCCTTTATACTAGTACATGCCTGGAATATATGCCGTGTGCTCTTTCAAAGTAGCCTTTACACCAGAGAATGTTTGGTATGTATACTGGGTGCCCTTTCAAAGTAGCCTTTATGCTAGTACATGCTTGGTATATATACCTGTGAACTTTTACAAGAGTCTTCACACTAGTACCTGCACGGTAACTATATATTCCGGGTGCCCCTTTCAATGCATGCATTGTTCTACATATGCTAACGGTAGGTCAATACGGTCGTTGTGACAGTGAGACGTCGTCCTCGAGGGAGTAACCAAGACACAGAAGCAACAGTGTTGCAGTCCCCGGACATACAATTACCCAACTGCGGCTCACAAAGATGAGACCAAGAAGAACAGAGCTTCACTCGTAATCTTCCGACATTTGACCATCAAACAGAGCATGTTTAATTATGCATGTTGACATCCGTACGCAATATGAACATACAGTGCCTCAGAATGGGACAACGCAGCCTGCACGCTTCGGCGAAATGTATCATAGCGAGGGGGTATATTTGGAGCGTCCCTTGTAAAGGGGGTCCAGGTAGGGGGGTGTTTGTTGTTCACGCCTCCAGGCCGACCTGGACATCAGAACAAGCCACACTGACAGGAACCCCTTCGTCACAGCCCAGAACAATTGTCTCAGGCTAACTCACACTTCGGCTCCAAGTTGAGGCGGATCATAAAAAGAGTGCCGCTAAACGCTGAAAATAACCCCTCGTTTTGTCTAGCCGTGCAAATTCTCCATGGCGTAGGAAAAGAAATTATATCACGTCCGTGTGAAATTCATTGTACAAAGACATAGGGGGAAGATTGCAGTTTAAGATTGAAACGTACGCTTTATCACTGTATGTTATAAGTCTAGCGTTGAAGGGTCGGTGATTCATGGCTATGGATAACTCATGAAACAGGTAATATCATTACTATGCTCTTCAATAATTCTATTTATTTATGTTTCATTGAACTATGATAGTGTAGATATGAAATATGTTTCTTTGACTTACAAGGAGTTGCATCCTTCCTTTAATGCTTAGATGTAGCTAGTACTGGAGGGTATGTCCATTTAATTTATATGTTCTGCGGGTGGCTTGCATGATGTATATGTGTCTAGAGGGCGGAGGATGATTACGCAAGGCGTATGTGTGTCTGGGGGTGTGTACCGAAGGCGTGGCAGGGCAGAGAGGGTAGAGAAAAAGAACTCGTTGTTTTCGGGATTGTCAGCTGGCAACGATGTCATGAAAATATATTTTCACCCAGGGTGCACGCTGTAGAGGAAAATGGTGGTACACACCTCAATTTCGACCGAGTTCCGAGTTTTAATGCTCATTTAACAAAATTTCAGGACAAAAGGGGATGGGGGAGTTGTGCGCACCCCTACACTCCCCCTCTGGATCGGCCTATGTTTTCACCACATCTTCCCAAACGGACAAAATTCAACAACGTGTAATGAAATATGACTGTCTTTTCACATCCTTTCATATGTTAATGTTCATATTTTCATATCCACCCATCAAATGATACCTGTGTACGCCAGATGTAGAGTTTGCATGCTGTTTCCAATTAGTCAACCTTTCTTTCTCAGCGGATGGTATTCGCTTATCGTTGGTCTGGACAACACTTACCCCTGATTATAATCCTAAGTTTAATTTTGACAGCTCCGTACCATAGTTTTGGCCTTTGCTAAAGGTATAGAAGTCTACAGCCTACGTAAATAAAAGAATAGTTGATTACCCAAGCCATAAAGTTCTCTACCCGTCCCCACTGTGTATACCCCGTCCCCAATGTAAATATGTATACCGTGCACCATTGTACATATCCCGTTCATATCAACAGACGTGTTCATGAATTGGGTTCAGAGAGGGATGATACCAAGCCTTCGCGAAAGGAAAGGTCAACGTATCAGCGCCATACATTAACATTAACTTTCGACTATCGTAGCTCTGAGAGAGCTTGGAAAATTTTGGCCCACTTAGCGTATGTTTATGACGGGTGCCACCGGTTGGGCATGATTCGCTCACCTATTCATGAACACCCGGTGTCAACACTATTTCATAGTGATTGATAAACACGTGCTCTGTCATCGTATCGCATGGTGGCAATCACTGGATTGTCTGATTCACATCCGATTTGTTTACAAACGTCATGCATCTGAAATACTGCTTAAAGAAGTATCTGCTCGTGACATACTCTCTATTGTACACTCGACTCAGCTTATGGCAGATATTTCTGATGAATATGGAAAGGGTTTTGTCGCTTCTATCTGTGTAGGCTGACAAGGCATAGCATAAAACAAATCTGCTTGCAAAGACGGTTGATGTAAAATTCACACTTTCTCGGATAAGAAGTGAAACTGTGGTCATGGCAAGTGCCGTGTTAAGAGTCGTAATAATAATAATAGTTCATTTATATTGCGCATGACTCCATGAAGATTTCATGCTCCAAGCGCACGGTGCAAGGGTTCACTGACTTGACTCATCACAGAAAGCTTGCTTATAGAGGTATGTTTTGAGTTTGGATTTAAACAGAAAGTGTCACAGTCTATAATGTATGTTGATGACTGATTCCCACTCAGTCGCAGCTGCAAATGAAAGGATATCTGTCAATAGGAAACTGTTTTGGTAACTGGGGTAGTCAGCAAATGTTTGGACTCTGATCTCAAAGACCGAGCCGGGATATATGGTATGATACAGTCACAGAGATACTCGGGATCATCCCCTCACAGACATTGGTACACGAAACACAGGGCCTTATTGCTTATCCTATGTTGTACCGGAAGCCAGTGGAGGGTACTAATAACCCTAAGCAAGCAGCTAAGGAGGTGAACCATTAAGGAAGGCTAAGTAATGAAGTGGACATTCTTCTTGAAGGCAATGGTCCAGTGTTGCGCTATTAGCTCAACGTCTGTGATAGCTCGTATTAGAGCTGTGACGATATATCGTAGTATCGATAATCGTGATATTTTATCAGGCGATAAATATTTCGATACTTTTTATCGTATCGTGATACTATCGTAGACCTGAAATTGTTAAGTTTCACTAGAAAGTGACTTTAATGTCAAAATTTACACTGTTTCTCCATATGCTTACACTTATTTAATGACAATAACTAAAGATAGTACAACGTCATCGTGCATATCGTGATGTGGATCGAATCGAATCATATCGTTCCAAGATATCGCAATACGTATATCGTATGGTATGAGTTACGGCCGCCATATCTCTACAGTCACCTAGTATACAGTGACTAGCAAACGATCATTATTTGACCAGTAGATGGTATTCTTTGACGTGCCTAAAGAGCGTATACTGACCCAAAAACTAATTCTATATGTGTCGTTTCAGTATACTATAATTGTTCGTATCGTATTGTGCGTATCTCAAATTGAGAGACTTTAGAGTGATCAAAGCTCCTCGCCCTTTTTTGAAAAGATCCACAATACTGGAGGGTTGATCATAAACATACGGCTACAATCCAAAGAAGTGAAAATGTCATGCATTTCTTTCAAATCAACATAATGTTTTAGAGATGAGATGTAGAAATATGTACTCAGACATTTTCAAATAATCTACACACAGTAAATTTATGTTTACGTTTTGCCACATGGAATGAAAATCCTGTGAAGGAATTTGCAATGTCTGGTAACCATGACGACTGTAAAGAACCAAAATGATGTATGAAGTCATAGTGGCATGAAGTCATCGATGCAAAGGGACGGTAACGTAGCCTAGTGGTTAAAGCGTTCGCTCGTCACGCCGAAGACCCCGATTCAAGTCCCCACATGATACAATGTATGGAGCACATTTCAGGTGTAACCAGCCCTGCTATTGCTGGAATATTGCTAAAAGCGACACAAAACCCACCTCACTCACTCTACGAAAACGTATGAGTTTGGTCAACTGTGCCGTGTGAACGACTTACGATGAGTCTTGCAAGTAGGACACTCGTTAGCGGACACCAGGTGTCATTTGCTATGTTGTGATTGTGAAGTTAGGTCCCGTCATAACTGACGCACACCACGGACGATTTGACTGGGGTTTTTTTTATCTATTTTTTTGTTTTGTTTTGTTTTGTTTTTGTTTTTTTAATTCATGATTTTGTTTCCCATCAGAAGCTTACATGTACATAAATATGCGTAGATACATAATACTGTACACATGTTATATAAAATAGGGCTATTGCAAGTTTGACTGTATCTGAAACACGTAAGGCATAGATTTGACTATTTAACATAATTTTATTAACTATAGACAAGATTTACCTTTGGGATAAATGCAAGATCTCAAAACACCGATTAGGGTACGCAAGAGCCTTGGACAGCTAATTATACTGGTTTCGTAAAGACGCCCGACAACCTATCTTGCCTCGGATCGAATGGGTATTAACATGCATATGTGACATGGCTAACAAAGACTAGGGTTGTACTGGATTATGCAACTGAATGCCGTTCATATTAAGTCATGTGGAAAGACAAAGAAATGTCTTGACGCTATGGAGTGTTAGTCGGAGTTGTCAGGATTTACAAGACAATGGTGTACGATGGAGCGAAATTACGGCGATATACCAGATCGTATGTGTGTACATTACCTTTGTTCTAAATGAATACTTATATTACACTTTATCTATTTCCACGAGTGTATCTATAGACAGAAACATATGTGTGTTCGCATGTGTGTGTTTATGTGTATATGTGCGTATGCCTGTCCTTGTGCTTGTGTGTGGGCGTACTTGTGTTCGTTCCTACTTATGCGTGCGTGTGTGTCCTGAACTAGTCTTTTATGGTTGTATGCTAGTCGACAAGCCTCCTTAGTCGGACAGTCCATGGTGTATACCCTTCTTGCCTTTGGTTAACAGCAAGTGTCATCTCTTACTGTCGTCTGACGCGTCCAAAGGATCGAACCATGGACCCCACTCTCTCCGAGCAAACACACCACGGACACTGGTGCAATGATACAAAACCATTATTGAATAAAAACGAAATAGGATAGAAACTATTCACTGACATGGTCCCATCCAATGACGTCTCGCCATCTCATACCGATGAATTTACCTTGCCAGTGCGGCCATATACAGTGTCTTCACATGTCCAAGGCAGACCACCTTATAATTCCACTGTACCAGTTGTACGTGAAGCTAGGTTACAAAATTGTGGCAGACAAAGGATTCTAACCAACACTGGACAGTTTGCTCGACTATTAACTGTGATGTGTTACTAGTTCTAGATGTGTTCTCGAATCTCATATATCCTTACCGGGTGTGATATCGTACGTGTAGCCAGCTCATTCTGTTCATACACTGACTCCATAATGAATGTTACTATATATACAGCACATATGTACACTCATCAAGGTGCATATCTGTATATATAACACATCAATATGGATGTAATAATAATTTGTAAACCATGAAGAGGTTTTATACGGGGCAATGCTCCACACCACAAAGGGGCATGTTCAGTGCGCGCAGAAACAGCAAAACATTATTTCCCAGATAACCCAAGCTGCCTTTTATGCGCTGGAAGGTTACAGCCTTATGACTTTTCTCACCGGGTACCCATTTTCTGCTGGGTGAAGAGAGGCAATTTTGAACAAACTTACTTATCTAATGTGAAACCCCATATATCACATGTGTTTCGTTGTGGGGTAGGACTCAAGTTCTAGAAACTCTCTGGAGTCTCGCTGCCGAACACGGTCACCCATCCAAGGACTCTCAGAGCTCAAGCATCTAATTTGAACCCTGCGCTCTACGCACAGGACCACTCGCCACCGCTCTAACTCGAAATATACACACCACTATGCATAACTCTAGATACAATGGACTCCGTATATAGGAAAAGAATGCTAATTCTGAATATATGTAAGCTGGCTTATCAAAACATGAATTGTTTGGTTTTCTTATTGACTATGCCTTAAATATCAAATTTACGACAAACCTCTAGACATGTAGTGACAAATATGCATCGATCCAGCTTGCCGAGCAAATGAACCTCGCTTTTTACATTCGAACATGCGTTTTGTTCCCAATATTCTTTCAACAATGCATCATTACGTATACTGTGGACAAATATGCCCCCAGCTTATGGTATCTACAGTTCAGTTGTTTACGTGCTTGAAGACGTATATTTTTTACATCTTTCACGAAATTTTCTGACAACTGAACCTTACGCCTGAAAAACGCCTCATTACGTCACGCATGGAGATTTATGCCAACATGGCAATATCTCTAACTATTCCAAATGTTACACGCATTTTCGCGCCTCTTGAGTCATAGGCATATACATATTGTGATTGATTGGATGGACATCACAGGTCACATTTGATCATGTCATCCTACCCCAGCTTCTGACAATACCATTCACTGAATAATCTGGTCCAGATTCAATTGTTCAATGACGCTCTCTTTTCAAAGAGTGTATCTGAATGTGCAAGAGGCAACAAACAAATACTTAACTATTTTAATTTTGTGAGTGGTGGGTGTCGCCGTAAGCATGATATGCATCAATATTTCACCGAGAACACCTGGTGTCCACGTTTAGGCGTAAGACAGGGGAGTCCCCTTTTCCACGTCTCATCAACCACACGCGGTTAAAGAATAGATACATATGGCATGATGATTATCAAAAGGGTTTGATGCCAGTGATCAGATAATGGCAGTTAGTCAGTAGCTGTTCTCAAAGGTGTCACGCTCTAGAGTTAACAAACGAATTTGCTAAAGTTGTTCACGAACTAGTTTTCAAACTGACATATTCCCGATAGGAAAGGCAGTTGTTAACATATGCAATCAGGGGCATAACAGGCGGAACGACTGGCCTGAAGAGATGAGAGAGATTGCTGACTAGAGATCGTTTCAGGAGATTTCTATGGTATAAGATTCTGTCTGGCTTCACCGTTATCGTTGATTTATTTCACAGGTAAATTGTGATGACAGTAATGGTTCATGGATCGTTTGTGCAGTCAGACCAAGAATGTGTTCGCTGAAGCTGTCGATGAAGAGATTAGGGTAGGGTCCTTATTCCCATCAGATGTGCTGTTCCATTGACGGTATATGGACCTAAAACGACACGATTGAGTGGTTGTAGCAGTAAGAGTGCAAGGCCAGTATAGACATGGCCCCTGCAGCATCGGAATCATTCCTTACTGTTAGAGTCACCAAATAAGGAGGAAAGGGTATCAGGTGCAAATACGGCAAATAAACTTCAAATACTCTCTTTTCAATATTGGTTTCCTATTTTAAAGGATTCTTTAGTATGATGTTCAAATACACAGGTTACGCATAACAAACTAAGACTTTCGCCCCTGATTGTTTCGATGGCATTACAGTGTCCAGTAGGGTATGGGTTCCTTAGACATGTAGTAACAACACATTGACCTATAATGACGCAGGTTTCGTCTGTAGTCATGGCAATACATGAACCTATAACGACACAGGGTTCTGTCTGTTGTCATGACAAAACATGGACCTACAACAACACAGGTTCTGTCTGTAGTCATGACAATACATGGACCTATAACAACACCGGTTCTGTCTGTAGTCATGACAAGACATGGACCTATAACAACACAGGGTTCCGTCTGTTGTCGGGACAATATATTTACCTATAACGGCACATGGTTCTGTCTGTTGTCATGACAAAACATGGACCTATAATGACACAGGTTCTGCCTGTTGTCATGACAATACATCCACCTATAACGACACAGGATCTGTTTGCTGTCATGACAACACATCTACCTATAACGAAATAAGGTTCTGTCTGTTGTCATTACTATATAGTCCGCTGATACTTACTAAGATTTATAAGTATAGCAGCTGCACGTGGGTGTTCAGTCAAACACCAGACTCTTACAAATCATCATGAGATGCTTTGGATAGTGAAACAATAGTAGTTAAGATAACTAAAGGAATATCATCGACTAAAGCTGCCGATCAACCTTTGGGGGGGGGCTGTTTCGTTTTTCTTTGTTCCCTGGTTTATTTGTCAAAACAGAATAACAAACAGCTGTTGAAATGACAACAGATCCCGAATAAGCTTTCGTTCATGGAATCAGACATTTATCAGAATTTCATTACCAGGGCCTAGATTTTCGAAGCTCTTTAAGCGCTAGGATAGTCGTAAGAGGTACACATTACCATTAACGTACGACTATCTTAGTGCTAAGAGAACTTCGAAGATCTAGGCCCTGCCTGCCGGACATTTCCTTTGGCTGTATAAGTATCTCTTCTATGTTACAATCAAACATATCTCCAATGCATCTCTTCCTCCATGCAGGAATAAATATATATTAATATACACCAGGATACTAAAAGACAAAGTATAGGTATCAAACCTGACAAATGTTGAAATTCTCAAAATATGGGAACATCTGGCAAAGAGAAGTAAGACGTACTTCGTCGTGGGCGTCAGCCACAGCATCAGTCAGACCACACCTCACACCCTTTAGATATGTATTCAGGGTTGTTTCAGGCTATTGAGTTTGGACGTACGTTCGGTATAAGACAAAGTCAGTATAGCTTGTTTAGTATAAACTACAGGAGAGAGTACTGAATAGACGCGAAAGCATTTTACCCAACAATACAAACGTTATCAAACCGCCACAATACATCCCGCATAAAACATGTGTGTATACTTGTCTTGAGACAATATATGCTTTCGCACCGCAATATATCGCAATATCAAAATTCTCTGCAATACCCACCCCTACTGGCTATGAAGGATATTGATGAGGATGTTCTCGGAGGAAAACAGGTGGGTAAATGAAACCCATTGCGAGGAAAGATTAATACGCTCTTGTGTTACTCTTAAACTTTCCTACTTCGACAGGATCAGAAAGTATCAGTTGTGGCTTGTTTAAATCTATGAGTTCTCCTACCAACTCACATGGATATGAACAATTTTGCTTTACTTCCTAGAATTTAATTTTCAGAATAGATATTTATTGTTTCACATTCCTGGAAATTCGGCACTTTCAAGAGTAATTTCAAATGGCATCGTGGTAAGTGACCGTTACTGAACCCCATTTAAAAATTTTGCAATTTTCAGAGCATCAAGCAGATCTTTCATCAAGTTTTGTTTTAGGCTATCATGCATGCCCTTGGATAACAGCAACGACGTTTTTTAATTATCAAGTGCTTGTCTGTGACAGTTACATTTTGGCATATGATTACTGCAGGCGCTAAATCAAAAAGAACGTTACCTCATATATACATACTCAGAGATATGGTTCAAGTAGATGCTATGATAACGGTAAATGCCTGTCCTCTGAGTTGTCCAGCTTACCAGAGAACGCAAACGCTTTCAATTGACGCTCTCGGAAATGGTTCTAATTGAAACTTGTGAGGGTTAACAAGCTTCCCGGCCTCAGTGTTATTGAGCAAAGGGGATTATTTACAGCAATTTTCTCCTACAAAGATTTGAGCCTTTATTACAATCGCAATACACAGCCATTGTGCGGAGATTCCTGGCAAAGCGATGACCTGAATGAAATGACCTCCCCAAACATTTACGACTTTTCTATTTACCTAATCTATTTGTTGTTGCTTGTGAGTTGTAAAGAGCCTGGAATTGCGACTTTGATGCTGCATCTCACTAACACCACTGAAGGTGTGCCCCCTGCCATGTTTAAGTGCTTGAACTATGAACATAAAGACAGCCAGCCTCCTTGTAATAATTACTGAATGCCGCGATCAACAAGACAGTCCTAACTAGGTTAAAGTCTTTCATATTATTAAAAATAATAAAGGAACGTATAAAAATGAATCCTTGCTTGGAAGATGTTTTTAGGACGAACAGTTTTTCTGCACGTGTCAGACATGGCTCACGCCCCTATTGGAATACTTGTGAGAACATCAAAGCGCAGTTCTCTCCTCCTATTGTTTTGAGGGGAGCTATTGCGCTTTGCTGGGGGTGAGTCACACCTCTCCAGTGTTGGTAACGCCAGCCACCATCCTCCGAACACGTACCGTGACGATGAAGCGGGCGCGCGTTCACCAGTAATCACCTTTACCTGTTACCTTCACTCTTTGAAGTTTTCCGACAGCTCGCCGTACCTGTGGGGCAGTCATTTGTACCTGCGGCGTTTCATCTCCAGTTACCTGTCGCCCGTGCTTTATTAAACTCGCATTTAACTACCCGCCCCTGTGTGGCCGGTTAGACAGTCGCAGAGAGATAAACAGCTTAATGAGTTCACCCACACAAAGTTAACCAGAGATTCTGTTTGTTATAAGTTTTAAGGGAAATACAATATTCCTTGCTTCAAAATTGTATATTGGCAGAGGAAGTATTGACTTACGAGGCGACCCAGAGGACGTGACTTTGTTCTGGCTACAAAGAAAGAATTTTCATTTGGTATAGCTGACATAAAATGCATTTAATTTTGACTTGAAAGCGTCAGATAGCTCTGCTTATTTAGATAACCGATCTGAAAACATCTTTGAACGTGTTGAACTTAAATGTTTTTTTGTTTTTCCTCTGCTCCAAAAAAGTACCCCAAAGACCTGATGGTTTGTTTAGAAATAATAATTACTTTTGGAATATTGTTTATTTTGGTCGGTATATTATTACATTTTACAAGGTTATCGTCATAACATTACATGTCATTTTCTGCATATTTGTTACTTAATATCATCTGTTAATTTTCCATGAACAATCACATGAGAACTCACATTTCGTTTTAGAAACCTTAGAAAACATTTCCGTAAACTGAACGGTGATAGATCTGGATGCGAGGCAGTGAGGTACGTCATATAAGATACTAATGTAACGACTGGGTGAGTATGGTTTTACGCCGCTTTTAGCAATATTCCAGCAATATCACGGCGGGGGACTCCAGAAATGGGCTTCACACACTGTACTAAACTGATGTGATGAACATACCTCTATGCCACAGGCTGTATCGGAATAGCGACCTCACTATTATTTGATATCTTGAAATGGGACGTGACGTCGCTATATGTTACGTGACGTCATTTCTGGTCACATGGTGTAGTTGACTGTGTTACATTGTTACGTTTACGCAGAAAATAAGGATTATACGGTTGCCTGGTTTGGGCTGTATAATGTATACATATTAGAACAGAAAAACTGAAAAAAGGGACTTTTACTCAAGTATGTGCGAAATGCTAGTTTTCATGCAGACTTCATGCACACATACATTTCGCTCATGTGACGTTACGTGACGTTGCTGATTGTTTTTGACGTAGATGACGTAGTTCTATGAGGCATCTGTTTGTCCTCGGACGCCAGAGTTTGTAACTTGACGTGAGTGTACGTTTACGTTGCTAACGTTGCCCTTTACGTTGTAAGCTAACTTCTGTATGGCGTCGTTGATTAATACGTGACGCCGCTGAGTGTTCCCTGACGCCAACGTGCTTTACGTGACGTTGTCTATTTAAATGAGCAATGATTGCTACTTGATGTTCATAGTTCATTTTCGAATGTTAAATGATAATGGTCATTGTCGGTTGTTACCAGACGTTGGTGGTGTAATGTGACGCTGCAATGTGACGCTGTAATATGACGCCGTAATGTGACGCCAGTGATACAATCCAAGGTTCAAAATTATAGAATCCTGGATTTCATTCTCCTGCGATATTCAGTCCACGTTTGAGAAAAGGTGAGAAAACATATGTTTGAAAACACGTCTTTCTCAAATCTTCAAACTTCACGATCTAATATTGCTAATGTTGATTTTCTTTGGACAGACGTGCTGTGGTAATATATTATATAAAGATAACAAAGCAGTGTTTTTACATATAACCACCTTTCTGCGTCGTTACCTTGGTCGGAAATAATGAGAGTCAGAGAAATAGAGCTATTTCATTATGACAACAAAGAAAAATTACGTCGGGACCGTAAGTCCAGTCCGCTTTACACAGCAATCCGAGAAAGATAGAGTCCGAGTTGGACAAATTGTACTCTAATGTGACTTTAAAGTGTAGGTAGAAATGCCAGTGTTGTGACATCCAATTGTCTCATAATGTGACGTCATTTCTACTGTTCGACGCTGTCTACAGAACATTATGACGTCGCATTATCAGTGTGAACATCGGTGACAAACATTGCCAAGATTTCATTTATTCTACGCAGAAACAGTTTAACCATACTTAAGAAGTATAAGGAACTGGTGATTATGTGTCACACTCCGACATACATCATAGTAAAGTTTGATTAGTTTGATTGCTTGTTTGGTTAGTTGTTAGATTTTGTTCCCTTTTCACTGTGGTTTTCTTGTTAGTGTTATTGTTGATTTTGTTTGGGTTGGGTTTTTTGTTTGCTTGGGTTTTTTTTTGCTTTTGGTTTTTGATTTCGTTTTTTTCCCTCTTTTCTCCTCTCCTCTATTCAACTTCTGAATTTCATATATGGTTTATAAGACACTAACATAGACACCGCCTATGCCGAACTATTCATAATTTCCGCGATTGCACAAGGTTCCCGTTTTTAACAAACGTTTTGAATATAGTGATGTATATAAAGAGTGGAAACTATTCTAATGGTTCATCAAATATGCATTACGTTAAACATATGTGGCGTTTCCTTTCCAGGTACATTATTTAACAAACGATATATAACTGTGAGGCATTGTCATCGTTTAAGATCCAATTGAAAACACTCCCGTTCAGATTTGTCTTCACTGTGCAACTATTCTCATCTCTTCTCGTACATGAGCGATTACAGCGTGTACTCTGCATGGATTCATTAATATTAATATTAATATTAATATTAATATTAATATTATAATAAAAAATAAATTGTGTTGTTAGTAGCCCCACGCCGTTGTAATAGATTGTACATAACTGCTTAAACTCGTCCCAAAATTAAATATTGAATGTTTTCTGCGTGTTTACTTACATAGAGGAACTTAAAAGTGCAGACCTTAAGTGACAAAATAGATATGTTAATTCCCCATAAGTAAATATAATCATGCATGCATGATATTTATGAAAATGTTTATAGAAAAGGTAAAAAGTAATTTGTCTGTTATCTTGAGGATGTTTATGCTGTTTCCCTTTCTGCAAAGTGTCATACATTTTAAATATCTGTCTGTTTATTTATGTATGCATTCGATGATAAATTCATGCAGAAGGGTTCTTTTAGTTTAATTCCATTCTGAAAGTTTTCATTTTCCCATGTTAATAATGCTACGTCTTGCGTGTTTTATAATTAGTAGAAATTTGTTTATGTTTCGGGATTATTTCGTATCTGAGTATAGTTTCAATGCACGAGTCTGTACATTACCACATTCAGTCATATCTTGTCGACGCCGAATATTTTACACACATACATTGTATCAAATGATCCTTTTATGATCGTATTTTGCAACTTTTACCTCGTTTTTGTAGCCATTGCTGAAGTAGATGACACATTGTTACGAATCATAGACCAGACAAAGTAAAAAATTAACATAACAATACTAATCTAATCAGAAATGGGGAAGAATAAAAAAATACCCCACAGGAAATAAAACTTCAAAATGGCCTCAAACAGATACAGGAATAGAACAATAACAGAGCGACAATATTTCTCGGAAATTTGTGGGTACTAAACACACATGTATATAATGCATAATTAAAATACGTATGGAATTTGTTTCACAGAAACATTGCTGTTTTTATTTCAGTTTTCGGATATATTGTCGAATGTGGCATTGCTGAAGCAAGTGAATGTGTTTTGTTAGAGGAACACTAACCGAGCATCACTGTTCTAACAAAGATACAGCCAGTCGTCTTCGAAGTGTATTTATATGTTACATGTTTCAGTTTGAACTCCGCCATTAGTCTTACAGGAATGTAATCTTAACACAAGAAACATGCAATATTTAACACCAGTTGTTATATTAAATATCGTACCTGATTCGAACTGTATTTTGCATCCTTTAATAACAATGTTTTGTCCTGTTGGTATAAAATATATCGTCCCTGGTTCGAACTGTATTTTGCATCCTGTAATAACAATGTTTTGTCCTGTTGGTATAAAAATATCGTTCCTGATTCGAACTGTATATTGCATCCTGTAACAATAATGTTTTGTCCTGTTGGTATAAAAAATATCCTCCCTGGTTCGAACTGTATTTTATATACTCTAATAACAATGTTTTGTCCTGTTGGTATAAAAAATATCGTCCCTGATTCGAACTGTATTTTGCATCCTGTAATAACAATGTTTTGTCCTGTTGATATAAAAAATATCGTCCCTGGTTCAAACTGTATTTTATATAATCTGATAACAACCTTTCGTCTTGTTTGCACGTTAAATATAGTTATATCATTCTAGAATATACTATCAGTCCAATCACACCCTTCAATCTGTATGTCTACTCATTATTATGATCATATTTACCATTCAGGTATTAGATAATAAATACAGTTCGAACCAGAGACATATTTTTCGACAGGACACAACTGTAGTTCACAGGAGGCTAAATATAAAAATGAAATGTTTCTCGAACATCGGGGCTTCACTTTTGTTTGTGCACGTAACTATGTTCATTGCCGTTTAGAACAGAATAATTTTGACTTGGCCTCGTCCCGATCATCGATTTGTCTACAATAAGACGGAGTGTCTCTATAGAACGAGTGTGACTGACTCTGCAACTCGTTAACATGAGAGAAAAAATAAATGAAAATGTGTTCCCTCTGCGTCATTTTTTCTATCAAAACTTAAAAAAAATAATTTACTGCTCTCGTCACTTTTGAAAAACATGTGCCCTAGAAACATTTATTTTTTCATGGAGCACTATACAGCATACCAGTGTGGTGTTTTATGGTTTCTCGGTTTCTCCTTTACGGTGCCTCGATGATTTTGCGTTTAACGAATACTCTGCAAAAGTAAATATTCACATTTCAAAGTATATCGAAAGTTATTCACAAATAAACAAGTGAAGAAAGTGACAATGTATATCTATCTATCTATATATCTATATCTATATCTATCTATATCCATATCTATCTATCTATCTATCTATCTATCTAGGTATATATATTAAATTATCTTTAGAACAACATCTGCCGTCATTACTCTTTGATCTAATGAAAAGTTCTAATTATAGTAATAATCGTAAAATATGTATTCTTGGAGAAACATCATAACAAATTATATAAATATATGCAAAAAACCTTTATACAATACCGATAAATTAATTCATACAAATCTTTTAGAAGGTTATATATGTAACAGACTGTGGCAAAGATACAATTTCACTTAGCACCTAAGAAAATCAGAAAGTTGTTAATAAAATTTTAAAATTAAGAAATTAATAGGAAATTAAGGATGGCAGTATAACTATCGTAATATACCATTTAGTTTAGTCAAAAGGTTTTAAAAGGGTGGGTTATTTGAGAAAAATGCTGTCCTTAAAGTTTAAAACTTTTATCCCTGGAATCCGTTACAAAGACGAAGTTACATTTTCACTGAAGATAATCAATTCTACTTGTCAAATGGCACTAATGAAGACACATTCTTTATTGTAACAGTTGGCACTGACAGCAAAACTGGTAGAGAAGTTTCAGTTATGCTGCATGGAGATACGATCTATGCATTGAGGCTATGCAGCGCATGTATAAACCGTTAGCTCTGAGGAAAGGAACTCACATACCAGGCTGTCTTGCCATTGAGCCTGAATATTTAGATTAGGTACAAATAAGGCAAACAAACTTGAAATACTCTCTCTTCAAAATTGTTTACACTTTTCTTAAAAAATCCTCTAGAAAAACGTTCAAATTCCCAGGTGCACATAACAAACTAAGAGGTGCGCATGCGCGACGTTGATTGAAATCAACAGGTCTGTTTTTCAGCACGAGGACTAAGTCTGGTACCCAAACACAACGGGAGGGAGCTCGCGCTATGTCCAAACAAACCGGTGTGGGTAATCCCCCAACTCCAACGCGCTCCCCCGAAGAAGACTACCCCCCCCCCCCCCCCCTCCCCCAAACTGTGGGAGTTGGATGGCTACAGAAGCGGGGACACTAAGAGCCCCTGGTTCTCAGTGGATGTTTGAGATCTCGTTGTAGGGTATGCACGTCATCTGCGGACGTGATGTAAAGGCCATTCCCTCGGTGAATGAACACCTGGAAACACTGAGGGAACTCGCACGTGTAGAGAGCGAGCGGTGCGGCGAGAGCCCGTCCCAGGTCTTAACACTGGCATCCGCCATACATTGCCTTCATACAACTATATTTACCAAACGTGGCCACCGAATACTCCCGGGGAAATCATTTAATCCACCATGTAACAAGGGCTCTCCGAGCGATTTGCCAGCCCTGAGAATCTTCTCCCAGGTTTAGCGGTAATTATTTCTCTATTGTAAAAGTGTTAACTGGGTGGAGGTCGGCTATTGTCACCCGAGTACGTTGAGATAAGCTGTGGTTGTGTAAAGATGGACGTAGGTAGAGGCGTGGAGCTGTCACATACACGCTCCACAGCTCATCGACCACTGTATGTTGACCAGTGACAGTTGTGGAAGATGCTTATGTGTACCTCTTCTTATTATGGCACATTTTGCATACTTACTTCCCTACCCCCTGTCTCCCTACCTACCACCCTATCTCCCTGTCTCCATGCCTACCTCCCTACCCCCGTCTCCCTGCCTACTTACTTGCTTGCCTGTCTTCCTGCGTACCTACCTACCTACCTACGTACCTGCCTGCCTGCCTGCCTACCTACCTACCTACCTAAAGACACTCAGGCACACGCATACAGACACGGATTCATACATGCGTGCATACATACATACGTACGTACGTACATACATACATACATACATACATACATACATACATACATACATACATACATACATACATACACCAGTATTATACCCCAATGTTCGTTCCCTAATAGACAGCAACAGACACCTACTTACATCACATCTGCTGTCCCATGTACTCTATCATCACACAAGTCTACAAGTTTATGCGAAAAAACAACCTGCTAGTTACCGTCATTACAACTCTATTCTTATCGCATACCGTTTACAATTGTAACTACCATGTATATCTTTTACCATTGTCTCAATAGTTTGTCATAGAACATTTTTTTATAAAATGAATATCGTAGTCCAAAATGTATGTTGTAAGTGTATACGAAATTCGAAACTTTTATATTCACGTACCATTAAATGAAAGCAACAGTCATAAATTACTGTCAGACAGTTATTTGTAAATTCATGGATATATATCAACGACCTGTCATAAACTAATCATGAATACATGAACATTTCCAAGGTAGCACCATGTTCATTTTCTGTGCGATGATACGATACACGTCTTCACTTTCATCGGGGCCACGACTGGCAGAATTCGTTAATGTATACACAAGCAGCTATGTCTCACAGGAATTGGAATAAATTCTCCAATAATGAGGTGTGTGTATGTAGTATAAAATTTATCTCAATTGTATCAGTCAAAAGCAGCTTAATAGTTCGTAATTACATGACGTCCACACATACTCTGACAATGCGTTACATTCTTGAAATATTCCTGCGGTTCATTTTACGATCATATTTAGGGTACATTCCCGGAATATTCCCGCGGATGATTTTGTGATCACATTTGGGCACATTCGTGACATATTCCTGACATCATGTAATCATATTTGGCCAGATTCCTTCAGAATTCATGCGGATTATTTTGTGATGATATCTGGGCGCTCCAGGACGTATATGGCATGGAGCAAGGATATAGTTATTACGGCTAAGATTCAAGGAATAAATCTATCCCTTGTCTTTGCCATATCCCATTTATAAGAATCTGTCGGGCAGAAGACATTTTCCATCTATTGTAGAAACAAACAAGAAATATATATTCGATGGAGATAAATTTGGTAATGTTATCATGGTGGCGTTTTCACATCGTTTCTCTGGAGGCATCCAAAAGACTCCTGCATTTCAAAACATATTACAGGAAACAAAGCTCTGGAAGCTATATCGGATGTTGGTGAACATTGTTGATACAATCATGATATTATTTACATGAAATGTGAAGTTCCGGGCTAGAACTGGTCTTCAGCAACCCATGCTTGTCGTAAGATGCGACTAACGGAATCGGGTGGTCAGGCTTGCTGACTCAGTTAGCAGATGTCATCGTATCCCAGTTGCGTAAATCGATGTTCATGCTGTTGATCACTGTATTTATGGTCCGGACTTGATTATTTACAAACCGCCAACAGCTGCAGCGCTAAACAACAAAGAAACAAATATGCAGAATGGAGTAATGAAAGACAAAAGCAAGAAATATAATGATAAGAATATACACCTTACAGGGACACTGGTCTGTGGATAGTCAGTTTGTAAAGATGTAATGTGAGGTGATAGAGGTGTGTAATTACTCTTGATATAGTCTTGAAGCTTCCAGGCATCTCTACTTTAAATAAGTCACTAACACACCACTGACTTCGTCTAAATCTTACTTGCAACAATGCAAAACACATACAACAGTATTGTGTATTACATTACATCTGGCTCATTAATAATTATCAGAAATGGCAAAAAAAACCAAATCATGTCTGTAACAAAAAAAAATGATAAAACATTCAACCGGTTTGTGATAACGCTGTTGTACTGATGCAGCCCTAACATGCTTGATTCCTGCAAAAACAAGCTTCATTAATGCATTAAAATGTATGAAGAAAGGTAGATGGATTGTGCTCAGAGAACAGTTGAAAAGTTGACGTATCTTCTTACACATGGGCAGGTCAAGTATCAATGCCCAACAAAGATCTGTTGCTTATTTGCGAAGGTTTTCATATTTTGGTGGTGAATGTCATTGTCCATTGAACATCTTGTTTTAGGGCTTCACGCTTGGTGGCTTCATCGTGTACAGATGACTTCATCTGGCAACTTAACATCTCAGTTGAGTAAAATTTCAGAATTGGTTAGCTTAGGGCTACTATGGTCTGCAGTGTTTCAGGCTTCACAAAGTCACAATCCTCAACAGTATCTGATGCACTTTCTACAGGAGGTACAGTGTCAACAGTCTGCTGTTACATTGTCAACTATTTCACCTTTTAGTCATATTGACTATCACGGATACGTTGGTTATCCAAAGACTGACAAAACCAGGAAATTGATATCGCCAGTAAAATTTCTCGTTTTAATCTTTAAACCATAATTTACATGGGATTCTTTCAGGTTTGTAATGTGCAGCTTCACAGTTTTTAAAAGGCCCAGCACATGAAAATATCATTCCAACAAACACATGTCAGGCATAACATTAGGTTATTGCTCTGTCAAGTGCTTTAACAAGTATGCCTGAAGACTGGTACAACGAAATGACACAAACCTAACATTCTTGACCTGACCCCCAGTCTCCTTTCTCACTCCTTTCTTGGTCTCACAACAGCAAGTTCCTATCATATGTTTAGAGTCTAGTCAAAGCACTCTAAAGTTCCATGCGGTTCAGAATAATACGAACCAGAATCAATCTGAACTATACCCAAATGGGACATACGTTTCCAGGAAACGCCTGACATGAAAATTAACCATACTGAAGGGGTTTATCCAGGTCCGACCGACAGCCATTATATTCCGTAAAGGCATAGCCGGTAGGAACCTTGTCAGCCGAAACACGCTTTGTCACAACACATGAAGCAAAATCAGGAATTTCTTTTCAAACATTTTCAGAGTTCTTGGGGTTCATGAGAAGCCATAGAATCATATACCACAAATCATTTCCAATAAACAGGTCTACACCGTCGACTGTGAGAGTTTCTAAACCCACGCAGCATACCCAAACTGTGTCTTTAAATTCACAAACTACGACTACTCACTGGTAAACCTACATACACACGTAACACATTTAACTGGTGACTCCTCAGAAAGTGGTACAATACCACCCAAATGCTGAGTCTGAAGACCAGTATCCTTCCAAGCGTTTATGGGCTAAACAATGGAACTGTCACCCTTAACTGACTCAAAACCTTTACTTATCAAAGCTAAGAGCCTCTTACAACAGCATACTTTGATAAGAAGAACTACCACCTCGTCAGCCGGACCATTTAAAGGCAATAACTTGACATTCAGAAAAAGCATCAGGAAACGAAGGGCGAGTTTTCTTCAATCAGAAAAGATATACCTTGTCTTAAGCAATATCTACAGGAGACTCCGACAGAAATGCATCATGTGACGGACAATACTTTGACTGTGACCATCCTGCTAAGCCCACTTCCTCAAAATACCAGATTTATCAATGTCCTCTTTGGAGGTACACCACCTTTCAAACAAAGTTAGCTCTTCTCTATAGCAAACTCAACGACAATACAACCATCTCTTTCACTTAGCAGAAGTGAACCTGTTCCTGCATTACAGCCTGATATTCAGCACTCGTTGAATATCTACTTCGTGAACTTTATCCCTGAATACACTTTGTAACAACGTTCACTTCTCCTCAGACAATTTCGATTTATTATTCAGCTATTCAGAATATACGGAAAACCTTTAACCATTTAAAGAAGTTCATAACAGGTCTATATCAAGTTATGTTTGGAATGAGAGATCATTCTGTCAATAAATGTGTTTTAGCTTGATTTTCTTTACTTAGGTAAATACTAGTAAATATAGAAATTTCCATGGCGAGCTGGATTCGTCTACAACTGTCCTCGAATATTCCCCATTACCTAGAAAGCACCAACACATACTTCCTTGATCTGCATTTAGAAGTTGGAGCACTTACATGAACATCCGGGCCAGAACTGATCTTCATGAATAAGTATTTGGCTTATCAGGCAACTTACGGGATCGGGCGTGATCGGGTCAACATTTATCCCAGTTCGTTGGTAATGTTTGATTCCTAGTAATAATCCTTCTTAATAGATTACTTCATTTTACATGTGGATGTCAGATTTACTAACAGAATTTGGGAGCTTGAGATCCTAAAGACCCGTGCAGATCCGGGCCAGAAATGATCTTCACTAACCTATGTTTGTCTTAAGAACTAACGTGATCGAGTAGGATTGACGCGACCCAGTTGACAAGTACCAGCATCCCCTAACTGCATAGATTGATGTTCATGATGTTGGTCACTGGATTGTTTACAGCTGGAATAATATTTTACAAAATTTAAATCATAATTGTTAATATAATCACACTTTGAAACATATGCATTCATTTTGAATTAACACAGAACAATTCTAGGTATAACAAAAACAATGCAAAATGTGGTACACACAGGTGCATAATACAGATGGGATGGGGAGGTTTAACTTGAACTGGAAAAAGGCCAAGACACGGAACAGTTTGTATGTAGAGATGGCATTTAAACTGAAAAAAACAAAGGCAAAGATTTACAAAAAAAAATTAAGTTTGGAACAAAAGTGAATACAGAATAGTGAATACAGAATTGACCGTGTGTAACGGTAACACTTAATCAGGTAAACGCAGACCGATGAAACTGTCTTGTAAACAATAATTGGAGTAACAGAACCGATGGTCTGTTGTTGTTCATCAACGTCAGCGCGCAGACGTCGCTTGATGAACGCTTACGTTCGACGTTGTTACATGGTGGAGGACTTCCATGTGTATACTTTTGTCTATATTCCCCACAGTAAAGACAATTTCACTGGTTCTCTTACGGTGCCATGGGGATGACATCACTGCTGATGTATATTGCAAGGCCTTTGCCTTCAGAAACACAATACGATCGCGACTTACTGATGATGACATTTAACGGTGTATTTAACCAGATGCTGGACAAAATGAATAGAACCGAACTACGGTTGCGGTGAAATAATTTTTTGGGTGTCACTATCTCCTACGTAGGACTTACTATCTCCTACGTAGGACGTAATATCTCCTACGTTTCAAGTTTAAGTCCTACGTAGGAGATAGTGACACCAAAAACATTTTTCACCGTGGCCCTAATACGCTGCCGTACCGAACACAGTACTCATGCCATGAATTTTCCTATATTTTTCCCTTATTACGTGTAATACTTATCATGAGCATTGTCTCTTTGAACAAGGAACGATTCACAGTGATAAAACAAATGGCAATTTAAACAGAGGGCAAGAAAGGTTTCCTTGAGGAACATTTTCCCCATCCTGTGTACTTCATGATTTATGTCCAGACCAACCTGCAAATCCGCATTCAACACCTGGTTAAGTTCAGCCTGTGGAATCATTGGCGTTTGACGTTAACTAACACGTCACATCGTCTAGCAGGCGAAAAGACGGGTTGATTTCTGACCATAACGTTTTATGGACGTTGTGTATTGGCAATACCACGGGCGATATAGTCTTGAAAGACAAACCTTAGTCCAACAACATTGGAAACGGGACAACAAAGGATGCTTTGGTAGGATTGACCCTTCCTTACACAGTACCGTGGTATAGGGTAGCGGTTAAAGCGTTTGCACGCACAGGCACTTGCACTTGAATGTCAAGGCCGTATATGGCCGACAAGTGAGTATGATTACCGATGATTTTGGAGAAAATGCCTTTTTATTGTCGAGTTTATGATATATAGATGTTGCAATAAGTTTTTAGACCCGTGGAATGCTGCTGCCAATCGAATCTAGGCATACATAGGTGCTGTCAACGAGACTGTACTTAATAAGCGAATTTAAATTTTGTTTTTGGGTGATCCATGATTTTGGCGTGAAATTGCGGAGGTAGCTGTTTTCGATGAGTCATGGCGTATAACCTCTGACATAATGCACCGATTGTAACCATTTATGGCTCATTTTGTTGGGAAATCATCTAGCTTGAACTATAGGCCTTAACGTGGTGAAACCAACCTTTGATTAAGGAAGGGGTGGTTTCGTCGTTACATCCCGTTCTTTTTATATGGTACTAGGGTAGGGTCTGTACACCTATATGTCTTTCTAGCACTGTTTCTGAGCGATACAAGTCCCAGTGTTACCGCGTCACCGGGTTCGATTCCTGCGTGTCTTCCATGCGGGAGGCTGTTTCTGTCATATTACTGGAATATTGCTGGAGGCGTAAAAATGATTCACTCCTAGTCATGCAAAATAGTGAGATCTGCAAAGAGCTCTCAGACGTGCATGGGATTGACGTTCATTTAGACGTCACCAGATATGACCACGCCAAACACAGAAGTGCTAAATTAATCGGGACTCATCTGAAAATATGACACTTGAATAGCGACAACCACCCATTGCGTGTACACCATTGTCGCCTGTTGTCAGTAAGACGATGTATGAAGGGCGACATGACACGTTATATAACGATAGTCCCGATGAACTGACTGAAAGAGATGACTTATCGTCTAAATCGTTCTCCAGAAGCCTTGTGCAAGTTTTCAATAAATCAATTACCCGTTTGAGCTCGATTTCGTAGACTAGCGACAGATCGACGGATCCTATACACTTGTCCTTGACGATGGTTGCCCCGAACGTGGTCGTTTGTCACCATTTTGTTATATGTAAGATAAGTAGGATCAATCAGAGTAATAGAAATAATGGTTCACAGATATTAATCGACATTTTTATGGCCTAAGTGTCATCTTTCGGACTGATATCGGACACACGTGTACAGCGTTAATGCGTGAACCGCCAGGGAACTACTGGACATGTTTGTGTCAAGTTTCACAAACGCTTTTGCATAAGTTTGAGGTCATTAGCAAGTATCTTCGTTTAAATATCATGTGTTAATATGTGACGTTTAGATAGAGTAAGTTGCATCTTAAGGTACATTGTATATTATCTAAAAGATACATTTTTTCTCATTTGCATCCATGGACAAATAGTGGCTTTCTAACGAGGGTAGATTGTATCGGGACAAGGAAATGGATACATGCATGCAAGTATATAGCAGCCTAACAATGGCAATTATTAGTTGGAGGGATATATAGTTTGTAAGAATTGGTGGTACTTTTCAGGTTGTATACTGGAAAATGTACTAGTGAAATATGATGTACAAATATGCAACAATGTGCTAAAGGTGAAGGAACAAGTTATATGGATGATCAACTTCTTTTTTTTCACAATGGCGACGTTTCGGTGTGGGTTCTTATACCGTTTTCAAACATGTTACCGAAACGTCGCCATTGTGAAAATAAAGAAGTTGATCATCCATAACACTTGTTTCCTCACCTTTAGCTCAGCAACTTCTAAAATGCCTCTAAAACAATTAAAAAATGTGCTATACTTTGTGCATATGTTATATATCTACATAAACTGCAATACAACTGCAAAAGAGATTTTGCGGAAACAAATTAATTTTAATTCAATATTATATGTTTAGTTATACACTAAACGCCCAAAAAACCTTACCCTCCTACCTTTATGATTTACTGAAAATCTATCAGTGACATATCAGAAGGCGTTAGTTTACACGAAGGCTGAACAAATAAATTCAGCTTTATGCAAATCACGAAAAACATTCTCATATGCTTTCATATTTTCATGAAATGCATCGTTTTCAGAAGAATAAAATAATCACAGTTTCCACCATGCCGAAATAAACCAATAACAGAATTGAAATAAAATTGAGATTTAGACACAGATAAACCTTTTAAAGTCACCAGTTTCAACTATTAAAACAGGAAACAACCGTTGTAGAGTATGCACAATTGTAAAAGAATCATTTCAATAATTTCAGGTTTTTAAAACATTTTTGGCTGATTTGCAGTAAAAACAAGTAAAACGTCTCTTTGACATTATGAAAAGGTGTTTAGGAACATCTAAAATGATCTTTTGTAACATTTTTGCTTGCAAAGTAACATTTGTCCTTTTTCTGTTCGCAAATAGCAATATCAGTCGCCAACTCGTAGCGGTATTCAAGCTGTATTTCCATCCATGTGTAGAATGATTCTGTAGAGAATAAAGAGAGACTAAAATTCATTACATGATACACAATCACGAGAAATATGGTACCATTAACAGCTGAAGAGGGAGAAAGATCCATCGGTGTGGTGTAGATGGGTTGACAGACAATGTTGCCAACGCCATCGGTTGCAACGTTATCACGGTTATAACACATAATCAGCGCTACAGAGGGAATGTGGTCACCTTAGACAGACCATAAAGTGGACGTCCACACATCACACCGCCAGCTGAAGATAGGTACTTCCGTCATTAAGGAAGTAGCGTAACGCTTTCTTTTGGGGTTTAGTGTATAAAAATGGACATTTTCTGTCTCTCTACTACATCTGAGCAGTTACATACAGAATGGTGAATATAGTAATATTGGGTCATTTCCCAATTCAGGTAGAATAATGTATTTTATTTCTATTTATTTTATTAATTTATGTAGCAATTAACAATAGTGACTTGTTACGTACCCAAGGTACAAAACGTGTGTTAATGACAGTATAATATTATAAATGTCCTATGTTGATGTACATATGACTAATATTTAGAATGATATCATAGTTATATGCATATAATGAAAGTGCAATGCCTCATGTAAAGCCACCCCTCGTTATACCGGCATAATTGTCCGGGGCGGATTTCCACCGACTGAAAATTTCTGGTTATAATGCCAATCTGGTTACAACGGTAAAGTTTAGCAGAACGGGTTTCCATGTTTTTTGACGGCATAAACGTTCAATGTAGGTTTCCCTCTACTGACATTTCCTGGTTATAACGGCATCATTTTCCAGACCGGATTTCCACGGACTGAAATGAACTGGTGATAATGCCAACCTGCTTATAACGGCATAATTTAGCAACTCTGATTTCACCGTTCTGGAAATTTTCTGGTTATAATGCTAACAAATCAACGGCTTTGGTCAGCTGAATAATTTTGTGTCACCATTGGTTAACTTTATCAACAGTTAAAAATATGGGCTATCTCACTGATAATTGATGAAATTTAATGATTATTGTACTTGATATTTCAGATGGTTATGACCCCTACATTTGCTTCTTTAGTCAAAGGGTATAACTTCTAATGGACTAATAGTGGCGTTATAACAAGGGTAGATAGCAACGGAAGAATGGATTGATACATGCATGCAAGTATAGAGACCCTGATAATGACAATTACAGGATTGTCCGCATTTGTCAAGCTGACGTCGGATATGTTACAGCTTATGGGATGATTCCTACATTGGATACAGTTTAAATACACTTTACTGAATGAATGTATTAATACAGTTTGCGTGCTCACGGATTAGTCTGTGACAGGGCAATCCGTCAATTTCGTCTCGTGTGTCTTCAGTGATTTGTACACAATGTACTTCTCTATGTATAAGTCAAGTATATCCTGTCCAGTAATAGTATCGTCACATACAAAATACAATGTAGATATTTGCAGAAAACATACTGCATATGTTGACCCATCTTGAAACCACAATATTCAAGTTATACAATACACAGCTTGTGAAAAAACCTTGGAAAAAATAAAGGAACACCTGTTCTTTCGTGTGATCCCTTATTTTTTCGCCCAGTATATATCCTGGAAATTGTCATCAGCTTATTCACACTACATACGTGTATCTATGTATCCCTCCAGTTATATGACTGTTTGCACAATATAGTCTGCCAAATATTACCTTCTTTAAAGATTTAATCAACAAAGAATGAGCATCTATAAACACAGTTTATCTCACAAAATATTATCCTCACTATATACCAGAATGTACGACTGTACTTACATGTTAGTGCAAACTACATGGCCCAGTCCAAAATATATGTCTGTAGACAATACATATCATACACATTATACTTGTATAGTCACCAACTCTAAATAATTCTGAAATGTAATATTTCTTTTAAAGTGATGTTTTGAAAATGCGATATAAAAGAACAAGTTAATTTAAGCCCTCGTGTCCAAAAGTACGAAAGTGTACATACGTGAGACAAGTAGACTTTTCTAAAAACGATTGCAAGATTTTCTTAAGCATTTTAACTTTTGCGAAGACGTTAACAAATTAAAGTGTTCATGTTCGATAAATATAAAAATAACTTTAAGGGAGCACTGTCCATGGTCTCATTGTAAGTGAGTTTTGATTCTTTCAGTGATAGGAAGAACGCTTTTCTCTGTGAGATTCATATGCACAGCTACACAATACGTCCAAAAAAGCGTCCACCAACATTTCAATGAGGCGACGCAATAAACTTGTTGTAGCCTTCGAAACATATTCTCATATTATCCCCCTGATCTGTTCTACATGCATCCACCAATAAATACCCTCTACCATCTGCCTGGTTTCTTTGTTGCCAAACAGAGCAACCTTATCATTTATCTGGTCAGCATGTAACATGCTACCATTTATCCACATTTGTATGTCACAAACAGCATTAATAGTTAGGACAGTGATGATTTTCCTAATGGATTTATTACAAGCGGTGAGACGTTTATTGTTGAGGAACCTCTGGTGGTACACCCTATCACAATGCACAGTACACCATTTTATCTATATTAAAATCGTGCAATGATATAACAATACCCACGAAACGGGAAACCCACAACCTCAGATTCTGACACATTTTCCCAGATGGGTGGTAGATTTTTTACAATGAAATATATACCTGGCAATGAAAAGCCATGTGGGTCTATTTTACATGGCAACATTCGGTTATTGTACCTTTTGTATTGCTGTGTAAATTTATATGATCAAACGCCTCTTGAAACATAGCTTGAAGTATCGATACCTTTGCTTCTATTTTCACTTTGGCCAATAATGACTTTAATGTTTATAGCTATTGATTCTGGTTATGGTTTCCGTTCAAGATTCATATTAAATCGTCATTGTGTGTTGTTTTGTAACATCTGGATTTTTACACGAACCTTTGTCAGCGAATCACTCATGTGCAAAGATCATCCTTTACATGTATACATTGTTGTCGAAAATCATTTCAGTTTTTGAATAATATTTGAAAGGTTTCTAGACACTTTTTTAAATTATTGCTTTAAGAAGTTTCTTTTGGCAGAAATTCTGCAATAGCTAGGCATATTTATGTTTGTTTGTTTGACAAGGTGTCACTGCTTCATTGTAAACAAAAAGTCTGTATCTTGGTAAGTGTTTATCAGATTGTTGCTTGACCTTTGTGTCCGGACATCATTGCAGACAACAACAGCATGGCTTTGAATTCACAGTTATATATCTTTTCATCGGCACAGATAAAACGCATTAGGACACACTTGGGCAACAGTGTCAGTGTATTGATATAGAAAGAGGCGGTGGAACCTTCAAAAAGTTCTAATATTTCGTGAAACTGACCTTAGAAACAATATATAAATAATTTGAGCAACACATCCTTTGTATGGAACATGCAATTTGTCTTATCAAGGCATACACTTCCATTAAAAGTATGAACACATTAGCTTATAATAAGAGGCATAAGTCTTTATTTTGAGAACTGAAAAACACATCTGGAAAAGGATATCAGTACAACACATATTTGTAAACAGTAATAAGTCAATGGAACATCACTGTTTAGATTACCAAGCTTACAGAACGATATAAACAACACCGTGTATCGAGTTCGTGTCATTGATAAGTCTTATTTTTAGTTTTACTGACAAGTCTTATTTATTCGAAAGAAAATACGATTATAATTATGTTCAACCTTATCCACAGGGTAGTGACAGTCAAGGTGAATTGAATGATTTTAGCGTTTACAATTAGTGTTGTATGTGTCAAAACGGCTTAGATAGTTCTTGCAAGTTCTGCTGAATATTTATTTAGAGCACAACAACGATATGCCAGAGACTGAGAGATATTGTCATGAAAAAATTGAGGAAGGTTGCGTGTTAAAGTGTTCATTAAATCTGATTATGTTAGTGTCAATATTACACACTTTGCATCACTAAAACACATAAATTGTTTAATTGAAACATATAAAGTATCATGAATTTTGTCAACAAAAAATTCTATAGACGTTAATGTTAATTTGGTAGTTTGCATGCAAATAGCTGCAGATCTATATTTTCATATTGAGTATATATTTCATAAACTGACCATTGTGTCCATATTAGTTATATTACAATGTGGAAGAAGATTAGATGAATAACTTCACAGATTGCTTTTCGAGGTTGCTGATTCTGGGTTGAAGTATATCACTTATTCCTTTGACCTTTACACTTGTACACATATAGACACCTACTTGTGTCAAACGTTAGCACAGTGTATAGTTTTGAAATCAAGGTTATGCTTCGTTCCAGCATCACCTACATTAAAAAATTAACAAAGCATAAGGACATGCTTTGTGATGAGAAATACTCAAACAGTCGCTTGACAGTGCTGCTCATTAACACAATGTTCTTGTCGAAAGAGGCAGAGAAATCTTTACATTAACGGGGATATATTTCATGAAACTGACTTGTACAAATGCTGCACTTAATCCTTTGACGTTTTAACTAACAGGTCGCCCTAACAACATAGACACCTACATACATCAGCGCAAAGGACAGTGCCGTTCAAACAGACCACAGAAACAGAAACAGAAAACACTTAACATGATGAAGACTACTTTCGAAAATCATTAATCTAAAACTGTTTCTTTAGCAAGGACAGTAAGCACAAATTCAGTCAGAATACGATGATGTGTCATTATTATTATTATTATTATTATTATTATGAATTAATATATACATGTAATAATGAAACGGCTATATAATATTACCCGCCTAACGAAATTAACGCGCAAACTAAGAATATCTATCTTTCAAAAACTTTAATCATATGTTATAAAATCTTTCCACTTTTTAAGATACAGGGTCATATTCCTGCAACAACCTAACTGCGTAATTTTTTGTCAAAACATGTTTTTCCATGATTAATTGTATTTAACGTAATTCATTTCAACTGCAGTTGTATTTATTTTCACAAGAAGAACTTTAATATCACGTTCGTTTGCAAAAGTAGGTAAATATATCTAATGAAATTGTTATATGCAATCTGAAGCATTTATATGCTTGCAAATGGAATGCCGGAAGCCTAAATTATCCGATGCGGTGATGCAGGTGTTCATCACCGCTTTTAAATGCATTTCATGGTTAAGTACTAATTCATATAAAATAGGAAATGAATCGCATCCTTCATATTTTTATTCCAAGCACATTGGTTTGGTGAGAACCAGGTTTTACTATACCGTGTGCATGCATAACGGTGGACATCGTGATAGGTAACGTTAGCTCTAGGGCGTTGAGTCCCCGGTTCCACGCTCCAACACGTAACACTGCAGATACTGGAGAGAAGGTGGCAAGTTTTTTTCCTCCCTCATCATGTTGATACATACCCGTGTAGAATATGCCTGCCAACTAACTCCCCCTTATGCTCTTCAACCTTCTAATTGTGTCATCACAATTATTTTGTTTGATGTTTGCTTTGTGTCACAGCACATGTGCAACACTACATTACACTATGAAGATCCACGCAGCCAGGTTGACGTTTTTTCGCCATGTTGAACCGTTAGCCGGATACAACTGCTGAGAGAAAATAAACTTGTTTACAAACGGAATAATTATTGAATCAGCTGCAAACTGAAAATAGACCAGCCCCGTGGTCATGTGACTGGAAGTGACGTCATGTAGCTATTAATAGATGTAGGGTGTGACGTGGTTTAACAGGAGCACATGGGATTTGATGGCAGTCGTACTGGGGTAAACCTAAACTTGAATCGTGCAAAATCCTCAACAGATACTAAACTGGCGTAAGTTCATTCATTCATCAACTGGCCAGTCAGATACCGAAATAAGCAGATTATCAAGCGGATATTCCTGCCGGGAAATTATAAACAGCCTGGCCTGTTTCTAACAGACATGTACAGATTACAACCAGCGTCACTTCCACGAACATACCTCAGTCATTCATGTGACCGTTCGCTATGTGGAGACACACAGAATGAGGAAATTCACAGAGAAACACTTCGTGGTACTTTAGATTTTCGGTTATAGACTCATTCAGTTTCAAATGTTTTAACACATTCACAGAGCCTTTATACTCAATTATTATATAACTTTGAAAAGAGTGGGGTTTGTTGAAACTCATTTGACAAAATGCATGATGATGATGATGATGATGATGATGATGATGATGATGTGAGGGATAAGGTGTGAAAATGATTTAATTGCCCAACGATTTATTTCATTAGAACTCCAAATATAACACGCAACAGGATAAGTTAATTTCTTTCAGTGTTGCAAATGTAATATTTAAATAGCATCTAATTAAAATTGCAAACATCCTCATCGTTGCAGCTGCCAATGCTTTCATTGTTAGCTTTTCAGGATACGTTCACCTTTTCCTAAACACCTGATGTCAGAAATACTTTTATGCTGATTCTTAATACACATGCTCATAATATATTCTGAGATGTATAATCGAATCTGCTTTTGGCAAATGTTTCTTGCGGATGAGGAAATGAATGTGTTGTTCTATTTATTGATTTATTTATTATGATTGATTTTGCATATGAAATGCACACGTAATACATACGCATCAATGTGCTTTTCACTTTTCATTTTCTAATGATAATTGTTGATATGGAAGTAGAGAGAGAGTTAGTTGTCAATCGCTCAGTACATCAGCCTCTACGCGCTATTTCAGTAACTGCTTATATAGAGAACCGCCATTAGAAAACAGGAACTTTCAACTTTCCTTTGACGTGTATTTCGCTATTACTGTAACATAATGTTTTAAATTTGTTATGGTTGAAGAATTACACATTGAACGATAAGGGGAAAATCAGTCTTGATTTTTAAAAAAAAAAATTTCTCAAGGGTATCAGTCTCCGATTCGCCATCTCGACATCACACAGGTGTAATGTATGAAGGAGAAAATAGCTGAATCTGGGGGAGATTGTAAAACTAAAGAGTATTTCGTGACATTGTTCACTATACAAAAGCAATTAACGATACCGAACCCTCATATGTACTCTTTGGATCATCAAAAGGGTAATATAAAATGGATTCTGTAATATACTAATTATCAATTTAAAAAATATGCGGGTACCTAAGGTTTGTGTTTTATGAGGTTGGTTGAGAGAGCCCGAAGCAAGGGAGATAAATCTACCAGGGCTAGCTTCAGATATATTGTGTTTGTTTCTATTTGTTCCCAAGCACAGTCGGCAGTATGTCAGCAAACACTACCACCGAGTGTCAAAGTATATACACGTTACATGTCCTTGTTCCTGAATATAAAGATCATTTTCATTGACAGTATAAGACCATATACACCCAGACTGAAATCTGGAGTCATTTAAGGACGAGAAAGTCTGCGTACCACAGACATATACCTCCAGTATATACATGCTGAATCTACCTGATGCTTTGTGAATTTGTTTGTGACTAACATGCGTTGTGGAAATTGTAAACAGAGTTTGAATGTTTTCAACATCGTGGATGTTTCTAGTCACGATTTAATAAATGATAAAAAAAATAATGGAATCGATGGGACGAAAACCGTTGCTTTGTTGTATATTTAACAAAAATACCTGTAGTATCCTATCAGGGATATCGCATACGGAAACGGAAGAATTCATAGATAGTCAACATCATTTTTTTTAGGAAATTAGAAGCAGTTTTTATGAAGCGTGATTAACAGAAGAAACACCTGCTTAGCATCTTGCAGGGTATCTAATTAATGCCGTTCTCAATGCATAATATGAACCGATACAACTGTATCGATAGTTAATGTATTTTTTCATATTATAATAGAGTGAATCATCTGTGTACAATAATTAATAATTATATCTTGATCATAGGACATCCATATAAAAAACGAGAGCAATATGCACTAAATTTCACACATGTATACTTTTAAAATGAAAGAGTTCTTCTTGTATCAGTTGGACAGTTTGGACAGTTATCTTCAATATTAAATACGTGGTGCAACAAAGATGTGAACACTGAAAGTTGGAATATCAGAAATAGTTGTTAAAGAAATACCATCATTATGCATTTCTTTATTTATTTACATTGTTTTAATCTTTACGTTAACGATGCCACGCAGAGAAAATGTCATATCATAAATAAACAATTAAATTATCTTATTTAAAGGATATCATATATTACATATTCAGTTTGTGTGATAATTCCTACGATCGTTATTATTGTATAGATATTTTGATAGCCTGTCTGGGTATTTCACGTTATGGTTAATAAATTTATATTATTTGTGCTTACACATCATTTTAACAACACTAATTCTTTCACCACCATGTTGTTTATTGGTTCGGAATCATCTGATTTTCAACGCAGTAACGTGCAGAACATCCTCAACACTTTACACACGTTCAACAACATATAAATTCTCCAATTCTGTTAATTCTCCTACCATCCTATTAACTTAGTGACAGACGGGGCAAATTTATTGCAGACAAATTTTCAAAAGCAATTAACATGAGAAATTAGTGTTCTTTGAAGCAACCTGTAATAAATAGTGCGCGTTACGAGAAGGCAAACGATGCTGGAAGTATAAACGCAACACGTGTGGAGTAACACATTGTACGGTGACCACGCTCTATGGATGCACTTGCATGAGATTGCATAAGACATCGCAGCAGTATTTCACTGTAATCCCATACCGCCCTGAAGAGACCAGGTTTTCAAAGAGCTTTCGTGCGTGAAATATGGATAAACATTTTTCCACTATTTCATTAGTGAATTATGAGAATATATTTGTTCTCGATACCATGTTATATTTTTCACGTGCTAATGTAATGACATTTGAATATATGATGCTACATTTTAATGATTATAAAATTCTTTTGAATTAATCATTTCGAAAATGACGAAGTTTAAACGAGGATGTAATATTTAGAGTGAATCAACTTTTATTTATAATTGACATGTGAGATTCGTGCTGCTAATGAAACCAACTGTCAACTACTTTTACCTTTAACAGTAATTAGTTGATTATTCTGCAACTTGTGTAGCATCTAGAGAAAACCTAAGTCGGTTAAACTATTCTAAAGGGCTGTTGACATTATCAACTATTTTAAGGAGACATTGTGGAAACATTAAATTCCTTCCTCCTGAGATTGTGCCAGCCATATTATCACGTCTTTGTTATTATTATTATTATTATTATTGTTAATTATTATTATTCTACAGTATCCAAAAAATAAGTAGTCCTGTCTACAAAAAATACTTGAACCAAAATTAATTTAGGAAAAATTACACATATATCTTTCCCTAAAGTTTCAAATGTCCAATCACTAAAACTTCTTTAAAATAAGGTTAATCTGGATTTTAATGCATGCACAATAACAGCAGAAAAGTGTAAAACATAGATATAACCTGTCATAGCTTTAGAAGTTACCCATTTCACATAATTCATTATGTTTCACTTCTAAAAGCTACAATCATGTCAACCCCATGTGACCTTCAAAGAAACTATATTTGTGCAATCGAAAATCCCCAAATTGCCGCCGTGCCACTACAGTCGACATGAACACCAACAGACGTGATAAACAGACAAAAAACATATGAATCTAAAAATAATATTAGTTTGTTCTTTGCTATTTTTTTGCAAGACGTCCTGAAATTACAATTCGGTAACATACACACGTTCAACATTGTTAGACAATACCGTTCGTAAATTTTCCATTATTTTTTGTTGTATAAAATCAATTAAAGTGAACTTAATGCACAATTTGAATATTATGTTACCATGGCAACTCGATCTCAGCGAAAGTAAACCCTCCATCCTGGATATATCAGTCTGGCCGGGATGTAGTTTAGGATGCAGCTTATCGGGCCGGCATCGACAATCTTATTAAAAGCAGATAGTATAAGTTCCCCTGACTTAATTCAACACCAGGACTCTTGGCAGCCATGTTGATAGGACCACCCAGGCTTTTATAGCGGCAAGCTTATCTGTAATATCGAAATAATGTATATAAGTAGAGAGGCCACCGGCTGACGGGAGTTGGAGCAGAACCTCACACAATCTTTGTGGCCCCACTTTTATCCCGGTTCGAGTTGCTCACGCGATGTTATCTTGGTGTCGTGAGGCAGGGCTACGAGAGTAGCGAGAGAGTCGTCATCAACCCCGGGTACTGCCCCAATCTCCACACAACCCGCCATGGTATAACACCTCGTTCAATTTGTCATGTTGCCGGCTCCATAAATCACAGGCAACTACCCTGCCACGGTCTCTGTGTTGTGAAGCCGCTTTCTCTGTTGGTCTGTTTGAGGGTCTCCGTTTGGGGTCTCCATTTCAGCATCCTCTTTACGATTGTGCGCATTGGCGTTGTGACAGTCGTTTTCAGTTCGCCATTATTTCCCAGCCAATGCGTCTTTAGTAAACTCTGTTCTCCGCCAGCGATTCGAGTGGGTTTCCGTTTGGGGTCTCCATTTCACATCCCCTATGAGATCGTGAGCAACGGAACTGTTACAGTCGTTTTTGTACAACATGCCAATACGATGCTCCACCAGTATTTCGCAGGCATGATGTCTTTAGTAATCTCTGGTCTCCACCGTCGTGTCGTCGCGCTGTCCACCAATACCATGACATGTAGGCGGCCGTTACAGTCATCACTGCTCACTCAGTACTTTGACTTCCTAGTTCAAGATTTGTATCGCATCTCAAAGCGTATTTATTGAAATGTCCATATCAAATGTCCATATATGTCCATTGTGTCCATATCATGTGTATTTCCACCACAGAATGCATGACATCTGTTGATGACATAGCATGACACTACTTGAACCCATGCATCGTTGTAGATAGTTCTACTCATATCATTATTACACGGAAATGCTGTTGACACAGCATCACGTTAATATCACTACCCATACCTATGTATTCTTATCACATTAATGTACCTCTTCAACCCTCTAATGGAAACGTATGTACCTGTGTCCTTCACTGAACACTGTCCTATACATCACAATCATATCACACTTCTACTAGTACTCATCGTGGAAATATATGTGTATGTGCTGTGGTCGATATAATTCTATCCATACAATAATATTGTTATTCATATGTCCTGGGCTAATGCTTTTACGGATTACAGCTCCAAGACACACCAAATACCAATCTGCTCCCTCAGTGGCCTAAATATCCAAATTAAACTGGCCTTCATTTGACTTTCATCAGATGTACTGGCCCTATGGGGCAAGCTGGCTAAAGTGCCAGGCTAGTGATCAGGAGAGATTGAGGTGTCGAGATCGAGCCCACCTGTGACCGGTTATTTTTAAAAACCTTGGCGACAACTTTGTGTGCAGACTCTGTCCATGTTGTCACAACCCTTGGTGTACAGTACACGATCCTGTACACTTAAAAGAACCCATGAATCCATTTGTACCTAGTTGCGGGTACAGCAGCGCGCAGTATGCTTCGACAAAGTACTGTGGCTATATGTCCCAGTTCACCCAGCTCTCAGTGGGTACCACAATGAAAGCCGCAATAAACTCGGTGCGCCTAGAGGCAGCAAGCGTTGTATACTCCCAAGGGAGTTGACATTGATGATACTTTGTTCCGTTGAGATTCACATCCAGTGATCGAGAGGGAAAATACCAGCGCATTGAGCAAACACTAGCAACATGGATATGTGCGCTATATAAATAAACTAAATTAATAATATTAATTCTCTCCTTCACTCTCTAAATCAGATTCTCTGATTTTTACACCCTTAATCTAACCCCACTCTTCCCTTCACCAACACACGGCAACGCCAGACCACAATCTTTTCCCTGTCTTCAACACTGGATCTAACCTTTCCCAACATCTGTTCCACTGGACACTACTCTTTCCTCTATCTGCTCCAAAAGGCCCTACTCATCCTTCCATCTGCTCCAGCAGGCCCTACTCTTCAATACATCTGCTCCACCGGACCCTACTCTTCCCTTCATCTGCTCAAATGGACCCTACTCTTCTCCCCATCTGCTACACTGGACCCTAACTCTTCCCTTCATCTGCTCAAATGGACCTTACTCTTCCTTACATCTGCTCCACTGGACCCTAATCTTCCCTACATCTGCTGTACTGGACCCTACTCTTCTCAACATCTACTCCACTGGACCCTACTCTTTAATACATCTGCTCCACTGGACCCTACTCTTCCCTTCATCTGCTCCACTGGACCCTACTCTTCCTTACATCTGCTACACTGCACCCTAATCTTCCCTACATCTACTCCACTTTACCTTACTCTTCCTTCTATTTGCTACACTGTACCCTACTCTTCCTTTCATCTGCTCTACTAGAAGCAAGTCTGCCGTACATCTGCCACACCAGACCCTACTCATTTACATCTGCTACACCAGATCCTAATCTTCCCTCTGCCTGCTACACTGGACCCTACTGTTCCCTTTATGTGCTCCACCGGACCCTACTCTTCCCTACATCTGCTCCACTCGACCCTACTTTTTTCCCCATCTGCTCCACTAGATCCATATCTGCCGTACATCTGCCACACCGGGCCCTACTCTTTTACATCTGCTACACCAGATCCTACTCTTCCCCCTGTCTGCTACACCGAACCCTACACTTCACTTTATCTGCTCCACTGGACCCTACTCTTCCCTGTATCTGCTACACCAGATCCTACTCGTCCCTCTATTTGCTACACTGGACGTTACTCTTCCCTGTATTTGCTACAGTGCACCCTACTCTTCCCTACATCTGCTCCACTGGACTCCACTCTTCAATACATCTGCTCCACTGGAACTTATTCTTCCCTACATCTGTTCCATCTGGAACCTATTCTTCCCTACATCTGCTCCACTGGAACCTATTCTTCCCTACATCTGTTCCACTGGACCCTACTCTTCAATACATCTGCTACACTGGACCCTACTCTTCCCTACATCTGCTCCAATCGACCCTACTCTCCTCTTTATCTGCTCCACTGGGTCCTACTCTTCAAAACATCTGCTACACTGGACCTTACTCTTCCCTACATCTACTCCACTGGACACTACTCCTCCCTCTATTTCCTACACTGGACCCTACTCTTCCCTTCATCTACTCCACTGGACCCTACTCTTCAATACATCTGCTACACCAGATCCTACTCTTTTACATCTGCTACACCTGATCCTAATCTTCCCTCTGTCTGCTACACTTGACCCTACTCTTCCCTTTATGTGCTCCACCGGACCCTACTCTCCCCTCCATCTGCTGCACTGGACCCTACTCTTCCCTGTATCTGCTACACCAGATCCTACTCTTCCCTGTATTTGCTACAGTGGACCCTATTCTTCCCTACATCTGCTCCACTGGACCCTACTCTTCCCTACATCTACTTCACTGGACCCTACTCTTCCTTCTATTTACTACACTCGACCCTACTCTTCCCATCAAGTGCTCATACGTCCCTCAGTATGCTAAACCAGACTCTACCCTCCCGCCATCCAGCTCTCCTCTGCCCCTTTATTCCTTTTGCTACTGTCTCCATGGAGCCGGCACTGTGACGTGACGGGCAAGGAGATGTGACAATGTTCAGTGACGGTCACACCAAGCTGTCAGCTCCCTGTTGTCCCTACCGCCGCCGCTTGTCTCAAGTAGTTAGAGTTGGGGCTCTCACCGGCAATATCTGTACGACTGAAGGCTGACAGCTCGTCTCCAATCCCCTCCCCTCGCACCACCGGATGATGTTTCAAGTTTCAATAGAAATATATTTGAATGTAATCCCATGTCTCCTCAATTTATATCCCCGTTGTTCGACTATAGGGATGAAGAGGATACAAGCACTATAGATCAATTAAACAGACGAGGACAACGCTTTGTGTGATGAATTGTGGACATGATATACACTACTGGAATGTTCTAAAACTGATGTAGGTCCATTCATTACTAACGGTGGGAAATGTGTTGCTGAACTATCAGTTAACAATTTCGATTTTATTCTATTTAGGGAACACTTAAGGTTGTAGGACGAATATCGTGAATGTCCTTGCCTCCGATATGGAAATGATACTCAGTTATCAAAACACACATGTAATTGTGTTTGTATTGTAGAGAATTAAGAGCCCTGTCCTCAAAAACAAATACCTTAGTGTAAAGGACAATATCTGTCCAGAATTTATGAATGGATCACGGACCATCAGTGATAACACCAGGTGTTCGCTTCGACTTTTAATATGTACTTATGCATTATCGCAAATTCTTCCACTTTTACGCATAATATCATCTATTGATACGTCAGTGAGACAATAAAATATCTTTACCTTGAAAATACATCAACGATTCTCAATGAATATAAAACACGGGATGTATGAAAAATAACATCAGTCTACATTTCTCAATTAAAAATTCCCGTCTTTCAAAGAAAATAACAAAATCACGGTAGAATGAAAAGTCATTTACGGCATTATATTGACAAAATGGAGAAAATTCGTTTCTATATTATACCGTTCTGTATGCATATTAATGATGATGATATTGTCAATAGTCTGTCTGTCAATAGTCACAGACTGATACTCATAATCATCATCAAAGAGCCTGGTTTCGAAATCTTGTTGATTAGCTGTCGATATCACCATATTCACGGTTTAAGTATCCCTTAGGATTAATTATTTTCAGTTTAATGTTCAACGTGATTACAATATCCTACATCAAGGATTCGTCGACATATCATGCACACGATGTAATGTGTATTGAAGTTTAATGTTTGAGTGATTAGGCAGAGAGAGTGGGTGAGTGAGGATGATTTTTTGCCACTTTTAGCAATATTCCAGCAATACCAGATAGGCATCACACATTGTACCCATGTGGGGAATCGAACACGGGTCTTCGGCGTGATGAGCGCACATTTTAACCACTAGGCTATACCACCGGCGTGTACGGGTATGATCCGGAGACACATTGATATGTAATGTGTTTGTTGATATGTTTCAGTCATAAGATGATGTGACGAAATTTATGCATACACGTCTCGGTGACGATTCTTTTTATTTTCACACTGTGTTTAATTTAATCGAATGTTACAATTCATTATTTATTTCTGCAAACCACCATTGGTGGTACAGGAACAGTACAAATAAAGTCATTTTATAACTTATAAATTGTCACGATCACTTGGTAACAGTGAATATATCAGTGCTTTCAGCCTGCTATGGTGCTATTGATAGTTCTTATAAGTCTTGAAATATTCTTAACAACTGAATAATCACCTAAGGTAAACAGTAGTTTCATTTTGGCGGGATTTACTGCAATAAATGGGTACATATTGGGATCTTATGTTGTCAAACAAACGTTTAAATAGATGGTGAAATTCGTCGGCTATCGCCGGTGAGTTATAAGAATTATGCTATTCTATACATTAATCACATCATAAACACACGCAGTTCAGACAGGTAACACATTCATTGTAGTCTCTCTTGATGTTCCACAAGTCTGTTCTCAGTGTTCCGGTATATGTTCTTCCTGGATAGGAGAGCAACAACGTTGATTTGCTGGAGTTGGCTCTCTCTGTGATTTCAATCTTCAGGTTGTTGTTGATACAATGGTCAGGTTTGTTCCACGGGTGTAGAGGGTGTATTTCGTGTTGGCAGAATGGACAGTGGTAAATTGGCAGGAGGAAGTGTTGTACATTGGAAGGATGAGCCATTTGTGTATTGGTAGAATGAAGTCTAGTGTAGTGGCAGAATACGCTCCCTTGTACTGACAGAATAAAATGTTGCTAAAAGGCAGACTGAAACATTATTTGTAACTCGAATAAAGTGGTGTGTATTGCAGAATAAAGTTGTGTGTATTGGTAAAACGAACGGTTGTCTATTAAAGAACAAACTGTTGTATATTGGTAAAATGAAGTGTTGTGTATTGTCAGAACTAACTGGATTGTATAGGCAGAATGTACTGCTCTTTAATTGCAGAATGAACAAATTGTATTGGCAGAATGAGGTGCAGTGAATTGGCAGAATGAGGTGTAGTGAATTGGCAGAATGAAGTGTAGTGAATTGGCAGAATGAAGTGTAGTGAATTGGCAGAATATTAAGTTGTGCGTAGTAGGAATGAATGGTTTTCTATAGGCAGAATGAACTACTGTGTATACACAGACTGAAGTATAGTGTATAGGCAGATTGAACTGTTTTGTGTTGGCAGTATGAACGGTTGTGTACTGGCAGAATATAATGTTGTGGATTGGAAAATGCACCGTTTCCTGCAGAATGAATTGGCAGAATATTTGTTGTTTATTTGTTGAAAGACTGTTGTTTAAAGGCAGAACAAACAGTTATGTATTGGCAAGATGAAATGTCATGGGCTCAAAAATGCTCCCAGCCCCACAGTCCGAAACCTTCCTCCTGTCAGACTGTCTGCATCTGACTGACTGCTCCCTTCAGTCAAGTTTGTTTTCACCCTGTAGCCGTAACCCTCCCATTTTTACAATCATATGTGTCCCTTCAAGTGGCCATCTATAACAGTGTCAGGTTCCTTCCTTCATACCTTTCCAGATATCCGTCCATGGACAGGTGCGCCCCTTCTCTCTGGAAAGCTCTCTTCCCACCTGACAGTCAGCAGCGTTTTTCCCCGACGCAAGATCCCACCCCACATACCTGGGTCTTCCTTAATTGAATACGCTGCAAAGTCGTACACAGATAGCAAACATTAGTTCGTCTAAAACCAACTGGAAAATTGATTTCCAGTGTCATTGGGTAATTAATAGGGTTTGATTGTTGCTAAACTCGCTGCTCTAGAAATGTCTGCCTTTGCACAATGTCCAGCATTTCACCTGGGTGTTTGTCCGAGCAGGCTGTGCTACCCGGGGTGTTTGTCTATGGGTGTCGGGTGTCTGGGGCGGGGATGGTGGTCGCTCTAGAGTATCTAAGTATTGCCTCGTTAGTAGCGCAAGTTAGGGAGTTGTCGCTACCTGGAGCCGGCCGAGGGAGGAGGACTAATTACTCCGTGTTGACTGTTCGTGTCAAGGTGTAGCGACGCCGCTAGTTAGAGTTTCTGCTACTTCAATGCAAGCCCGGCAAAATGTTACAGTGTGTTTAATGGCGGAGCCTGTCGCTGCCCTGGAGGACTAAACGATCTTCTCTGCTGTGTGTCTGTCTAAATGATTCGTTCCCTCAAGCCTCCAGTGTTTGTTTTAGCGGTCCGCATTCTCCTCGCCATTGTCACAAGTGTGAGGAAGAGTCTTCGACCACAAAGATCGGGCAAGAAGTACCAGCGACTTTCAGACACTCGCCAGACGACACGACTACCAAAATATTGTAATTTACCCCTAATGATATTGACAATTTGGAGCAAAACCGCGAGAAACCCGTGAGTGATAGGGGGTGAGGACGTTGGGGTATTGTAACCTACATTCAGTACATACAGGGAGATGTGGACGGAGAGAGTGTCAGTGGTAGAAAGGTAACAATATGAAGATACAAAGCTGGATAGGTGGCAACAAGCATGGTGGTCGTACATGTAGCAAGCTCAAACATGTTACCTTGTCGAAAACAATTTGTAATATCGCAACCAAAATACAGAAGACAGATATGAGTCAATATTGTAATATGCTGGTTGCTATTCCCGGCTTCAAGTGACCATCTGCAGACGGCAATCCACCCTCGCTGCTAGGGGTTACCTCATGCTCAGGTCTTCAGCGCGTGATGTAATCAATGGCGCCCTCTAGCGGCTATGGTATCCATGCTCCAACTGACACGTCCAGACTGTGTATGTGTGACGGTAATAATAACATATCGTATAATTAAGAGTTAAAGTTGTCAGTCGAATGATCAGTCCTTCCTACTATTCGGGACAGATGATGAGTGTCTTGGAAGAGTTGTGGGCCGGTGTACTCGATGCCATTCCAGTCAGGGGCATCACGCCATTGTGGCTCCACGATCTACACACTCGCATCACGCAAGGCTCAGTAGAAGACATTTTATATTAATCGTATTCGTTTTTTAACCATATTTTGACACTTTTTCATTTTCCCATTTTCTTCGTAACATCTGGACACGTGTGGACTTGGGGAGAACTTCTTTATAATACATTGTGGGGCGGTGGGGGTAGCCTTGTCGTCACGCCCAAGACCCGGGTTCGATTCCCCGCATGAGTACAATGGTCGTCACAGATGGTCATTTGGTTTATTATAGACTCGAATGCCACTGCCAAACTCACCATCGCCAATAAAACTTTGGAAGTGTCAAAGCCGTTGAAATATCCCCGTCTCCTCCCAGCGTAAAACGTCTGACCTTGCGGTTGATAGTGCTTCTGACGTAATGGTGGCAATTCGCCTTAAGAAGAATTAGGGGAATAACAGGTTCATTATAATCACCGTAAAGGTTTAAAAAGGATTTAGGAAGCATTTGTTCTCATTAAACGTCCACTATATGTGTGTTCCGAGACCTCTGCACATATATACAAGTGTATGCAATATTGCCAGCGTCCGATTGGGTATTGCGTATAAGATGGTCGAGTCAAGCTCCATAAAGAACACGGATGCTGTGATAAAGACATGACGCTAATGCCCAGTCAAGCAAGATGTCTTCCATGCCAAGTCATGGTTGTCATAGTCACCAGAGCGCTATTGGTTCACCTCGTAAATCACGTGGCTTGAATGAACAAGCGACTGGAAATCGACCCGGTTAACTTAAAGCAGTTCAAATTATATCATTCGACAAGGTGAGGTGAGATGTTTAAAGCCGTACTCGCTCATATGACGACGTACATGAGTGTGTATATGTGACTGCTTCTACTAGCCCAGACTGGCTTTTATAGTGCTAGTTCAATGAGATGCCCTGCCGCAGTTAAGCATGAAAAATACTCCCTCACGTATGTATTGAACAATTGTGTATTTCCTCACACAGACGATTATACTGACTCCGACCCGACCGATCCTATTACATATGTTAATGTCGAGCGCCAGGCGGGGACCAACAAGTACCATACTTTAACGTCTTTCCGTATGTCGCAGAGGGGATCGAACCTGGGATCCTCTTCTTTCGGGTGGACACTCCATAACTACTCCATGGAAGAAGCTGCAAATAAATTGTGAAATCTTATTTGTACCTTTGCCCATTTTAGCTTAGAAGTAGATAGGACGTAACTGTGTGAACGTGTGCATGTGTGTGAGTGAGTGAATGTGTGTGTAAGTGAGTGAGTGTGTGTGTGTGTGTGTGTGTGTGTGTGTGTGTTGTGCGTTTGTATGTAACTATCTGGCCAACACTCACGTCAATATCCAAGTTTTATACAACTATTCCAGACAAATAAGGCTCCGTCAAACACCATCCATACTTCAAGTACTGGTATCAAGATGCTCATGCTGTTGATCACTTGATTGTCTGATCCAGACTTCATTATGTACTGACCACCGCCATATAGATGGAATATTGCTGAGTGCGGTGTAAAACTAACCTCACTCACTCACCTGTTTCACGCTATACATGGAGACAGTGCATACTGAAATGCATCTGTATTCTACGAGTTTTAGAGGTTTGTGTCATTCTATCCCCACCTTCTCATTCAGTAATGACAATGGCGATACGTTTCTACATATTCAGCTGATATTCTGTTAATATAACGTTTATGTAAAACTATTGTACTGTTAAACTGCCATATTGATGTTCTGATACATGTACTTTAAATAGTTATAAAGCTGCTTTGTCTATAAACTTCACTGTAAGCAATAACGATAAAACATACACGTGTTACACTAATGGAACCAGTGCAAGGAACATAAATGTAGATACGTGTGACTATCGGTGCCAGTATTGGTGCCTGTATTGGTGCCTGTATCGGTGCCAATATTGGTGCCAGTATTGGTGCCTGTATCGGTGCCAATATTGGTGCCAGTATTGGTGCCAGTAAGAAGTATATATCTGTTACTTTTGGGGGTTTGTAAAAATTATCGATCATACTTGTGACTCAACTCGGGTCACATAAAGGCCTAAACATTAACGCCTAGCCTTTATATGCATTACCCTGTTGAAGCAAGTGGTTTATATGCATTAGTCTGTTGGTTCCACTATAAGGTACATGTGCCTTACTCCTTTAGAGTCAGAGAAGGTACGTATGTGATAGTTCAATGTTAGTGGCATATATACATGAACGGAGAGTAATGTATACCTGTTAGTGTGATGGGCCAGTAAACGATATATATTTACCAGTGTGATGGACCAATGAAAGATATACATAATGACAGCACAGCAAAAGAAACGCAAAGCTAGATTTTTGTCGAGTTTTAAAATAAACGACATAGACATGAACGCTTACTTTTATAAGATTTCAAGTTTTTCGAAACTTTCGTTTCTTTTGCTGGTCAGTATATTTGTTACCCTGCTGGTATCAGGGACGAGTATGCATGTGTAAGTCTTTGGGGGCCCTAGCATAGTATACATGTAACTGGTCCAAAGAAAGGTTTATATTTGTTTCTGTGTTTGTGCAATGTACCTATCTGACAATTAGAATATACGCGACAGATGGAGGCAGTGACAGGTGTGTGTGTGTTACTTTGATGGGAACAGTCAAAGGTATGTATGTATTACTTTGATGGAGGCAATGACAGGTGTATATATGTTACTTTGTTGGGAACAGTCAAAGGTATGCGTGTATTACTTTGATGGAGGCAGTGGGAGGTGTATATGTGTTACTTTGTTGGGAACGGTCAAAGGTATGCGTGTATTACTTTGATGGAGGCAGTGGGAGGTGTATATGTGTTACTTTGTTGGGAACAGTCAAAGGTATGCGTGTATTACTTTGATGGAGGCAGTGGGAGGTGTATATGTGTTACTTTGTTGGGAACGGTCAAAGGTATGCGTGTATTACTTTGATGGAGGCAGTGGGAGGTGTATATGTGTTACTTTGTTGGGAACGGTCAAAGGTATGCGTGTATTACTTTGATGGAGGCAATGACAGGTGTATGTGTGTTACTTTGAAGGGAACAGTGAAAGGAACATAAAGTGTTACTTTATTGGGAACGGTTTGGGGACAGTGAAAGGAACACTCAAAGATGTTCATTCTGTGAATAATTCCCAAATTAATTAGATATCAGCACTGTGTTACAATATACTTAAGAAAACCACTACTTTTAGATATAGATAAATCAATATTTTGTCAGATATTCATGGAACGGTTTCAGTAACGATCGCATACAATATACAACTACATAATATGAATCGTTAAATGAATATCTTTCAAAATCGAGTCTTTGTGTCTGCCTTGTTTTACCAACAAGACAATATACTGAAATAAAGAGACATGGTGCCAGGGGCGTTCAATAATGGTGTCCTTGTATTAAGCGAGTAATCACAGGAACGTTCTTTCCAGTCAATGTGTAACAAGCATACGGCTGTTTCGTGCATCGCAAACCATTCTGTACTTCGCGTCATGCGTTTTAACGAAGCACTGACAATATTTGGTCATAAAAAAATAACATGTTCGTTTGTGTCAGACGTACTGTTTTAATTGCCATCAATTTGAGAATTTACGATTTGTTTTATTACATAATTTGCCCTAACGCAGGTGCTCATTGATACAACATATTATGTGTGTCATTTACGTATAAAACGCCCACGATAAGAGAGTTGCTAGTCTTGACATAGGCTTAATCAATCCGCATTAGGCGTAAACATCAACACGACTGCACATGAATGGCATACTCAATATCTTTGATGAGGTTAATCTTATCGATAGCACCAAAAGTGTTTTAAGAAAAACGCAGAAAAAAATCTGTTGGCACCGAAATCCTTGTAGATTTCACATGATGTATCTGAAAAGACTCACTCAGTTGCGTTGTAGGGCTATTTAAGTGTGATCCTTTTTGTTTGCTTTGAGAATACATATTATGATTATCGGTAAATGTAAATGTAAAAGTAAAATATAAAAGTAAAAGTAAAATGTAGATGTAGATGTAGATGTAGATGTAGATGTAGATGTAGATGTAGATGTAGATGTAAATTTAAATGTAGATGTAGATGTAGATGTAGATGTAGATGTAGATGTAGATGTAGATGTAAATTTAAATGTAGATGTAGTTGTAGATGTAGATGTAGATGTAGATGTAGATGTAGATGTAGATGTAGTTGTAGATGTAGATGTAGATGTAGATGTAGATGTAGATGTAGATGTAAATGTAAATGTAGATGTAGATGTAGATGTAGATGTAGATGTAGATGTAGATGTAGATGTAGTTGTAGATGTAGATGTAGATGTAGATGTAGATGTAGTTGTAGATGTAGATGTAGATGTAGATGTAGATGTAGATGTAAATGTAAATGTAGATGTAGTTGTAGATGTAGATGTAGATGTAGATGTAGATGTAGTTGTAGATGTAGATGTAGATGTAGATGTAGATGTAGATGTAGATGTAAATGTAAATGTAGATGTAGATGTAGATGTAGATGTAAAAGTACAATGTAAATGTAAAAGTAAATGTAAAAGTAAATGTAAATGTAAATGTAAATGTAGATGTAGATGTAGATGTAGATGTAGATGTAGATGTAGATGTAAAAGTACAATGTAAATGTAAAAGTAAATGTAAAAGTAAATGTAAAAGTAAATGTAAATGTAAATGTAAATGTAGATGTAGATGTAGATGTAGATGTAGATGTAGATGTAAAAGTACAATGTAAATGTAAAAGTAAATGTAAAAGTAAATGTAAAAATAAATGTAAAAGTAAATGTAAATGTAAATGTAAATGTAGATGTAGTTGTAGATGTAGATGTAGATGTAGATGTAAAAGTACAATGTAAATGTAAAAGTAAATGTAAAAGTAAATGTAAAAGTAAATGTAAATGTAAATGTAAATGTAAATGTAGATGTAGTTGTAGATTTAGATGTAGATGTAGATGTAAATGTAGATGTAGATGTAGATGTAGATGTAGATGTAGATGTAGATGTAAATGTAGTTGTAGATGTAGATGTAGATGTAGATGTAGATGTAGATGTAGATGTAGATGTAAATGTAGATGTAGATGTAGATGTAGATGTAGATGTAAATTTAAATGTAGATGTAGATGTAAATGTAGATGTAGATGTAGATGTAGATGTAGATGTAGATGTAAATGTAGTTGTAGATGTAGATGTAGATGTAGATGTAGATGTAGATGTAGATGTAGATGTAAATGTAGATGTAGATGTAGATGTAGATGTAAATGTAAATGTAGATGTAGATGTAAATGTAGATGTAGATGTAGATGTAGATGTAGATGTAGATGTAGATGTAGATGTAGATGTAGATGTAGATGTAAATGTAGATGTAGATGTAGATGTAGATGTAAATGAATGAATGTACTAAGCTCATATGTATACATCTATAAGCTCATAACAGAAGGTATTTTTGATTATTTCAATTTGTATAAAATGCCAAAATATTTAGAAATTTTAATAAGAAGGCCTTTCTAATCAAATTTTGCATTTGGTTTTGATTAACAATACCTGTTTAAAAACAATAAAATTTCGTGATAGGTTTTCGTGAAAGTTTAATGGTGTTGACCACAAAGATATATTTATCGTCATCAGCAGACAAAGTAGGTAGGTCATAATTTGTTAACAGCATGGATGTATCCGCAGTACAAGTAGGTGACGTACCGACCACGCCGACACCACCGTGCAAGATGGCGACGTGAGGGAACTGACTCCAAACACTGACTGACTTCTAATTATTTAACAATAAT